>NW_019154093.1:47713617-47858003 GCF_002288905.1 Enhydra lutris kenyoni
AAACCACATTAAGATACCACCTTACACCAGTTAGAATGGCCAAAATTAGCAAGAGAGGAAACAACATGTGTTGGAGAGGATGTGGAGAAAGGGGAACCCTCTTAAACTGTTGGTGGGAATGCAAGTTGGTGCAGCCACTTTGGAAGACAGTGTGGAGATTCCTTAAGAAATTAAAAATAGAGGTACCCTATGACCCTGCAATTGCACTACTGGGTATTTACCCCAAAGATACAGATGTAGTGAAAAGAAGGGCCATCTGTACCCCAGTGTTCATAGCAGCAATGGCCACAGTCACCAAACTGTGGAAAGAAGCAAGAAGCCCTTCAACAGACGAACGGATAAGGAAGAAATGGTCCATATACACTATGGAGTATTATGCCTCCTTCAGAAAGAATGAATACCCAACTTTTGTATCAACATGGACGGGACTGGAAGAGATTATGCTGAGTGAAATAAGTCAAGCAGAGCGAAATAAGTCAAATCATATGGTTTCACTTATTTGTGGAGCATAAGAAATAACACGTAGGACATGGGAAGATGGAGAGGAGAAGGGAGTTGAGGGAAATTGGAGGAGGAGATGAACCATGACAGACTATGGACTCTGAAAAACAATCTGAGGGTTTTGAAGGGGCAGTGGGTGGGAGGTTGGGGGAGCCTGGTGGTGGATATTATGGAGGGCAAGTATTGCATGGAGCACTGGGTGTGGTGCATAAACAATGAACTCTGTTACACTGAAAAGAAATTGAAAAAAAAAAAAAGTACAGAGAAAAGCATACAGAAAGTGCAGATAACTTTGATTGTAGAGATAGAGTTGAGATCCCAGAAAGGACACACAGAGGTGTTAGCCATGCTCTTTGACTGATCTGGTAATCACTACACAGGTGTTTACTTAATAATTCAATACAGTCTCTACATATTACACACTTTTTTGAATGCACGTTTGATATTGAAAATTGTGTTATATTGCAGGTTTCCCAAAACTGAACTTTCCAGTAACATCCACTTACCAACGCAGGCAGAGGCAGTGCTGAACTACCAGACACAGAACTGAGAACATGGGAATGAGCTGCCCAAAGGATGCACAAGAGGGAGAGAGCAATAGTCTGGTCCATGCACACACTTCTTCTCTCCTCTCCATAGTTAAATAAATCACTCTACTTCCCTGGGAGGTGGGGGGTTAGGGAGAGAGTGAGAAGGAAGGTGGACAGCACCCAGGAGCATCATGTTCCTAAAGCTTCATCAACATGAAAGGAGACATCACGAGCGGAGAGTAAGCCTCGCCAATGTACCCAATACTGTTCCTGAAGTTTTTGTTATTTTAAATCATTGATCTTAACCATTAAACCTAAGGACTCCTGGGGTTTGTGACCACTCCACTTAGGAGAGTCAATCAGCAGCACATCAAAGACAGTATTGTCCCTACCTTCATGAAGCCATTCTCCCAATACCATTCCCTTTGAGTATCCCCTTATAACCAGTGGTGGGCAGTAAAGACTTGAATCCAAATTGATTTGGGGACCACATTGATTTTGATCTGAAAATGATTAGACAGTACATTAAACACATCAACACCAAAGGCCAATTTATGCCCAAGGGTGAAAATGTTTTCTTTCTATTTCTCATGTCCAACCATGTTGTCAAAAACAAGCAGACCAAAGACTCTGTAATAAGATCAAAGGAAAATACCAGGATAATGTAACAAGTTATCATTGTAGAGATATTCCAATGGTAAAAATACCAAATTTGAACACAAATTACCCTGTAATTATCAAATCTCCAGGGCAAAATTCGAGCCTAAAGATTAAATCCCCTCACAAGATAGTTACTAGGGCTCTAGCCATTGTTTTATGTTCCAGGAAGGAAAGAAAGTGAAATAGAGCCCCTCCTCCCAATCTTTTTTGAAGATTCTGGTAGTCTCATACAACACTTTTTTTTTTTTTAAAGGATTCTTTTTTTTTTTTTCTTTTTTTTTTGACAGACAGATCACAAGTAGGCAGAGAGAGAGAGGAGGAGGAGGCGGGCTCCCTGCTGAGCAGAGAGGCCGATGCAGGACTCGATCCCAGGACCCTGGGATCATGACCTGAGCCGAAGGCAGAGACTTTAACCACTGAGCCACCCAGGCGCCCCTCATACAACACTTTTATTTACAACTCCTTAACCAGAACTTAGTCATGTAGTTTACTATAGCTGCAAAGGAGGCTGGTACAGGTCTCTATTCTCAGTGGCAATTTTCTAAAACAAAAATCAGGATTATTTTAGTAAAGGAAAAGGAGACAATGATATTGGGAGGGACCTAACAGTGTTTATTAAAGATTTTGTTTGAGATTTCCTCCTTTATATGCAAAATCTCCTACTTTTCATTTGACCTCAGAGCCCCCTCTTTCTAGCATACTAGTACTAAAAAGAAAGGCCCAGTGGCCATATTTTCTATTTATGAGGTATTTTCAGACTTATGACATAGTAGCTGTTTCCATCCCCTCTTGCTGTGTTATTTATCAGGCTGAAAAACCTGCCAGTTTAATTGTAATTTAAGAAACTGTGGTAGGTGAGAGTACATTTGAACTAAGGGCAGGTAACATGAAATCAAGATTAACTTTTTTTTTTTTTTAAAGAAAGGTTTATTTACTTTGAGAGAGAGAGAGAGAAAGAGAGAATGTAAGCAGGGGGAGGGATAGAGGAAAAGGGAGAGAGAGAATCTCAAGCAGACTCCACACTGATCACAGAGTTGATAAAGGGCTTGATCTCACAATTCTGAGATCATGACCTGAGCTGAAATAAAGTCAGATTCTTAACCGATTGAGCCACCCAGGCGCCCCAAGATTAACTTATTCTCAGGACCCTGAAGCTTTTCCCACTCACAGTCTATCCCCACTTCCCCCTCCGGCAATCAGACCAATAATTGAGGAATTGAGGACAAGTCTCGGCACAGCTTTGACTGGGGATCTGCTGGGCCTGGTATGGAGGAAGAGGGGGTAAATGCCAAAGGACCTGCAGAACCTAGCTGACAGGGACCAGCATGAGCCAGAAAAGTTGCATGGCCCTGGATTCTCAGAATGCTAAACCAAGTCAGTGGGGGTGGTGGGAAGTGAAACATCAAACTGGCTGACAAAGAGTTTATTGACGTGGGAGCTTTCTCCCCTTGTATAAAAGCCCTGATAAGGAGATGGTATTACCACTCTGTTATGATTATCTTTGAAAGTTTAGAAAAAGTGCTGACCTACTTCAACTGAAGTAGGAATGTAGAACGGCCTTAGATGAAGGCGAACGGATGGGGCAAATTTCACCCTAAGAAGCAGGTAGCTCTGAAAGAGGCAGGGGGTGAACTGCAGCACAGCCACGGCGCTCTGTCCAAATGCCCTCTGGAGGGTCAAGTACCCATCGCTCAGCTCCTCTAGTATCAACTGCTGAGGTCTCCAAGGGGTACCCCTCAGTGAGAATTACTCTGGGCTCAGGGTTAGCAAAGTATGCCTTACAGGAGCTGCCTACTTCAGTACATAAGGTTTCACTGGAACACAGCCATGTCATGCTTTCATATTGTCTCCACATAGTTTTGCACCACTCACCAGTGGGCAGTGGTTAGGACAGAGGCAGTACGGCTCACAGGAGCTCTGCTCTAGGCCAAGAAGAGGTCTAGCCCTTCCAAAGTCAGCACCCACCTAAGACTGATGATGTAGGGACACAGACAGCCAGCCCTCTCACCTCACTTAGGGACAACTCTGAAGGCCATACCAGTTCCAGAGGGGTGGAAAATCCAGTTACCATTGCTTTGAAAGTCACTTTTTTCCCCCACGCAATCGTGCCTTCCTCCCTTTCTTACAGGTGTCCCTTCTAAAAGTACTCCCCAATAAACCTCAACGTGCAACCCTCAGTTTCTAAGTCTATTTCCAGAAAACTCACTAAAAAACACTCCTCCAATGGTTTAGTGACACCCACTGAGTAATTCAGGTATTTCCTCTTTCTGTGATTTCATTTATCCCATTTTCATTCCTCAGATCGAATTCTCTTTTCCAACCTGACACGAATTCCTACTCATTCTTTAAGATCAAGATTCAAATGTGTTCCATTACTCCTTACAGCAAATAAAATTAATCATTCTATTAGTTGCGGTCCTACAGCACTATTGTGGGAATTCCTTCCATTCTTTTCTCTATTTATAAGTGACAAAATGGTAAAAAGTTAAAAAAATATATTTTAAAGGAAGAAAATGCAGGGGCGCCTGGGTAAGCATCCGGCTGAGTGTCTCCCTCTTGGTTTCGGCTCAGGTAGGCTCAGGTTATGATCTCAGGTGAGTTCAAGCTTGGCATTGGGCTCTGCACTCAGTGCGGAATCTGCCTGAGACGTCCCTTCCCTCTCCCTCAGCCCCTCTCTCCTGCACTCTTGCTCTCTTTCTAAAATAAAATAAGTATTCTTTGTAAAAAAGAAGAAAATGCATATTCCCTTCAACATCTGCAGAGACTCTGTTGTTGTTTGGATGTATATTTGCATGTGATGTGTGACACTTGTATATGAGAAGAGATTCAAAACACTGAAATATTTCTGAATAAACAGAAAACTTGGTTTAATCACTTAATTAACCAATTAGTGTACGTATCTGATAGAGGCTAGGTTTCACTTTCTTCTCACCCTTTCCTTCTCAACATGGTAATGAATAAGTTTATGGCAAAATATACAAATTTAAAAACCATAATATCAATATATGAATACACCAAGCATTTCCTAGGCATCAGGTAATAACCTGTGAGCCTTACACTTATATTAACTCCTCTAAGCCTCCCAGCAACCCCAAGGATAGGCCCTCTTATTACCTCCATACTGTAAATAAAGAACTGAGACTCAAAGAGATTAAGAAACTTGCTACGGTCGCACAGTTCCAAGTGACAGAGCCCAGGCTCAAATTAATAACATTTCAGCCCTTCTTAAATTCTTAACAATCATGGCCTAAGAAAAGACTTTGTTTTCTTTAATAATATGGCTTAGATGCAGTCATTGTTTATAAGAAAAAGTTTTCTTTCTATTATTAGACAGTCCTCCTTGAAAAAAATCTGTAAGTTCTGGGTCCTCTGTTGCCATCATCATCAGAAGATGACACAGCTCTTTGCTTCCAGGAAGGAGGCAGGAAGAGGAGGCAGAGTGAGAGAGGATGGAGGGAACATAGACAGATAAGAGAAGGAAGAAGACCACTGTGGGAGGATCTTCCAGACACTCATCACAACTATGCCATACTTAGGCCTGAATGTACTGAATGCTTTTGTAACAGCCTTGGACCACCTGTGTGCATGTAATGTGTGCAAGTAACAGCTACACTGACGTCTTGCTGGGGACAGATGAGACCTGCTTCCCTTCCTAGACACAATGAGTACAATGTAGGTGTTACACATGCATGCATGTTTATCAACAATGTACCATGTAGTTTCTTTGCACAGCATAAGCACCTAATAAATGTCTGTCTCCTTTAATTAAATTATGTTGCACACACTTGATTTTCCCCATGTGAAGTTTAGCCTTTAATTTGACAGAATCAATAGGACGGAGTCAAACGAGTAAGATGTCATTATAAACAGTTAATGTGTTTATCGCAGTGGGCTGAATGATGAAAATAGATGAGAGACTTTTTAGACAGTGGGAGAATGTAAAATAATTTTCACTTGCAATCAGAAACAAAGAATTTTCACTTTCATAGGAAGGTCATGGGGTACTGCAAGAAGACTCCTGGGGCACCTGGCTTGGTCAGTCAGTAGAACATCTGACCTCACTCTTGGGTTGTGAGTTCAAGCTCCACATTGCACATAGAGTTTACTTTAAAAAACAAAACAGAACATAAAACAAAAATAAAATTGACTCCTAGACCAGTAATCCTTGATCTGCCATGAAGAGTTTGCATAATCTCAGCTGAGTCGGTTTTGACTTTTCTCAGCTTTCTCATTTCAGGGAATTTATGAGACTCCAATAAGATAATTCATGTCAGAACCCAACAAAAATATCCTGCTGTATTGGAAAAATACATCTTTTCATTATTGATCACAATACTTCCTGCAAAGTAGACCTTCCCTAAAAATCTACTATTTAAAATTAAGTCCCTTAATTTTAATATTCCAATGACACACATATGTACACCCCTACTCATACATAAAAGTAAAACAATAAAAATAGGTAAAATATCTTAATCATGTTCTATATATAAAACTTAAATAATCCCTACAATGGCACTGTGACATCTCTATTCTTTTTATACCTATTTCACACATGAGGATTATAGAGGTTACATAACTGGTTACAAAGTTTCATAAGTGGTAGGTGCTAGAGAAAGAATTCAGCATGTGTCTATAGGACACCAATATCCCTATCACTTCCATCATGTAATCTTTCTCCTATTTGATATATAATTATCTCTGAGATATTCTCAGGGCAAAAAAAAAAAAAAAAAAAAAAAAAAAAAAAACATACCCACTATGGCCTCACAATTGCAAAACATTCCCCCCTCCAACAATTCAAATTTGTTTTAAAGGCAAATACACACACACACACACACACACACACACACACACACACACCCCACATATAGACCCACATGATATTAACAAATGCCATGAGAATAATGCATGTCTGTGCTGAAATCCCTTTGTTCATGGAACTACCTCTCATTTTCTAATTTCTTTGCTTCACATAATTATCCTCTCTTGAAAAAAAAATAGATGTAATTTGAAATGTTTTAGTTAGGAAAGTTCTTATTAATTTAAAGAATGTTCTACTTGCAATATCACAAAGATAATCAGAACTGGTAACCCAAAGGAATAATATTGTAAGAAGCCACCCTTCCCATCCTAATATCACCATTCCCCATGCAGCTCCTCCAAAAAAAAAAATCAAAAGTTTTATTCAGATGGCAATATTTATCTTTAATAGAAACAGATATATATGCTGAACTCTTCAGAAAGGGTCTGATTACCTGTGAACCTTGGAGGCAGCCATCTATACATTAGCATAGATGATAATTGCCTGATTTTTGATGATGTGTACGAATTTGACATTCCAGCTACCTGTTTCCATGAGCAAGTATAAAATATTTACCACTTTTGGCATCCGACCAACTAATTACCTTCAAAAATTCAACCAGAGTCTGCATAAAACATAAAATTAAAACTTTTTAAAAAGTTCCCTTACATTCTTTAACTTTATATTCTCTTTTAATTGTAAATAGTCCTTGGAGCAAAAAGTCTCTGGGTACTGAAAAAGTTATTCAGTGATCCTAGAAAAATAACTAAGGTCATGCCAGCAGTTTTTAAACACACTTTATGTGTTTAATTGAAAATCACTTTCCCTTTACCTTCTTCCAGCATATATTGTACTTAACACTCTGAACATTAGCCCTCGGAATAAAGAAATGAATAATATATGAGTTGCTCTTTATTATGATTTTGAAGCCTGATTTAAAATTAATTTTCAAGACTATTATGGAATACCAAATGTCATATTCACTAGTACCTGTATGCTGCTTCCCAATTGCAATGTGCTGTTTGCCACAGCCATCTGTTCATATTCTCTCTCTTCCAATTTGAATGAATATTGACAGAACCTCTTCCTAAAGGAAAAAAATTAGACATTTGAAGCTCTGTTTTTGCACAAAGTTCATGTAAAATTTGCACTCTGTAGCTAGGAATGATACAAAACAATATAGCCATAAGAACACACATCAAGTCATCTGTGCTATGCTCAAGCATGCCAGAAAACCCTGGTATTGTTTTTAAGTAATAGGTCTTATTGGGCAAATGCTCATAAAGTATGTGATACTAAGTCTAAAGGGACAGGAATGCAGTGCATACCTATGTAATATATTCTTTAAAAATAATGCTAAAAAAGACGTCTTTCCTACAAATGAATGCTAAATGCCCAAACTAACATCTTCAGTACATCATAATTATACTCATCAAGCAAGAAGAATTTCTTAATGTTTAAAATAAGCATTTCTTGGCTGGTGGATGCAACACTGAATGTGAAAATTAGGACCTTTACAAGTAGTTTTTGACAGCTTCAAACTTGTCAAGTTACGTCTATCTAAACAGAGTAGATTCATACAATGAACAGCATTTTGTGGATGTATTCTGTATGGAGCACGATGCTAATCTGGAGAAGGAAGGAAAAAATACACAAAGAAAATAATTGATAAAGTACTTATCCCCAAATCTACTTTATATCCAATAGGAAGAATATACAGGCTCACAATTTGTCAGGAGAAAGAGAATAGAAAATCATAAAAATCTGGTAACAGATTAAATAAACAATACAAGCAGCCCTCATCTCCACCAATCTCAAAGCACAGAACTTCCCTTTTGAAAAGAAGTTAGGTCATCTAAGAGAATAACCCATGAATATGTCATCAAGGTTTTTCTATATTCCCCTAGCAGATTGAGGAGAGAACTTCGGCAAAATTTACTACGTGAAAATGGCAGGCATGGGACGCTTTCTCTCTCCTTGCTGATAAAGTGTAAATAGTGCCTTTTCCCTTCCCAGGTAGTTGCTCAATGCTTGGAATAAATTCCAGAAATGAGTATGGTCTGCCTGTGACATCTAAGCCCCATTGATCACCATTGTTGATAGAGCTCATAGGCATCCCTTTGCTTCTCCATCATTTCATGTGTGTCAAACTAAAGCTGCAATTCTTGATCAATTTCCAGATAAAGGTAAACCGTTCTTAAAATAAGGCTATATGAGGAGATGAGTTCTCTTGCTGGAGTCTTCAAATAAGTAAACTTTATTTCTAGATCCATTATTCAAGTCAATTAAGTTAAGGCTGCCATTTTTATTACCCACGTAATTTATTATTTTTTGGTCATATCTGTAAAATCACTGAGTAAGACTGAAGCCTATCTCTGCCATCCATGTCTGTAACTTTTCCAATTGGCGTGAGCTGCCGAAGTTGAATCAATACAACCATGAATCTGAACAATTAGTGACAGGTATAAATATATTCTAACTGGCTGACTGGCGATTTAATTGACTCTGCTGTACATATTCTGTAATATTAAACCTTTGTTTGGGTATGAGTCAAGGAACAACATGAATTGGTAAGTCCCTAAAAATGAGTAGTGGAGGGGAATGCAAGATCAGTAAAGGGCTGAGTTTCTGCCCAGATTGAGAGCTGGAAAGCGAACACAAGTGAAAAAGACTTAGGAATGGTAGCAATCAGATATCAGTTTTGATAAGAGCAAGCACAGACCTCATTCCTTATGAGCGAGTATAACATACTGTTTCATTAATTGGATATTCCCTGGGATAGATATCAAAGACAAAAAAGACGTGTCACACATACACATGCACGTATATATTTAAAGTTACTTATCCATTACTGAAAAGAGATTACTCTAAAAGGTATCCCAAAGAGCAAAAAGAGACACTAATGTCCTTTTTCCTTTCCCAGACCATCAAGTAAGCCAACATAAAGAGCTTGATATATCAGACAGGGTTTCAGCTGAATGTGTCAGCATGAAATACAAGCACTGAGGCAAAGGAGAATAGATTATATATTTTCAAAACCAATGTACATTATATAATCTACCCTGTGGTGACCATAGGATGAGACCCATCAGGTGAGGATAATCAAACAAGCTTTATGAGTAAACACTTCCATGTAGATTTTTTTTTTTTCAGTTGAAACCACATTTCCAAGGATAGCTTTTATTCAACTCAAAAATTCCTGTTTTTAATCGCTCATTTAAAGCTTTTTTTTTTTTAACAATTCATTATAGACTGCAAAAAGTCTCTGTATAGCATTTTGAGATGGGCTTTGCACTAATGTGATAAGAGATATCTTTTGAAAAAATAAAATAAAATAAAAGCCAGGAGAGCATATGGTGCTTACCACTCAGACATTTCTGTTTTTTTATACTACAATTCACCAGGGAGCACTGGAGTTTTTAAGAAACAAACAAAAATACTTCCACACTTACAGGAATGCTCTTGTTTCTCCCCTATTTTAATTAACTTTAAAAACGGTATCATTGCATATTTTAGATGCAACTTGATGAGTTGGGCAGGAAGGAGGCATGTTCATTGAGAACCTGCTGTAGCGTATTATGCCAAGCATTTTCTTTGCAATATCTTATTAGAGACTTGCAATAAACTCTCAAGGTAGGTACTATCCCCTCACTTTACAAATGAAAGTGTCGAAAACTTTCTCAACATCTTACAGCTTTGACAAGTCACAGGATGTATATCAAGACCCCTACTTCATAAATTCAGAGCTGGCATACTGTTAGGAGTTAGCTGGCTCGTGAGGCAGTCAGGGCCCGGGTCCCCTACATGAAGACAGGGAGTCAGGACAGCTAAGACCAAGCAGCACTAGCATCCTGTTTTGCAGCTAAGACAAGAGCACGCTGACATTCTGTTTTGCAGCCTTTGCAGAATTGGCTTCTGCAAAAAGTCCTAAAATAAGGCAATTAACAAAGCATTTGTCACTATAGCCAGCAAGGGGCATTTAAAACAGAAGCCCCCAGATGTCAGCCCAAAAAGACCATTAACACATAAACTATTTACACACAGGTACACACAGGCATGATCCAGCCCTGACTGGCATGACTCAGCATGGCCCAGTTGCTTAAAATACTTATGCAAAAGAACTTATACAAACCCCTAGATTGGAACGTCAAATCGGCAAACCCTCTCGGGTCTCTTCCCTCTCCAGGAGCGTTGTACTATTGCTCAATAAACTTTGTTTTGTTACCCACCACATTTCCTCGGGTCTACCTCTTCATCCTTCCAAGGAGTGGGACCAAGAATGCTGGGTGACACAGGGACTAAAAAAATAGAAATCCCATAACAATGCTAAACAAAATGCGCCAGAGAAACCACAGTCAACAGAACCAGTGGTGCCCTGCTTCCATGGGACTGACAGACTGCTGGTACAATGAACAGCAAGGTTGTTGGCATCTTCCATAAAGATCCCACCTGCTAAGGACATTTGGGCCTCTCAGAGAGCCCCAGTGCTATCCTGCCACATAAGCACTCTAGGAGTACAAAGAGGCTCTACCCACACAATGACGCAGAGCCTTTAGAGCTTCTGTTTTAAATTGCTGTCATGAAACAGGCACAAAAGTCACTCATTATAAAAGCTAGATCTACAGGGGTGCCTGGGTGGCTCAGTTGGTTAAGTGTCTACCTTAGACTCAGGTCGTGATCTCAGCATCCTGGAATGGAGTCCCACATGGGGCTCTCTGCTCAGCGGGAAGCCTGCTTCTCCCTCTCCTCCCCGCTCCTACTCTCTTGCTATCTCTTCTCTCTCTCTCAAATAAACTAATAAAATACTTTTTTCTTTAATATTTCATTTATTTACCTGACAGAGACACACAGAGAGAGGAAACACAAGTAGGCGGAGTGGGAGAAGGAGAAGCAGGCCCCCAGCCTAGCAGGGAGCCCTACACAGGTCCTTATCCCAGGACACCAGGACCACGACCTGAGCTGAAGACAGACACCCAATGACTGAGCCACCCAGGCGCCCCAATAAAATCCTCAAAAAAAAATAGTTGTTTTCAGTTGTTTTCTGGTAGATGCAATAAGTTTAAGGTAGTTTAAGCCTTTTCCACTTATACTTGTCCTTTTTTGTTTTTTAAATCCTAACTTCGTTCCATGTGCAATATGGGGCTTGAACTCACAAGCTTAAGATTAAGAGTCACATGTTCTACCCACTGAGTCAGCTAGGCGCCCCAAGTTTTGTGTCCTTTTAACAGTGGGAAAACAAAATTCTAACGTTGTACTGCTTACTTTTGACATTAAAATTCATTTTTAAATAAATTCACTTAAATCTTAGCCAGCTTGACTGCACATTAAAAATTCCTTTTCCACAAACCTTCTACACGACTTTATTTTTCCACATACCAATTTTGTCCTACATCTTTTTCTCTTGGAACAACCAGACTTACTTGAGGCAAAATTACTTTCTTCCCTCTCAACAGCAACAACAACAACAACAAATCATCTCCATTTCTCATACCTTCTTTTACTGAAAACACATCCTAATTTCCAGGCATACGATGTTCTGTTTTAGCATCCCAGTCTGGTTTCCTCATTTCAGTTCCAAGTGAGGCTGCCACGTGTAAGGTCCCCCAAATGCCTAGGGAGACAACACACAAAGGTCTTGATCTATGTATCCTGGGTGCTGATCTCATTTGCCAAGTTAGAAGCCGAAAGGGATGTGGATAGTCTCAATTATAAGTCTTCCTTGACCTGCCTTACTTTTGCTTCTGCTGCGAGCTGGGCATCGGTGGGCAGTTGAAGGGCCCTAAGAGGGGCCAACCGAGCACGGTTGTCACTCAGCAGCCTTCCTTACCCGGTGGGTCATGCGACTTTCTAACAGAAGTCACACTAACCTGCCCGCCAATTTCAGCATCCCCTCCTCATTCAGTTGTCTATAGACAGCAAGCAAATGAGTCATGCCTCCCCACACGGAGGTGCTCAGCCACTCCCAGGTTTTCCCCACAGAAGCCTTATCTCCCTGGTCCATTCTTCCATCTGTAGGCGCCTCCTATCTGCTTGCCAATTATTCTGTAATTGGCAATTTTGTAAAAGGAAGGTATGTGCAAAACAACCTCCAAAGACTGAAGGAGCCATAAAAAAGGCTCACAAGTCCATCTTGACACCCCCCCCCAAAAAAAAAGGCTTATTAAGAGGACTTAAGGATAAAAACTCGTTGTGGGTAGCTGCCAGAGAAAATCTCTGCAACCCCAGCTTCCGTAACCCCAGCTTCTGATAGCCCTAGAGGCTAGAGATTACTTGCTGGTAGACCACCTGGGAGGAGATGTAACTCAACCAGCAGAAGTCTGCTTCTTGGTGAATTGCAGATGGAAACTAGCATCGGGTGAACTTTGGCACCAAGAAAATCTTAATTGTAGTAAATAAGGACATCTAGAGGAGTAACGTTCCAAAGCTTTGTCTCCCAGAGCAAAGCTGAATGGGTTGTTTTTATTTAGGGTTAGGATGACTATTTAGAAAGGAGAGCATCCCGGATCCCGAGGTGGGCAGAAGGTCGCACATGCGCCTTAAGAAAACATGTCTGTATGTACAATGCATGCTATGTCAGTGAGGCTTGTGCTCTACCTCAGGCAAAGATTTTAGCATTACAGTGAAGTAAAGGTCATTGTAGGTCACTCTTTGGTCCATCTGCCCAAGAGTAGGAGTTTAGCTCAAACTGGTCTGGGCGACCACAGCTCTTTTCTGGGCAGTCATTATTGCTTGAGGTACAGTTTCAGTTTCCATTACAAGATGCTACGACTGGAGGGTCCTTTGCCCTAGTTAAGAGATAAGGCGGAAAGAAGAGCTTAAGGAAAGTGTAGGCGGAAGGTCCTGGGTACCAGCACGTAAGCACTAAAGGTCAGATCTTGGCGTCTAGCTACAGACAGGAAAGTTTGAAATTCCTAGTCATATCTTCAGAGCAAATCAATGACATTATACTCCCAGGGTGTACTTAAGGGTGTGGTTAAACGAAAGAAAGAATGGGGGTAGAGGGTAGGGTCGGGGACGGTTTTGTGCTCCAGGCCTCTTCAGGTCATAGAGTGGTCACCAAGGTAGACTTGTCCAAGATACCCTTAGTGTATCTTGAGAATGCTCAAAATCACATAAATGGTCTTGGTTATTTCTCTTTTCTTGGCCTAGGGTCTTAAAAATAAGTTACCATTTGCTCTTGCTGCCATTCTTTGTTACTGAAGAAGATAGAAGGGGTTTTTTTGTTTGTTTTTTGTTTCTTTTCTTTTGTTGTTAGCCATTTATTTATAGCCTGCCTTATGCCAAAAAAGGACGTGGGAAGACTGAAGAGTTGATATTGACTAATTTACCTACAAAGTTTGAAGTTTGTATTCTCCTGTTCAATTCTTGCCGCAGTCCTATTGAGAGAATTCTTCATAATGAAACCGCTAAAGGGGAAAGAAATAAGGAGAGAAAATAGTGTTAATGCACTGACAAATCTAATTCCAAGTTTCCCGATCACTTTGCTCTAAAAGGCAATTTTGTGAAATGAGGTTTTCTTCTCTTGCATTTGCATTTTATAGATATAGATATAGATATAGATTTTTTTAAGTTAATGTACTTATAATAATAATATAATAATATAATAATAATGTGCTTATAATCAAAAGATTTTGAGAGGCGCATGGGTGGCTCAGTTGGTTAAGTGACTGCCTTTGGCTCAGATCATGATCCTGGAGTCCTGCATTGGGCTCCCTGCTCAGCAGGGAGTCTGCTTCTCCCTCTGACGCTCCACCCTCTCATGTTCTCTCTCTCTCTCATTCCTCTCTCATTCTCTCTCTCTCAAATGAATAAAATCTTCAAAAAAAAATCTTTTTTTTCTGGAGAAAGGAGGAAAAAATTCTGTTTGGATTTCAAATACATTTCCCAGGGAATGTTTTTGATGTCTTGGAAATTTAGGAATGAAGGGCTAAAGCTTTAGCAGAAACAAAGTGTGAAATATTTTCATTTCATTTTTGATCTATAAGAAAAAGAGATAATATTTTCTAGCCTTAGACAAAAAATGTATTAAATAAATTAATAAAATTATATTATAATTTTATTATATATAATATTAAAATTATATTATATTTTTATTATAATTTGTAATATGATATATTATTATTATAATAAAATAAATTAATAAAATTTATTACATTTTTCTTTCTTTTTAAAAATTTATTAATGCCCTTTATTGAGGTAATTAACATATAACATGATACTGTTTTCAGGTATCAGTTTCAACAGAATGATTCAATGAATGTGTATATTGAAAAATGACCACCACAATAAAATTAGTTAACATCCATCACCACACAGTTACCTATTTTTCTCCTTATGGTGAAAACTTTTAAGATCTAGTCTCATAGCAGATTTCAAACATACAATATAGTATTATTACCTATAGTTGCACTGTATATTATATCTCCAGGACTTATTTCTTTTATAACTGGAAATTTGAAACTTTTGATGACCTTCGTTCATTTCACCTACCTCCTGCCCACTCCCATTTCCAGCAAATCCCCCCCTTCTGTTCTCTATACCTAGAAGTTGATTTTACTCACTGACTTATTGATGATTCCATATATAAGTGAGATGCTACAGTGTTTGTCTTTTTCTGTCTGACTTATTTCACTTAGCATAATGCATTCAATCAAGGTCCACCCGTATGTTCACAAATGGCAGGGGGCGTGATGAATTTAAAAGCTACCTTCTAAAAATGTATGTAAGACAAAGAACTAAAGCTGTTCTTCTCTTGGTTTTTCCTTTCTTTCTCTCTCTGTTTTTTTTGGTTTGTTTGTTTGTTTGTTTGTTTTTTAATTGCTGCTTACCCTTCTGTTTTTAAACCCTTGAAGGAACTTTTCAGTGGCAGATAGTAAGCAGGAGTTAAGTGTCGTAGAGAGCATATGGACCACAATTTGCTTTAGGGCCAGGAATTAAACTTCACACAGTCAAAAACTGCTAAAGGGTATCAAAAAATCTCTATTATGAACATGATTAGGTTTTGAGGAATATACTGCTTCACCTGGCACAAACCCTACCCGAAGGGCAACATTTAGGATTGTGGGAAAGTGTCATATTTTCTCTTTACTCCTTTCATGACACACCTGCACATGAAATAAATTGTTTCAAGTACCCACAGTTTTTGTTCTACCTATCACAGGCCTAACAGACTGAATGGTCTATGAATCCTTGAAACTTGCTGGAAAACAAAAGTGCCTCTAACTCACACAGCTTATTTCAAATAACCTTGAGAAGATTCCTAAGACCGCCAGAGTGTTTGTGTAGACATCTTGTTGCACCATAAAACAAGAGAAATGAGAAGTAGCACATGGGATTTTCAGCTGGAAAGGTAGGTTTATTTTGTATTTTGATCCAAAGGATCCAAGGACTAGAAAGTTAAAGAATGAGAACATTTTTATTTTTGAAGAAGAGGAGGAAAAAATATCTTAAATTATGATGTTTGTGATGAATTTTTAGGCATATGTACAAAGTGGGCTTTTTTCCTTAAAGCACCAGAAGCAAATTTGTATACCTATGTTTTATGGACATAAATATAGCAGTACTATAGATGCCTTGAGATTTGTTCTTAAATAAACAGACCACAATCTGTGCATTTCCTTTCTCATTTTAGAGATTACTTTTGAAAAACACAAAATTATATATGATCCTGGTGAACTATAGTATTTCTGATTTTAACTAGGTAAAATCTCTAAAGATTAAATATTTCTCATCTAGCACTATGTTAGGTAGAATAATGACTCCCACAAATGTTCAATTCCTAATCCCCAGAATTTGTAATATATTGTAATGCATAGCAATGTTGATATATTATGTTGCATAGCAAGGGCCATTAAGGTTGAACATGGAATTAGTATTGCTATCAGATGACCTTAAAATAAAAAAGATTCTGGATTCTGTGGGTCGGCAAGAGTCCTTTAACATGGAAGAGAGTCAGGAGAGGTCAGAATGGGAGACAGATTTGAAGGTTTTATGCTAGTTTTGAAGATAAAGGAAGAAACCACAAACCAACAAGTATAGGCACCCTTTATAAATTAGAATAGTCAGGAAAATGGATTCTTCCTTACAGCTTCTAGGAAAATACAAAACAACACAAAACAAAAAAACACAGGCCCCAAAACCCCTTGATTTTAGCCCAATCAGACCCACGTTAGAATTCTGACTTTTGGAACTATACAAAATAAAAATAAAAATGGAGTTTTAATGTTTTTTCCTCTAAGACTAGAAATATTATCTCTTTATCTTAAAGATCAAAAGTAATACAAAGGTATTTCATACATATATAATAAAATATATCTATAAGAATATAACAATAAATCTGTGTTGTACCAAACCACTAAATTTGTCCTAATTTGTTACAACAGCAATAAGAAACTAGTAAATGTTACTCTATGGCTTTTATTATAAAATCCATCTGTTTTATCAGTGTGAAAGAGATCCTAAAATATCTTTAAGAGTACAGGAAAAATGTGTGCTTCAATAGAAAATTTCACTGTCTATAGCACATTTCACTGGATTATCCAATTCTGAATCGATGGGAACTGTTTTCTAACTCTACATTGTAGATAACTAATAAAAATGCAAGATAATTCTTGCCTATGCACATGCAAATCCTGTTCTGTCCAGTACAGGTTCAATTGATTGCTGTGAAAGAAGTTGGTTTTGTGTCAATTTACACATTAATTTCAATATTCCTGATCTACAATTGCGTTTGTTCTTTGGATTCTCCTTTGAATTGGTTGTAATGCCTCAGCAGCTTTCTCATTAATAAATCAAATAAAACCTTTTATACACATTTATTTTTTTATTTCTATAATCATTATGATTTTACCTCTTATTGAGAGCTATCTTTTAACTTCTGTTATCTTTTAACAGAAAACAGAAAACACTTCTGTGACAGAAACTTATCTTAAGCTAAAAGAAGAAAGAAAAGAAGCCAATGAGGAGCCAAAGAAGAAGAAGGACAGCAGGGGAAAGGTAAGGTGATGATGAGAAGGTCACATTTTTAGAGCTTCACTTCTCTCAGTTCACCCTGGAAATCCCTGACTTTTTTACAGCTGTATGGCTATACTCAGATAATACCCCCAACAGCATGTTTCCTGTTTTGACTTTCTCCCATGTGGCCATTTTCCTTAGCAAGCTCTTCTTGGAGAGAAGAAAGAATGAGAAGAAGAATGCTTTGGAACATTTCTAGGCTACTCGAGCCTCCCTATTTTGGATCCCAAACTCAGACACTCTCTGTCCCAGGGTCTTGGTCAGTTCCATAATTCATATACATATCTATTTGATATCTATGTGATTTGATACTGTATCTAGAAATTTGGAAGGTATCAGTAAGTACAACAAATACCTTCATCCTCATAGAGCTTACATTCTATTGGGGAAGATAGATCGATAATAATCAAAATAACTGATGTGATTACATAATGCATTAAGAGATGATAAGGTCCACATTTGGAGAAAAAGTAAAGTTGGGGATCAAGAATATTAAGGATGGGGGGCGCCTGGGTGGCTCAGTGGGTTAAAGTCTCTGCTTTCAGCTAGGTCATGATCCGAGGTCCTGGGATCAAGCCCCACATCGGGCTCTCTGCTCAGCGGGGAGCCTGCTTCCCCCTCTCTCTCTGCCTGCTTGTCTGCCTACTTGTGATCTCTGTCTGTCAAAAAAAAAGAAAAAAGAAAGAAAGAAAGAATATTAAGGATGGGGGATGGGGGCCTGGTGGTAGTATGAATTCGGAATCATGCAGGCCTGACTGAGAGGAGGAAATTTGAGCAAAGTTTCAAGGAGAAGAGAGAGTGAGCTCTGTGAATATCTTGAAGAATGTTCCAAGGAGAAGAAATAGTCAGTGCAAATGTACTACTACAAAGGAACTGTTAGAATTTTTCAGGAACCACAGGGAGGTCCTTTAGCGGAGAAGAGTAAGAAAGAAGAATAAAAGTAGATGGTTTTGAGGAGAAAATCCTGTAGGATCTCATAGGCCATTTTAAGGACTTGAGCCTTCCTCTACATCAAATGAAAATTCTCACAGTGTTTCCAGAAAAAGAATGATATCATCTGACTTACATTAAAAAAGAGAAGATAGGGTGCCTGGGTGGCTCCGTGGGTTAAGCCTCTGCCTTCAGCTCAGGTCCTGATCTCATGGTCCTGGGATCAAGTCCCACATCAGGCTCTCTGCTCAGCGGGGAGCCTGCATTCCCCTCTCTCTCTGCCTGCCTCTCTGCCTATTTGTGATCTCTCTCTCTCTCTGTGTCAAATAAATAAATAAAATCTTAAAAAAAGAGAGAGAGAGAGAGAGAAGATACAGCTGAAAAAATAAAGAGAGAGAAAGAGAGAAGAAAAGTCTGTCTGTGTGTTGTGAATTGATTTAAATGGGCAAACATGGAAGCCAGTTAGGAGGCTATTGCAGTAATCCAGGTAAGAAATAATGGTGTCTTGATCCACAGTGATAACAGTGGAAATGGAGTAGTGGTGAAAAGTCATCAGATTGTGAGGACATTTTGACGATAGAGTGAAACTGATTTTTTGTGTGGTGTGAGAGAAATACAGGAATCAAGTATGATTTCATATTTTTTTCAGCTGAATAAGCAGAAGGAAGGAGTTACCATTAAATGAAAAGTGAAGATTTCAAGTATTGGAGGAAGATTGGGAATTTTATTCTGGTCACAATGAATTTGATTGTCTGTTAGACAAACAGGTGGAGAAATCAAATGAGAAGTTGAATATTTGAATCTGGGGCTTAGGCAGAGGTCTGAGCTGGAGATATAAATTTAGGCATCAGGCACATTTAGATCTTATTTGAAGACTGGATAAGGTTGACAAAGGAGCAAGGATAGAGGGAAGGGATCAAGTACTGATCATTCAACAATGAGAGGTGAGGAAAAAGAGGAAAAACCAGCAATGATGACAACGATTTATATAGTAAGGGAAATCCAAGAGAGTGTGGTGTACTACTAACACCAAATGAAGAAAGTGTATCAAAAAAGAGGAAATTATCAGCTGGATCACATGCCCCTGAGTGTTGTAGCTAGGACAATAATTGGCTATTGGAATTGAGAACAAAAAAGCCCCAGTGATGGAGACAAGAGCAATTTTGGTTGAGGGAGTGGACTGCAAAAACTCAGTCAATTAACATTTAATAGAGAATATAGAGAATTAGGAAAAGGGTCTACATGGTGGCAACTGGAGACAGTTCTCGAGTGTTCCTGAAAAAGGGGCTGGTGGTAGGTAAGGAACCAAGAGAAAGATTTTGATTTTGATGGCAGAAATAATCTTATGTGTATATTGTAATGGCCATTTCTAGTATTGTGAAAAACACAGTGATGTAGTAGCTAGAAGGGAGAATTGCTGGAGCTATTTCTTTGAGAAGGGATGAGGGGGCTGAATCTAGTATCCACCGGGAGGGATTAACTGCAGTAGAAGTGATGCTCTTCATTTACAGAACTAGGTAAGAAAGCAGAGTATTTGAGTGCAGAAATGGAGTAGGAGGTTAGTCATGGAGGTGGGGGATGTAATTATCTGAATGCTTTAATTTTTTTCAATGAAGAAGGAAGCAAGATCCTTCCTAAAAGTGAAGATGAGGGAGGAGTTATTGAGGCTAAAAAAAGAGAAATGGGAAATAGTCATCAGAGTGGGAAAAATAAGAGACTTGGGACGTATTGTACAATGAGTGGCTGTGTTAAGTACCCTCCTGAGGCTCACAGTCATGAATTTGAAATGAGACCAGTCATCAGTGTTGTGCATTTTCCTCCAACTCTGGCTAGCTGCACAGGTACAGGTACCGAGTAGGTGAAGAGTTGAACTTAACTAGAATTTTGCTTTTGCCAAATGAGTTTAAAATTCCCAGGGCACATAGGTTACGTTTAACTTGTCTAAAACATGCAAAGTGAAAGGAATTTTAAATCTCTTGGTTATCACATCAGGAAACAAAAGTGTCTTATTCCTAAGGGCTTATTTACCCAGGGATATTTAAGGCTCCCACATGTCTGGCAAGAATTCAGCAGCATATTCTAATTGTGAAATTGAGTTTTAAAAGTAGGTGTATTGGCCAACTAATTGAAAGTTATTGACAAGGGGGGGGAAAAACATACTGAAACAGTACATTTTACTATGACAAATAATTCAAGATTCTATTGTTGTATCAGCATAAAATGTAGTTATATATACAGCTGTCATTTTCATTTATTGTTAGAAGTGTCTTTTATTTCCCAACTAGGGTGACTGTTTATTTTAGACAGATACTGTGTTTTATTCTTTGTATTCCCTACTGAACCTAGCATATGACAAAGCACATGGAAAATTCTCAAAAAAGACAAAACAGAACAGAACAAAACAAAAACAACAAAAATCTCTTCATTGATTGAAATGATCAACTTCACCACGTTAGGTGCGTAAAGTCCCTAACTCGGTTCCTATAATACTATCCAAAGATTCAAATTCACGCTGCAGATTTTAAATGTATATTTTTCAATTGCAGTCATTTCTGAATCTAAACAAAAGAGTTGAAATTCTGTTACTATCTTGTTTCAATAGCTTAAATATAATTCCAATAAATTTCTACACACACAAATATTTAGTTTACAAATAAGATACATTACCAGTCAAAGACCATATCTGCTATAGTAGCCAAAAAAAAAAAAAAAAAAAGAAAAGAAAAGAAAAAACCACATCACTAAGGCAGATTTTAGGAATGATATATAAATCTTGAAAAATAGTGTTTATAATGGAAATGCTGACAGACCCATAGCAATAGCAGTGCTAGCAGGCGCCGCTATAATACCCAACATCATCAGCCAATTTACCTCTTCATTCATGTCTGTTGCTAAGTGTCTAGTTACTGTAAATGCTTTAGATTTTGCATAATTTATGTAAATTATTAAACACCTGTTCTCTTCCCAGAAAACAAAGATATGGAACAGTCTCCTTAGTTTAATTGATTCCTGGCTTGAGTTCTGCCATTGTTTCCCCAGCAACTACAAGGGAGTTGTAGCTCCCTAATGGTCAGATATTGTTGGAAAGACACAGATGTTAAGAATTGATCTTTCAAACACATATATCTGTATAGTTTTACGTGTGGTTGGGTGAACATGTAAATGAATAAATGAAAATATCATTGTTTCTCCTGAATGCCTTTAAAACAGACTGTGTGCCTCATCAATAATACTTAATTGCAGAGCAACTTTTATTGGTTTTTCCTACATTGACTTTTTCTACTTCAGTAACAACTTTAAATTATAAAATGAAACTGGGTCATATTTTCCTTTTATGAAGCAATTCATACTATTTTCTGAATACCCAGTTTGAGTGATTTTCTTCAAAGATTTCCAAACATCTCGTTCAAGAAAACTGTGCTTAAGGTAAAGTGAAAACTCAATGAGGTCACTTGAAGTCTATTAGAGAAGCACATGATTTTTGTGAAAACTCATTAACTGATATTATTACTCTCCTTGTTCAAATGTCAAAAAGTTCCTAGATTAAAATAACATTAGAAATACCTAGCCACCCTAGACAATGCTTAAAACTGGGTCTTCGCTAGGCAAAAATCCAGTATAGCCAAAAATGGTTTAGTTACACTGGACCAGTGAGATGCAATGCATTATTTGTAAATATAAAATCTTTCCATGAAATTATTTTCTTTAATGCAATTGATTTGGGAAGTTATTTTACTCAAAAAGCATTTAAAAATTATTTGTAAAACATAAAATTTGTGAATCAATTGTTCCACCTTTGAAAGTCAGTATATCTTCAACTACCAGACAAATCTAAGTCAACTACTAAAGGAAGTCATGAGCTAAGAACCAGTAGTAAAGAAAGAATAACCAAAAAGATGTTTAAGTTCTCTCTACCTACCATATTTTTATTCTTTGCTATTATTTACAAACCTTACCCATAAACATTTAAAATTTTCAGTGCTTGATGTCAATGTGGACAAATGCATCTGAATTCTGAGTTCATATTCAGCTATAAATACAGTAAACCCCAATTTTTGGAGTTAAGAATTTAAACTCAGAGTGGCTTTTAGACAACCTCTATGGTGAAAAAGAGAAAAAGAAATAGCCATAGTAACATGTAAATAATACATTTAATGCAGATAAATTGAAAACATCCGATTTTTATGAAAGATATATTAAAACCCAACATAGTAGATGTTTTATGATAAAAATCTAGGCATTTAACTTCATACTAACTTAATATGAGCCCATAGTATAAGTCAGATAGTTAATGAAATGAAATAACATGCCTAATACATGGCAAGCAGGCTGTGTATCAATTATTTTTCACTGAATTACAACACACAATTTCAGTAACATTCAGTACATTTATTTCTTGCTCACATGTCTAGCACAACTGGGTTTAGTGGATTTAAGAAGCTTCCCTGGGCTGGTGTCCAAGATGTGGGATAGGTCCCAATCTTTTGGATATAGATGTCTTTTATCCCCTTGAGCCATTAGGCACAAAGCATATGCTTCTTCTCGTCAAAAGCAGGAGCACAAGTAAGCATGCCCTTGGGGCACAAGCATGTATGAAGCCCCAGCTCACATGTTGTCTGCTAGTAGGCCATTGCAAGACAAGTCACATGTCAAAGCCCAACGTCAATGGCATAGGAAATATATTCTTCCAATGGATGTAAACTGGGTTAGAGTGAATATTTGCTAAACAAAATTTAAATTGACCACGGTCAGCTGTTACTATTTTTTTAATAAAGATTTTATTTATTTATTTGACAGACAGAGATCACAAGTAGGCAGAAAGGCAGGCAGTAAGAGAGGAGGAAGCAGGCTCCCTGCTGAGCAGAGAGCCCGACACGGGGCTTGATCCCAGGACCCTGAGATCATGACCTGAGCCAAAGGCAGAGGCTCTAACCCACTGAGCCACCCAGGCGCCCCCTATTTTTAAATGCAATGATAAACTGAGGCTACATTAATAGATATCTAATAACCTGGTTCAAAGGAAGCATTTCCAGTCTTTTACAGAAGAATTTAGCTATTTTAGTGGAATTAGCTATTTTAATGGAATTGACCCCATCAATGTTCACCAACAATATGTATGGCTATGAGTATATGTATGTGTGTGTGGAGTGTAAGGAGAGAAAGAGACCTGTTTAGAAATTATTCTTAGATCACATTGCTATCCTTTGGAAGACTTGCTCAATCCATGACCTACATGGTCATGGTTTCTTCACGTCCTTTCTCCTGTAGCACCCTACACAATGCCCAACTCCCACCTTCCCACCCATTATATTTGATTGACCAGGGCATAGCACTTCTTCCAAGATGAGCCGATCAAATGATCCCTCCTGGACATTTATAATTAAATGTGAAAGGATTTGTTCAGCAGAGGTGGGTCCTCTGAAAGACCTGGTACTATTGGGGCTAACCAGGTACAGCAAGCTTGCTTCAAAGAGAGGGACAGAACGGTAGAGAAATTTTAAGAGAACAGAGACTTGACTTTGTTCCTAGAGTTTGGGGTTCTTTGGTTCTGTCTCTGCTGAAGCCTAACCCTTCTTGGGTTCCGTGAGATAATCTAAAACCCTTCCAATTGATTGATCTTCTATTTCTTACATCACAAATAATCTTGGTTCAAAGCAGAAAATTCTTATGTTTAGGTTTGAAGAGAATATATGAATACCTACCAATGAAGAGCAATAAAATGATCTCCGAACTATTTTCAGTTCATTCTTATTATATTATATTTTCGTTTATGGACCCATTACCTATAGCATCTCATTTTTATTCTCAACAAATTAAAACTAAATTAAACTAAATAACACTAAAGTAAATTCAATTCTGGGAAGTAGGTGGAGTATATAGAATTATCTACATTTAACATGCGGTAAAGAAGTAATGAATTCTGTAAAAATATATATGGAAAAATTTTATAAAGGTATCCAAGTAATCAATTTCAGAGAGCATTTCTAAGTTATGCATTTCTTTTCATTTACCAGGCCTCCTAAAAATACATAAAATGCAGGATGAACTCACTCATTAGTGCCTCATATGGTGCTATTTAATTAACAAAAATATTATGTAACACATTTACCTAATATATGCAGCCAGATTTCTATTGAGCTCCTTCTATTTCTCTAATCTTTTGCAAAAAGTAGAAGTTTTGGTGTCATTGTCTCCCATTGCTTTTTCAGTAATGTTACAGTTCTATTCCATATCTCCTAGCTTTTGGGCTGTCATTTGTTACTCTGCATAAGCAGGGGAAACTCATGTCAGAGTCCACATCATGGGCTGCTATCCCACTTCTCTTTTTTTTGGGAAGGATTGGGAGTGGAGCTTATTGCCAGTTTTGTTCTCCCAAGTCCAGTACACAAGATTTTGTTATGCATGTACTTTGTTGTTGTTGTTGTTGTTATTTTTGAAGGATTAAGATAACTTCAGAAGGGAATTTCCATACACCCTGGAAAATCTCCACATTCCTGCCAAAATTTCAGAGAATCTTCAATTTTCTGTGGGTCTAAATATGGAAAGAATCTGAGTTCCGGAAAAACAAAAGCCTTCCATACAACATTATTACAATACTCTTGACCATATTCCATGGGATGTATTCTTTTTCCCCAGCACTGTATTTATTTTATAATGGGAAGTACGTACCTCTTAATCCCCTTCATCATTTTTGCCCATCCCCCTGCCCACCTCCTCTCTGGCAACCACTTGTTTGTTCTCTGTAGAGTCTGTTTGGTTTTGTTTGTTCATTTGTTTTGTTTTTTAGATTCTACCTGTAAGTGAAATCATATGGTGACAGATGGTGACTATACTTATCGTGGCAAGCATTGTGTAATGTACAAAACTGTTGCATTAATATGTTGTATACTTGAAACTAATATAACATTATCTGTTAATTATACTTCAATTATTCTTTAATTATTCAATTATTCTTCTCTTCTTGTAGAAGAAATCATCTTGCTTCAGATCATTCCCTCCAAATCTTATTCCCACTCATCACCATTATTATAAATTTAAAAAGCAGTGTCAAGAGCATAGATTCAGGCTTCTAACTATTTAGGTGAATATCCTGGATTTGCCACCCTGTGGCTATGGGAAAGTTATTTAAATCTCCCTATGCCCACATCTCTTTATCTGTGAAATGAGTATAGTAATAGTACTTATATTATTACACAGTTGTGAAGATTAAACAGACTGTTATATACAAATGCTTGAAGAGTGTCTGTCCTGTAAGAAGCACAGCATGTGTTTGTTGTTGTCGTCGTCGTCGTCGTCGTCCTCGTCGTTGTTGTTGTTGTTGTTGTTATGCATTGCTCCTTGTCAGGGTCTTGTACCCTCAAGCAGTTGCCCCAGGGTTGCCCAAATGACATGATATCTACCAGTACCCAATGTCAAAGTTTCATCAGCCCCAGGGATGAATGAAGAACAGAGAGTTAGTGTTCCCTGATCAAAATTCTCACCTGACTCTGCTCCACTACTTCCTTTAACAAGTGGAGCTATTCAAGTAAGTATGTCTATCAGGGATAGATATTAACTTATCTCTTGGCCATAGTCTAAATCCATACTAAAAAAGGAAATCCTTTTTTTCGCCCCCCCAAAATTAGCAAGGAGCCTGTCTGCTCTTTGAGTCAATGGCCCCCAATTAGTGGGGAAGCATTTGATTTCTTTCCTGCCCCACACCAATGGGCCTATCTGAACCATAAAAGAGATATATTAGCTTTTAATGTGTGCTCTCTTGGTTGATATGGAAGGGCAGGGAACTCAATACTTTATAACCGGTTGTCCTCACCGATGGAAAAAATATAGAGGGATTATTAATCTCTCCCATCTAGGAAACAGATAAACGATGAGAAATCCTAAACATTTGGAATTTCCAAGGGCTAGTTAGCCCTGTTTCTACCAGCCATGTCAATCCTGTTAGTGAATTTTACCCTTGAATTAGGATCCAGCCTCTTTAAACCAGAACCTAGTTGTCCTAAGTCCTCTTTTCATAGTAACTGACAAAATTTGTTTATATCTATAAAGTCAGGCTTTAATTGATAAGTCTTAAGAACACATGAAACATTATATTCTATTTGTCTAGTTGTCTAATACCTATTTTAATTTTCTGCTTAGAGTATCCTTAAAACTTATGAGTTAGAACATAGAAAAATAGAAACTAAAAGATTTTGCTGTAAATACAGGCCACTTGAGAACCTTACTATTTAATTCACTGTAGAATCTTCCCATTGAAATCTTTCTATAAGATGCCTAAAGCTACACTAGTATATGTCCCTGCAAAATGAAGTAAAAAAATGTTTGTATAGTAAATTTTTTAAATGCATTGTAATTATTTCTTAAATCTCCTTTTTTCACCTTCACCATCATTAAAATTTTGAGGTGTAATTTAATTTTACTTAAGCAAATTGCAAAATGATTCGGCCACCCAAAGCATGCATTCATGGGAATTGTAGCTCACGATTACTTGTTCTGAGATGTAAGTATGCCTTAGAGGGATGCTTTAGAAGCTACTTGGGTTTGCCAGGTGTTCAAACTCAGATATATTCTTGACTAGCATGTCATCTGAACGCACTGCCAAATGACGACTCTTCTGTTAGCAGCTCTCCGTGGCGCACTGCAGCCTAGTACAAGTGGTTGAATATAAAAAGAAAATAGACTATATTTTATGAGTTTCTTCTATATTAATAGCAGTATATTCTGTCAAACCATATTCTCTGCGATAGCAGATAGCATGCAAACCTTATGCTAAGCCTAGGAAGTATTTCCTCCCCAAAACTTCCCAAATAACAGACAATTTCATTAAGAGTATATCCAAGTTGGTTGTTCTCTTGGCAGACCACACGTCCTTTATATTCCAGTACTTGTAATAGATTTAAATATCAAAACCATGCTGGTCAAGAAGTTCTATAATTTAAACAAATGTCTTGGTTGTTAAGACCATCCTGTCTCATGCTATATTTTCTGTTACAGCAGCTGAATCTTATGTCTGTAATAGTGTCAGAAAATCTGATTTGTAGTTCTAATTCCTCTGCAGACTACATGGGGACCTTGTGCAATCCACTTAAGTCCTCTTTGTCTCAGTTGTATCATCCCTTAAATGGGAATAATGCAACCTGTCATTTCTATTGTGCTCTAAAGAACAGGGCTTACATGTGGGCAAGTGAACAATTTATAAATCATTATCTGTGTGTGATATAGAGTTTGCACTTGTAAATCACTGAATTTTGGTTTTGATTTGTCTATAACTTTTAGAATTAAAAAGATGTTAAATATCACTAAATATGTTTTACCTGGTAACCCTCTGTAAACATACTAAATTGGTCTAAATCAAGAGTATGAAATGTTGGGGCACATTTCCAACAGCTTTAGGGATAGAACTGTATGTATGCAAAATAAAGCTTGCTGAAGTTCCTTTCCCTAACTCTTGCTTCTCTTTGCTTCTCCAAGCAGTAAATGTAGTGCTAACATTGTATTGCTCCCTAAATCTAGTTGTACATTTCCCATGTCTCATACACAGATTTACTTATGAATGGAATGAGTTACTTTTTTGTTTGTTTTACTCATGACATAAAAAGAGACACACAAGTCTTATTTTTTTGTTTTTGTTTATCTAGATTTTCTTTCTGAAGATATATTTGCAATTTTGAAATTTTTAATAAGTAATGCTCAAAGAAAGAACTTTAGAGAAACAATAAGCTAATTCTCATGACTTCATTGATGGTCTGCCATTCTTGTATAGGTAAATCATGCTTCAAAGGTTTCGACATGCATGATTTGATCATTACAATCGCACATAAACTTAAGACTGGTTGTAAGTTAATAACGTTGGGGCTCAGTCAATTAAGCCTCAGACTCTTGATTTCAGCTCAGGTCATGATCTCAGGGTTCTGGGATCAAGACCCACATGAGGTCCTACGCTGAGCATGAAGCCTGCTTAATATTCTCTCCCTCCCTCTCCCTCTGCCCCCTACCCACCATTCACACACATGCATATGCACAGGCTCAATCTCTCTCTCACTCAAAAAATAAATTAAATAATAATAATAATAATAATAATGCTAACCATACAAGTTTGCAGAGCCCCACAGCTTAAATAAAGTTGGGCAAGGGTCAAAGGAAAGAAAAAAAAATGGGAAAAAAATATCCTTAGTCGTCTCTTGGCCCACATCTATCCAAAAAAATTTCAGAGTACCAAAGAAAAGATAAAGGCTATAATGTGCACAAGAGAATACCTGGACACCAGCTAACTTTCCAAGTTTAAGCAAAATTGGAGATTCACAGGGTCAGAGGAAGAGAGTACGTGCCTTTCTGGCTTAGATCAGATTATACTTCTTGTCCCTGACTGCTCTGAAAACTGTTGTTACAACAGTTGGGGAATATTCTGTTTGTTTTTTTGTTTTTGTTTTTTTTTTTTGTTTTTGTTTTTGTTTTTCCCTGCATCTTTCTTGGTATCATTGGTACAATTCCATCTTGATAACTGCCAAAATACTTCTTTTAAGAACTGTTATATATAAGCCTTGTGTTGTGTTGGTTGGTTAAGGTTCAGGTCAAGGGAAAAAAAAATGGGGAGAAGGTAGAAAAGATAGGGGCAAAATAGAAGAAGGTAAAGGTAGAAGGTTAGGATGACCAAAGACTCTCTATCAGGTCTAATTTAATTCTTTACACATCTTTCCTTAAAATTCTGAATTTCTTTGCCACCAAATATATAATTCCTTAGGGTCTAAAAAACCATGTTAGGAGTCAGTAAAAGATGATAAAGTTCATAAATTCTTTGAATCTTTCTCCAAGGTTGAATTTTAAGCTCCTTTCAATTATACTCCTAAACCCAGATATCAGTAATGCCACTATTCACAACAATCATTGCATAACTAAAGTCGTGGTGCTCACACATTTAATAATTCAGAAAGGGCCCAGTTCTGGATATCCAATGGAGGGAAGTTACTGTGTGGTAAAAACTTACAGCTCATTTGTTAAAAGAAAACATTTCATCCCCAAAAGCATTAGAGAAACAATTCTTTCTCTTCCACTTCCGGTAAATTTCAGTAGTTTAAATAGATTAGAATTTACACATGGTTTCAATAAATCTAAATGATAGAACAGAATGAAATGGAGTCATTAATGACTTTGGAATGAACCACTTGTAGTTTGAAAGTTAACAAGGGTCTTGGTGGCATTCAGTCTTATTCTCTAGAGCTCAAAGGAGGATTTTATCTACACTATAACACAATGTTTTAATTTACAAACAATCTTCTTCTGCAGCTATTTCTTTTTTTTGGCTCAGCTCTATTTGAAAGAATGAAAGGTTCTTGGCATCAAGTTCTATTCTTCTCCTACATGGCCAATAGATACCCTATTGCTTCCAGAACAAACTTCCTCTTGTCTTCTCTCAAAATGTCCTCTTAGAACTCATTATTGACATCTCAATTTTCAGAACGAAAGCATGGTAAAAAGATTTGAAATTTTTATCAGTGTTCACCTAACTAAATATGTTTATTTGGTTTCCTTATTATAAAATGTAATGTTTTTCTGAATGTGATATAATCGTGCTGGAGTAGATTACCTGGTTAACTGAAAAATAATCTTAACTCTATCTTGTTTAGAATGACTAGACTTTGAACCAGAACCTCTCTGGAGTTCTTGCTATTTCAGAAAATGTATGAAAAAGATAGTAATTTAGCACCATGCGCCTTATAATTAGCTTAATCGTTGTCAGCATGTAGCTATAAACCAAATACCAATTAGTCCTATTTGTATATCCATGGGCTTTTCTGGTTGTCTTTGAGTTAAAGTTTCTTATTTGTGCAACTTAGAGCTCCCCCAGTGTGCAAGGGAAAACGTTTTTTTTAAACATTTTTAAATGTGCAAATTAACTGCATATTTAGTTTCGCTATGTAAATAAGCTGAGCTGATAACTTCTTATTAGCAAAAGATAGGTTTTGTAATGCTTAAAATTCAGCAAATGTAGGAAAGCAATCTGTGATATGCTTCAACAGTCCACGAATGGTGGTTAGGTATTATTAGAGATTCAGTTACTGTTTAACAATCATTTAATCCCTATAGCTCCCAGTATTTAACAAAAGCCTATTTTCCAAATTGAAGAAAGCACATATATCAAAATGAGTTGTGTTCACATATTAAGACAGGCACAGAGAAAAATCAGTACATACATACTGAGAGAAGTACAATACCCAGAAAAAGATTCAAATGTATATCACAAAAGGCATCCATAAATAGAGCAAGTCATATACATATAGAGAGACACCCAAACATTTAGAGAAATAAATATATTCAGGAAGGAAGGAATGAAGGAAGGAAGGGAGGGAGGAAGGAAGATACTCAGGTCCAAAAAATGGATTTGAAATTCTTATAGAATTATAATAAGAGGTGCCTGGGCAGCTCAGTCGGTTAAGTGGTTGCCTTTGGCTCAGGTCATGATCCCAGGGTCCTGTGATCCAGCCTCAAGCCGGGTTCCCTTCTCAGCAGGGAGCCTGCTTCTTCCTCTCCCTCTGCCTGCCGCTCTGCCTACTTGTGCCCTCTCTCTCTCTGTCAGATAAGTGAATAAAATCTTCTTAAAAATGTTTTTAAAATGGAAGTATAATAAATGTTCACTAAAATCTGTTTCCCCCTGTTTTGGAAACACAAACAATGTTTTCCAGTCTTGCTTGCAGATGTGGTCATGTGATAGTTCTGGAGAATGGAAAGAGAGAAGAAGCTAAAGAGTTCCATTTCCACACTTTGCCCATATGACATTCTATGTGCCTTTCAGCTCTGGCTGGATGGGATGGAGCTAAGATTTTCAATGACCATAGTTAAGCTCTGTGTTAAAGACAGCAGAGATGCTGTTCACCAGGATTTCTGACTTGGGACTGAGTCTCTCCTTGACTTCCTCTCTGCCACTTTACCATGCACCTCGGACCATTAACGGAAAAAGGTAAACACCTTAGACCATCAAATAGAAGGAAATTTATTTCCATAGTATTTGAGCCTTTATACATTCGGATCTGTTACTTTGGCATAGCCTGCTTGAAATAATGCAGTGAAGGAGATACAAACTTAAGGGACATCTTCCAGATTCTTAACAACATTTTATTTTCCTTCAAGATTGTCAGAGTTCATTGAGTTGGAGAAAATGTTTTCATGTATTTGACTTCAGCTACCATGAAATCTTTGTATTATAGGCCAGATATCAAGGTGTAATGAAAGCGATAAGATAGCAGAGTATAAACAGTTCTGGCCAGAAATTAAAAGGTATTATTTATATTCATGATGTTGCTCCTCCCTAGTTGAGGAAATAGACAAGTGACATTTCCTAACCAGAACTCCTGCTATTTCCACATCTGTAAAATGCAAACACTAAAATAATAACCAAAGTTCTATCACACCATTGTTATCATTCTGTGATTCTATAATTCAAAAGGGGTCAAAATATTACAGAGGTTCATCTGTAAATAATAAAGCAAATAAATAAAATGGAGAATAAAGATAAGCAAAAAAATTATACTATATGCTTTGTTTTTATTCTATTTTTTTTCTGGGACTTTTGAGACTTGAGCTCTAGCTCTGATATAATCCTGAGCTAGTACTTATTTACTGTCGCATTTATTACTACTCAAAAATGATAGGATAATATCGACAATTTCTAAAAGTATTTCGACATCTAATGCCCCATGACGCTGTGAGAAATAGAGAATGTTCATCTCCAGGAATAATTTGTTTATTGGAAGCTTTGTTAAACATACCCTGCTTCTGTGAACCAAAGAATTATTTAGGAAATTATCTGGGTTTTGAAACAGGATCTGCGTGCTAATGAGCAAGTTGCTTAACCTCTCAAAACCTTATTGTCCTCAACCGAAAAGGGATTCTCTCTTACAGGGATTAAAGGAGATTAGGAATGTGAAAGTTCTTAGGTTAGCCCTGGCCATTCCAGACCCTCTCTAGATAGGGGTTGGTGTATCCCCCAGTTCACTGCACTGGACAGGAAGGGGCCCACCTCTCGCCCAAACACTTTCAAGTTGCTGTGAAATACCCAGGAAAACACATAGGGTGTGGAGAAAGACAAGTAGAGATAGGTCAATGTAAAATTAATGACAGTCATTGATGAGTATTTTCTAGGAGTTATATAATTTATGCTTAAAGAGAGAATGTTAATAATTACCTTTATTATTATTTATTTAATATTAAGCAACTGTTTTTCTAAGTACTAAAGGTAATTGAGATCCTGATTATATATTAATGCCAGACATGCTTTTTCTCTATTACAGACTTTAAGCCTCATGATGAAACCTTCAAAGTAGGTAGGAGATCTTCCTCTATTATTTGGGTTAGAAAAAGGTGTGTGTGGGGGGGGTGTCAACCAACCTAAGTCACCTGCTCAGAAACACCTGTTGAATTCAATATAGAAGGAAAACCCAAGTTTATCTGGCTCCAAAGCCCATTTTCTTTGACTATATCACAGAAGTTTTCATAATAAAGTCTGTAACACCTCCAAATGATTGTGCTTTAATTTGCCAGCTCTTACCACACTTGCCATTTCTCTCAAGTGAGTTCATATATTAAAACTCAGAAAAACACGGGGTGCCTGGGTGGTGCCGTTGGTCGTGGTTTCGCCTCAGGTTGTGATCTCAGGGTTGTGAGATCGAGCCCCAAGCTGGGCTCCACACTGAGCGTGGAGTTTGCTTAAGACCCTCTCTTCCTCTGCCCCGCCTGCTCAAATAGATAAATAAATCTAAAAAAACAATAACAACAATGAAAAACAAACTCAGAAAAACAAATCTCAGAGTGGGGATGTGGGGATTGGATAGCAACTGATAGGCTTACTGATCCTCTCTAAGTAGTGTTTTGCATTGTGAAGGACACAATTGTCCCAAAATATTTAAATACACATATTTATTGGCAGAAAGTTGGGAGGTAGTAGGAACATTCTGATATGCAGTCAAGTCAAATATAACATAAGAAACAAGAGAAACTTTGCTGTGACAGTTCCTTTGTGTGATGTCATTTGGCTTTTGTTAGTAAAAATCTATAAATGACATCTGTTTATTCATTTGTGAACAAGACATAGCCATATTTTGTATGGGATCTCTCTACACAGTCCCCTGAAGGAAGGCCTCTTGTAAGTGATGATGTGTCAAAAGTCACAAAAAACCGCTAAAATTCTACTTCTGTTGAGAAAATAGTTCACTTGATGGATATGTGTGTGAAATGTATTAAATCCAGATGAGAGTGGTATTTCTGTCTCCATTAGCAACAAACACCCAGGAGAACGAAATGTTTAACTTAAAGAAAAGATTGTTTGTGATCAGAATGGCAATTTCCTCGAGAGAGACCCAAATGCAGACAACTATACCACCTGGATATGCTTCAAAATTTCAGTTCCCACTGTCCTCCTGAATCATTGCATGTGCACAAGGAGATGAATTCAGAAAAAGTTTTACTGGTATGTCTGGAAAGAATTTCTTCATTTTTAAACAATGTTCTTCCAAGAATCGTTGTTCATAAAACTTGCAAGAATTGTCATGGACTCTACAAATTAACCTTTCTTTTTTTTTTTTTTTTTTTTGATCATTGGTAATTCTTGAAATACTCTTGTACCTCTGGCTCACCTCAGCAGACATCCTATACATGCACTATCTGTGCACCAGTGGCTCCCTCCTTAAATCAGACAAAGTCCCTATGTGCTTAACCATTGCATGCCTCTACTGGGAGACTCCATGGAAGGACCCAACCAGGTACAATTCATGGGTAGGCATCATGACTAAAATGGGTGGGTGCATGTACTTGATACCAAATCATGGTGGTTTTTTTTACTTCTAATCTGCTGAAAGAGAGAAATAAACAGAACGGTAACAGTACTATGATACAGATATGTACTAGTTCTTTGTTGTGACAAAAATTAAATTGAAAATAAAACCTAATGGCTTAATGCAACCATTATATTTGCTCACTGTTCTACAAGTCAGGGATTTGGGCTGGGCTCAGCTGAAAAATGCCTCTGTTGGCCTCAACTGAGATCACTCATGTGGCTGCCATCGTCTGGCAGTTCAATTAGAATGGAATGATCTAAGATCATGTCACTCACATGTCTAGTGGCTGGGACTGTACGGGTGATAGAGCCATTTGCTTTCTCATATTCCAATAAACTTGTCCAGATGTCTTTATGTGGTACTCTCAGAGGACTGAAAACAGGACAAACCCTAAAGTATCAGTGTGTTCTAAACCTTGTGCACTTTATGGCTGAATGTTGCATTGGTCAAAGTTTATCTAGAGGCTAAATTCTCGTTCTTAATGGAGAGTCAGGGATATCACATCACAAAGGGTCATTCATATAGCGACAGTGGGTCTCCTCATCAAAAACTATTCACATTCTCTCTGCATGCAAAACATTCTCAGCCTCACCCAAAGAATGACACAGGGGTGCCTGGGTGGCTCAGTCCGTTGGACGTCTGCCTTCAACTCAGGTCGTGGTCCCAGGGTCCTGGAATTGAGACTTGTATCATGCTCCCTGCTCAGAGAAGTGGGGGAACCTGCTTCTCCCTCTCCCTCTGCCTGCTCCTCCTCCTGCTTGTGCTTGTTCAAAGAATAACACCAAAGTGTTTGCTTTGAAGAAATATTAATTTCTTCTCATCCTTTCATTCCTTTGGATTATTTCCTTCTACTCCACCAATTTCTTTTTTTTTTTAATTTCTTAGGGTGCTTTTGTGTTCTTGTCTATCGCATGTGGTCTCACCTTCCAACAGAGAAGGTTGTAGAGATTTGTGGGCAGTGATTCAAGAAATGAATTTGGGTATCATTTGTTTGAATTATTTATGTCTCTGCATTATTGGGAGAGGAGAAAATAGACTCCCTCTGCTTTATTTTTCTCCTATAACTGATTTTCTACTGTGTCTTCTTTCCTACCCACTGGGTGATATTTTGGGTAGATCTAGCTTTCAAGAAACGGAAGGCAGCATTTTCAGATATTAAGAAAACCAATTAGAGTCCAATTAAAGTTTTTACTTCACATCCAGTTTAAAGCTACTCTTCTCCCCCGAGTTTAGGCCTGAATTTCAAATTCCATGTATCAGCTTTGGATAAGAGGGAAGTGGTCAATTCATTCATTCTCCAAGAATGAGCAGAAAGATACAAAGATCAAAAGTGAGGAAAATGGCAAGTTTTTTTTTTTGTTTTGTTTTGTTTTTTATTGGTGCTGCTGTGATTTGGCTTTGCTGTCAACTGTCTGGTAGATATTCAAATATTGGCTACTACCCAGGCAAGGCACCATTGTGCATTACTCTTCCTGCTGGAAAACTTTCCCCAGAAATCTCCAATAGGGGCAATTCATCTTCAGCTGACTCCCTTCTGCATACCTAGCACCTTAATTCTTGCTTCTGTAGTAACCCCTTTCTGCTCAGATGAGTCACCATCACAGTTCTCCTCTTGAATATGTGTCACTCAAGAAGGCTAGACTTGGCTGCTTTCTGTCCTGACCACTATGACCAAGAGAACACTTACTCACCAAATCTTAGGAATTTGGGCCATATCTATTGTCTCAAAAGGCATTGTCAGACAAGTTTTTTTCTTTTAGTTTTTTAAAGTAAGAGTCAAGGACGCTTTTTTTTTTTTTTAAGATTTTATTTATTTATTTATTTGACAGACAGAGATCACAAGTAGGCAGAGAGGCAGGCAGAGAGAGAGGCGGAAGCAGGCTCCCTGCTGAGCAGAAAGCATGATGCGGGGCTCGATCCCAGGACCCTGGGATCATGACCCAAGCCGAAGGCAGAGGCTTTAACCCAGTGAGCCACCCAGATGCCCCAAGGACACTTCTTACATAGTCCAAACTTTAGATAAAGATCAGCTTTTTTTTTTTCTTTAAGACTTATTTTAGAAAGAGAGAGCACAAGCGGAGGGAGGAGCAGAGGGAGACAGAGAGGGAAAGAGAATATCAAGCAGACTCCCCACTGAGTGCAGAGCCTGACTCAGGGCTCCATCTCACAACCCTGAGATCATGACCTGAGCCAAAATCAAGATTCTGATACTTAACTGACTGAGACACTCAGGCATCCCTAAGGTCAATTCTTCCAAAATCTCCTTCACCATGCTTTGTTCTGGTGGCAGCATGAGAGGGGTGTAGGAGCTTCCAAAGCATGAAAAGTATCCCCCTGGAGTAGGATGTCAATCTTCCTTTCTGGTAAACAGGTCACTGTCTTCCAAGTGGTTTTCTAGCTTCCTCTGCGGTATGAGTTGTGTAGCAGCATCTCCCTTTCCTCCTCCAATGCAGAAGGGAGGGGAAATGCCTCGATGCTTTAAATGGGAAGAACCTATTGAACAGCCTATTACTTAAATATTTATTTATTTAGCATTTTCCCCTTCTACAAACTTAAGTTCGATTTCTAATGCAGCAGGCTTTCTGAAGTAACTATTGCTATTGTTCCTTGTTTATCATTTGTCTATTCGATGCAGATTTACATATTTGTTTATGCATGATGATGCATTCCAGGAGACTCTCCTCAGCCTAATCAGAAAAACATAAGACTCCCCTTTTTACTCTGGTTGTACTTTATGATTGGTGCTGCCAGCATTAATCTCTGCTAGACTCCCTTTGGCTTTGTTGCATTAACCAAAATTCTGTGTTTCCCAAAGCTTTTTGTTATAATTCTCTTAGTGTCTCTCCCTTGAGAATGTCTCTCTTCTAGGACCACTAAGTCGGTAAAACCAGGCTTCCAGTGAACCCCTTGTTGAGTCACAAAGGGTTGGTGATATAGTTTTCACAAAATCTCTCTGGCTTGGCTTGGCACCATAGCTACCTGAATCTCTAGCCACCCAGCACAATCTGGTGGTCCACTGCTGTCACATCTCTGCATTGCTCTAAACCTTAGGCCATGATTTTTCACATTTCTCCTGACTCTGCAATGGTCATCTGAAATACTCTAAGAACTGTTATCTTGGGGCACATGGGTGGCTCAGTTGGTTTAGCATCTGCCTTAGGCTCAGGTTATGATCTCAGGGTCCTGGGATCAGGTCCTACATCTGGCTCCTTGCTCAGTGGGGAGTCTGCTTCTCCCTCTGCCTCGCCCCTCCTCCCCACTTGTGGTCTTCTCTTCCTCTCTCTCAAATCAATAAATAAAATATTTTAAACAAAGAACTCATTTATCCTGCTCTCAAGCATTCTAATTTTAGGCAGAAATTGATAAGATTTAGGCTGCAATTGTCATTTTAGGAAAAGCAGATTGATGTATCTATTTTCTTTGTTCTGTTTTTTTTTTTTCTTCAAATGTCTTCCTTTCCAAAGAATGAAGGTAAGCAATGGGAAATTCATATTGCGTATGCAATATGTCTAGCCCTCATTCAGTCGTTACAAACAAACACATAAGAGCATTTCACATTTTTAACATACCACCAAACATGTCTAGACTACACTAGTATTCAGGACCATACTCATAGATGGGAAGAAGGCCTTACTTTTCTGTTTTAGATGTCTGGTAGCAGAAGAGTTTTGTTTGATCCGGTATAAACTCTATCACTTAATTCTTCTGGTCTGGACTCTATTGAAATTATTCAAAGGAGTTCATGCAAGTGCTCAAGCAAGACCAAAGGTATGGAAAATATCCTCCCAAAGGAGACCCAATTGAAATCGCCACAGCCCCAACTGTTTCAAGATGCTTCTTTTCTCTTAGAATATATTGTAAAAAATTTTAAATGGAAACAGAGCTGTTTCACTCAAAATTCAAGTAGAAACTCGAGAAAGAAAGAAAAAGAAAGAAAGAAAGAAAGAAAGAGGGAAAAGTGGAGAACCCTCTCTAGTTCACTTCAGCTTCTAGGAAGGAAAATTAGTGAAGCCAGACAACACCCAAACCATACAGGACTTTAAATCAATATTTCAATGCAACCAGCTTGCACTTAGGAGCTAACTAGGAGCCACTACAAAACACATAGATGACTCACATAAATAAAGCAAACTTTCTAATGGAGTACATGTGAAAATTAAGACAACAACAACAACAACAATATCCCATTTAAGAAAATTATCTGAAGAAGCCAATCTCCTTCCTAGAGATGGTATATCCTCAGTAAAACCCTGGGACACATTAACAAGATAGCCTATCTATCCTTTCCCGTAATTGGCTCTTAGTGAAGGGGTGATGGATTTAGGAGCCATTTAGATTTGGAGAGGATTTTGTCTGAAGATAGATTTATGGTTGTAAAGGTTTCTCAATCAGAATATTAAACTATTTTGACATTCAATAAAAAATCTCATTGGTTAAAATAGGAATTTAAGTACTATCGTGTTTTTTTGTTTTGTTTGTTTGTTTTGTTTTGTTTTGTTTTAAAATCCTTTGCTGATTTCTGGATTACCATCAGTTATGGTATTTGAATAAGGTGTTCATTGTTTCCCAAGTTTTTAGAAGTTTACAGCCTCTTCCAGAACAACATGTTTTTGGGGAAAAACTAATTTACAAAGTTATACCTGAGCAATTTTCCCGAAGTATTCTTCAACAGTGGAATTTCAGTTGCTAATAAGTTCTGGGCAGAGTTTATATTTTTTAATAAAAAGTGAATTTTCTTCTTCTTTCTAAATAAATCTCTGAAACAGAATTCCCTAAAATCATAACCACACAGTGTAAGAAGTAAAAAGTACTGATGATAACCTGTATTTAAATGCAGCATTACCCCTTCTCAGATGAGAGACTCCTGGCATAGGGCTTCAACTCTCTGAGCCTCATTGTATTCATACCTAAAATGAATCTCATAATGGATCCTACATCCTAGCCCTTTGGTGAGGGTTACATGTGAACCCAGGTGAAAATGTTGTAACACAAGGCCTTTCTACAATAATTAAAGGGATTGTAAAATTCCTTTCAACTTATTATTTTCAAAGCTAATTAAAGGAAGCTCGCTACTAAAGTGCTGGTCTCAAAACTATGGAAAAAGTCTCTTTAAGGAACTAGAATGAGTGACTAACACAATATTGAAGATCCAACAAACGGAAATAACATGCAATACCTGCTGACTCAGATGAATTAGTGACACTTATTGAAGAAATAAATAAATAAAAGGAAGAGGATGGAGAGCAGAGCCAGAGTATTTTCCCATGGCAGAGTTGACTTTTCCAGGCCAAGTTACTGCTTCGGTAAGTTAGTAATGCTTAGCATAATTCGGAGTAATGGGTGTCTCCTTTGTTTTCTAAATGGCTTTTAGTGCACTGAGCAAGAAAATGAAAAATTCATTTCATTACCACCGTTTTGTTTGTTTTTGTATTGTTCTGTTTTGTTTCGTTTTGTTTGGGGGGGGGTGGAGGGATTTGTAGTTTAGATATTCCAATAAGGAAAAAGAAACATACTCTGAAGGTATGTTTTCTGACAATTTTCTGACTTAAAATTTCTCTATCACACACACACACACACACACACACACACACACACACTATTTCTATCCTTTCTTTTTTCTCATAGGGACAAAAGGGACCTAAGATTTAAAACCTTGTAGGTGGTGGAGAAAATAGCAATTACTGGACCCCATATTGCTTAACTAGTTCTTTTCCATTATTATTAAGAATTGCGAGTTTATCTTTCTTTTCATTAAAGGAAACAACATTAAGCGAGTTATTACTATCGAAACTCGAATTTATCTTTTTAAATTTAATTTAGTGACATTATGCATTGAAGTCTTTTAAGAAAATACTAGAATTTTTTAAAGTATGTTCAGTTAGCCAGCATATAGTACATCATTAGTAGTATTCCAGAAGTTCTAAATTTGTCCAAATTCTGTATCACTAAGAGTGGCAACAGCTACATAATGACAATGACTACTTTCATTGTTCATGGGCTCAAGCACTTATTAAATATTTTATTATATCACCTTCTTTGCTTCTCTTTACTTCAGACTTACGAGATGTTATTTTTAGCATTATAAAGATGAGGACACTGAAACTAGGAGGTAGCAAGTCCCTTGCTGTAGTGAGCTGTCCAGGAATTGATCAAATTAAAATGTACATTTGAACTCAAGAACCTATTAGGTTTCATTTTCTGCAAGATTATGCAGAAAGGATATGTTCTTTCAATGACCCATGTTCTGGATCATTGTTTGGCTTAATAACAATGATATTAACAGTTCACATTTAAAGATTTTTACTCTACCTAGAACTGTGTTAAATCATTTACATACATGATTTGTAAAGTCAGTACAAGACCCTATGATTATCTCCATAGCTCCAAAAAACTGAATCTCAGAGAGGATGAAAACTATACCTGCAAAGTCACACAGGTTTGTCTATCAAAGCCAGTGCCATATTATCACTCCACAAGATGACTTTCCCATCCAGATTAGATCGGTATTCATGTAGCATAAATTGGAAAATGCCACAGTTTGCCATGCTACCTATGGAGTCTTTGGACCAAGTTACTATTTAAAGGCAAGTAATAGGGGCACCTGGGTGGCTCAGTGGGTTAAAGCCTCTGCCTTAGGCTCAGGTCATGATCCCAGGGTCCTGGGATCGAGCCTCGCATCGGGCTCTCTGTTCAGTGGGGAGCCTGCTTCCTCCTCTCTCTCTCTCTGCCTGCCTCTCTGCCTACTTGTGGTCTGTCAAATAAATAAATTAAAAAAAATTAAAGGCAAGTAATAAATGATTTATCCATTAATTTATTACTACCTCGTCCAGAACATAGCTAAGACTGCCTTAGATCATTCAGAAAAGGGGCTAATAGAGAAACACAGTGGGCTGTTGGCAGGAGAAAATCTTAGCCTAAAAGAACAATTCAACTGGAAAGCAAAACCATGAGCTGTGGAATCAACTTGTGTCAAAATAAAGAGCAAATTTAACATACTTAAAAAAAATGAATGAAAACTTGCAAATAAGAAATTGCAACGAGCAGGATCTTAGCTTTAGGTGTATTAATAAATACATTCAATTTCTTTGGAAGAGGTCAATAAAGTTGAGAAAGCAAGATTTCTCAAGACTTTCTATTGCTTGCAATTTTTCAACTGATAACATTTCATTATCACTCTGGCACTGTTATTTCTTTCATTATGATTCAAAATTTCATAGGTAAAACAAGTTTTCCAAAAATTGTATAGATTTTGCTTAGAGAAAACCTTTATGCTTGAAGTGAGGTATGTAAACCGGCAAGAATTGTTAATACTCTCTCTGCTAAGTGCAATAGAGATCTTTACATATTCAAAATAGATGAGCTCCAGAAAGGCAGTCTTTAGAGTAATATTCATACATTAAACAAATTTTTATAGTAGGCATGAGATATCTTTGTCCCACAGAAATGTTTAATGAAAGAAAAGGAAAGAAAGGAGTGGGAAGTTAGCCACCACATTAATAGTATGACAGCAGTCCATCTGGACTATATTTTGTTGACACAGCTGAAGAGTCATAGCACTTGTTTTTTTTTTTTTTTCCATGAGAACGCAAAATACTTTCTTGCACCAATGAGTGAACAGGCTCATCTGTGGAGCTTTTGTTCATCTTTCTGGCTCTGAATCTCCAACAGAGTACCCTCATCTGGCTCTAGCTTTGACATTTTTCAGCATTCCCATGTGGGACACTTATGAAGGCCTTTGGAATCCCATGTTCTAGGGGAACACTAAAAAAAAAAAAAATTGTAGAGTCATTGTCAAACTACACACATCAGTCTTTATTTCTTGTTTACTGCCTTCTATACTTTCTTCCTGACTCCCATCCCTGTTCCACTCTCCTCTCCAAATGAACCAAAGAATTTTTTAAAAATTTAAAAAAATTTAAAAATTTTTTAAGATTTAAAAAAAGTTTTTTTAAAGATTTTATATATTTTTGTGAGAGTGAGAGAGAGAAAATGAGTGCAGAGGAGGGGCAAAGAAAGAAGCAGACTCCCCACAGAGTAGTGAGCCTGATGCAGGACTTGAACCCAAGACCCTGTAATCATGACCAGAGCGGAAGGCAGATGCTTAACCAACTGAGCCACCCAGGTGCCCAAGGCAAAAATTTTGAATAGGCCTCTCTTCTCATCCCCAACCTACATTCCTGGTTCAAGTTTTTCCTTTTAAACTCTTCCCTGAAAAGGGGGCCTTCTTTCTTCTCTAAAGTATTGTCTGAGAAGATAAGACATAGTCCTTATACACTGATTGGTACCAGAGGATCATGGAGAATTGGTACCTAAGGGAGAAATCTTATCAATTTATTCACAGCCAAAGAATTGTTTTTTGGGATGCTTACATTTTTTAACTTCCAACTTTCTTTTTTTTTAATTAATTATTTTTATTAACATATGATGTATTATATGCCCCAGGGGTACAGGTCTGTGAGTCATCAGGCTAACACACTTCACAGCCCTCACCATATCACTTACCCTCCCCAATGTCCATAACCCAACCACCCTCTCCATAGACCCCCCCTCCCAGCAACCCTCAGTTTGTTTTGTGAGATTAAGGTCTCTTATGGTTTGTCTCACTTCTAAATTTCTATCCAACAAACATTTATTATGTACAGGTACCTGTCAGATCCTGGGTTAGTTTTTAGGAATACAAAATAATTTTATGTGGGCTCTGTCCTCAAGTGTCTTTCCATTTAGTATAATGTGCTTGAATAGATCTAGGTATACATTGGGTATGGTAGATTATGTTCCCGAAGATGATCACAATCTCCCATCTTACACATTCTTTTGCAATGAGGTTTTGCCACTCTCCTACAAAGATACACCACTGACGTTCTTTCTTTTTGAATCCACGCTTTCCCTGTGAGGTATTTGGACCAAAAATATGTGAAGAAAGTGATGCTGCATAATCCTCGAGGCCAGGCCTTACATGTCTTTGCAACACTCTTGTGGAAGCCAGTTACCATTCTGTGAGGAAGCCCAAATAGCTAAGTGCAGAGGCCCCAGTGGAGAAAACTGAGGCTTCTAACTGATAGAAGTTTGCCCCAACTCTTGTCTGTGTGGATGAGGCCATTTTGGATCTTTCACTTAGCCCAACATCCCAGAAAACAGTACATGAATGAGAATAACTGAATAGGCAACCCACAGAAGTAAGAAAATATTACATTACTAAGCACACAGAAATATTACATTACCAAGCCACTAAGTTTGGGGATGCTAGATCATGTAGCAATACATGATTAAGAATAAGGGGTATGGGGTGCCTGGGTGGCCCAGTCATTAAGCATCTGTCTTCGACTCAGGTCATGATCCCAGGGTCCTGGGATTGAGCCCCACCTCGGGCTCCCTGCTCAACAGAAAGCCTACTTCTCCCTCTCCCACTTCCTCTTCTTGTCTCTCTCGGTCTCTCTCTCTCTGTCAAATAAATAAATAAATAAATAATAAATAAGTGGCATGTAGTTTTGATTTTTTTTCTGGAGCTGGACTTCCATACTTCAATACATAAGCAAATGAATGCATGTATATGAATATGCTATATTTAAGTTAATAAAAATGAATATTTTAGTTCTCAAAAAAGTGGCACTATGCAAACAATCAATTCCATTGTACAGTGGAATGGGAATGTATTATTTCATTCTTTGTTCAACAAGAATTCGAGGGACATTGCTATAAACCTTGCACACTTCTTGGCAACAGAATAGAAAATACCTCTACCTTGAATAATTCTCAGTCTGGTAAAGAGATGGAAAAATGCACCTCAAGAAATAAGTAATGTGATCCATGGTAGAATGTTACCAACCCCCTTGATACCCAACCTTCACATCTCTTGGACCCCCTTCAGATTTCAGCTGCGGAAGTTTCCGTGTGACCTCAGACTCCCATTGCCATGACAGGGATACACCTCGAATTCTGGTGACCAGTCTTCCTGCTTTTTACTCTCAGGACTTCTCCAACACAACGGAAGCCTCTGCTTGAACATTTAGGGAATTAATGCCACAAAGGCAACTCCCAACTAATGAGGGAGAGCAGGTGGTGAATAATTGCTCCAGACTTCATTGTTCAGAAGGAAGCATTCTGCATGGTTCTCAGAGGTTCTAAGGTAACTGAGCTCCTGTTGCCTTCTGTGGCAACCTCAAGTATGCACGCTTACGTAGACTTTTCTTCCTTCTGTGTCCCACTCTTTTTTTTTTTTCTTCTCTCTTTGCAAAGAAACAATGTGCATCAAGTCTTTTCTCAGCCTCTGTTCTTGGGTGAACTCAAAACAAAACAATGGACAGTGCTCTGGGAACAGAGGAGAGCCACTTGTAATTGGAATAAGATAAGCAAATGGTCTTCGAACTGAATGTATGGTCAGTAGAACACATGTTGATTGAGTGACTGATTGACCAAGTGATTAAAGGAGGGAGCTATCATCCTTCTCATCTGAACATTAGGCATTTGATGACTTTAAGTCTACAGTACCCAAATTCAGGTTTTCTTCAGCTGTTTAGAACGTCAGGAGAAGAAAATCAGAGAGAGCAAGATGGTTGAGAATCAGATGAATAAATGCAGTTACCAGATGTTCATTTTAAATGTAAAATTAATGTGGTGAAAAAGTATATAGTTTGTCAAGAGTGTCTATGGAATGGAAAATATTAATAACAAGAATGTCTTATAAATGATGTACTCCCCAAACAGCTGAGTGTACAAGATAAATTCAATTTCAAAGCCCTTGTGTCATTAACAAACTACTCATGCTTCTCTTGCTAGGCTTATGGATTCTCTAGGACCTTCTGTGCATTGCCTCACACGGTAAAGATTCATTAACTTCTCTTCCCCATTTTGTTATTGTTTGACCTCTGAATTAATCTGTCTCTGTAGAATTTCCATCACTATTGTTTTTTCCAGACCAAATTAGGAAGAGTAAATTCAACTTGAGTGAAAAATACTGCACAACTCCTCACTGCCTCAAGTCTTGTTGGGAGTTGCCTGTGGGCTAGCAAAAGTAGCAGGGGGACAAGGCGCTGCTTTGGATCAGAAGTTTCCAAGTTTGAACACGATGTTTCATGGACAGTTTGGGGTTTTTTTTGTTTGTTTGGTTGGTTGGTTGGTTTTGGGGTTTTTTTAATTGATGCAAAGAATGATCTAAGTGCTAATTATTAATTTCAACTTTAGGTAAAACTAAATTAAATAAGTGTGATCAGATTGGCGTATAAGAGTTCCGCCTGGAAACGAGCCTTTTTTGAAAAAAAAAAAAAAAAAGCCATTTGCTTCTTCTTGAGTCACTTACAGATGTGTAAGGAGAAGGCATAAAAGTTCATCTTCTCAATTCTGTTTGAATTAGATTTATTCATACAGCAAAGTGTGAAGAATCAGGTTTGTGAATGTGTGAAGTGAATCAGAAACATACATGGGCCATGTGTATCTTTAAATACTCATTTAGTTTGGCAGGATTTTCATCTGTGACGAGTTTGATCTTACCAGTGATGCTCAACACAAAATATTTACAGATACATTTTCAAGAGTCATGCTAATTGTTATATTACTTAAAAACCAAATTTGTGAATTGGGCCACATATTTGAAGTGTAGTGTGTGCATATGTGTATATTTGAAAATAGGCTTCTATTACAAATTATGTAATCTGTTTTATGATATTTTCATTAGAATTTCTACAAGCCGTTTACAACATACTTAACAGTCTGTTTTTCTAAATGTTCTTTTTTTTCCTTAACATGTTTTGCCTGTTTTCTGTTTCAAGCCAAATACTCGAGGCATTATCTTTTAAATACCTGTGTATATATATTTTTTGTATATCTCTGCTCTTTCTTAAATTGTATTTATCATGTTTTTGAAAAATCTGCCTTATGAGGCATAATAAAGCCTTGAATCTGTGACTACCCTGCTCATTACTTCCAGATTGCATCTTAGCTCCAGGCTGACAAATGAAACTGCTCTAATGTGGAGTGTTCCCAGAAAGATGCTTTTCATGTTGCTTCATACCTGTTTTCACCTATGCTGAACTTCTAAATCTTAGATCAGGGAGAGTCCAGCCTGTTTAGTAATCTGAGCAGCACAATCATTACTATCATTATGACCCACTCAGATTTCACTTCTGAATAGAACTAAACAATCGGAGGTTTTTGTTCTGCTTTGTTCCCCGTCGTATCCCCAGTGCCCAGAACAGTGTCAGGCATGCAGTAGGAACGCAATAAATATTTTCTGAATCAACCCACCCTCACTAATTATAGCCCCATATTAACAAAAAAAAAAAAAAAAAAAAAAAAAAAAACTTTGTTCATTTGTAATAGGGCTCAGTGAAAAGGATTTTGAGTGGTTTAATTGGACCTAGAGCCAACAAAAGGATCCTGTTTTTGGAGGACACTTTTGAAACTTCACCCACCCTATGAAGCACAGCTGGCAGCTTGAGCCTGGCAGAGCTCACCAGGGTGACATTTACCCTCATCCTTATTTCCCCTTCGCCTTCAGAGCTACTAACAGGAAGCTGTCTCGGACATTTTTGAAGCATTGTCAACACTACTGGGCATATTTTCATCTTACCCCTGTGCACTCCCATCCAGGACATCCCCTCTAACCTGTACCCCAACGTTCATGCCAGATTTGAGTCTTATCCTCCTCACAGAGTCTGAGGTGCTCTCTTCCAAGTACATTCTTAGCCAAAGGAACTATAATACTATGTACACACACCAATGCTCATTTGAAGTCGATCTTTGCCAAAGAAGAAATGTTAATAATAAGCCAGCATGGCAACTGGAGAGCCTCTGTCCTGACTTGTATGTGAACAGCGTCCTCTGTGTGTAATAATGATATTAGAGATGTCATAAAAATCTCTCCGAGTGGGAAGAATATCTAAATTAAAGCAGGCTAGGTTACAGTATCAAGTAGACCAAACATCTAAGGATATAAATATAAGAGAAATGCATTTCTCACTCAGTTCTGTTGGTCAGGCTGCTTCATTTCATGCAGTCACTCTGATATCTATGACAACAGAGATGGCATTATCTCTGGGACATGGTTTTCAAGGTTGTCCCAGGGGAAGTCGTTATGCCAATCACACGGCAGAAGAGAGGAAGAACTTCCGGGAGCAAATTCTTCTTGGCTGTACCCGGAAGTCACACCTCAATTATGCTCCCATCCAACTGATTAAAAAGTCAGTTGCCATTCCTAACAAAGAAGGCAGAGGAATTTACTCCAGCTGAAGGCATGTTAAGAAGAAACAGCTTGTGGCAGCCACAGACATTTGCTGTCCCGGTCTCCTGCACCAGAGTGCACAACTGACTACTGTCCCCAGCATAACAAAGATCATGCCAGGTCTAACAGTGCAAGACTTCAAGGCACATTCTTTAACATGCCCTCTTCCTTAAACTCTACCTGAAGCCTTTGCATAAAACTTCACATAAAGGCTGAGGTGTGCAGAGTAGTATAACAGTTTAGAATACAGACTTTGGACCAAATGGTCTGGGTGACCTTGTGCAGATTACTTAACCTCTCTGAGCCTGTTTCCTTATCTGTAAAATGAAGTAAGTGGTATGCATGTTGCACAGTTAGTGAGAGGATCAAAAGACTGATGCATACAAAACACTTAGGAGAGCATGCGGCCCTTATCAACCACTCTATAATTATAAGCTATTATTATTCTGCCGCTACACTCTACGGGAGTCTAGAGGTTTTTTGAATATTCTTCATAGCTGACAGGTTAGAGACCTCTTACCCCAGCTTTACCCAAAGAAGCTCTAGTCTTATCAGTTTATGTATTGACTTCTTTGGTGGACACAAATCTAGATCAAAGTTTCAAGGTTTGCCTCAGTTGCAAAAGCTGAGGATATACCAAAGGTACATCCTTCCCGGGAGTATATCCCATGGCTATTCAAAACAGCGCTCTGGGAGCCTCCCCATGTCACCTACTCACCGCTGGACAATTTTATTAGGCCACATATGCTGCAGAGCTCCTTGTGGGTTTGGGCAAGTCTTTGTCTGTCTTACGTTGCAATTGAGCCTCTTCCGTTGCCAAGCCTTGCTTCTTCTTTCTCCCTTCCACAAATACTGTCAACCCATCATAGTACACGACATGCCAAACTTCCTCTCAATGTCAGTGTCTGCTTCTGGAAAACCCACTCTGCAAGAACTTCCACATCAGGTTCTTAAATACAAACAAAGAGACAAACACTCAGAAACCACTAGTCTTGTCTATACAGTTTACCATTTTACAATGCCCTCTATTGCTTTATGAGTTTTCTGCAATAAGATTCCCAAAGGCAAGAACTTGATTATATAGATGGAGAGTTTAAGGCTTACTAGCTTGACTCACTGGTTCTTTCATTGCTTGATTGATGAATCACTAGCCTCCTGGAAGTTTGTTTTGTTTTGTTTTGTTTTGTTTTTTATGTTAAATACATTAGGGATATACAATAAAATGAGGGTATGAGTTTAATTTTGACTGCTTAATTTAGGTCCCTAAAATATTCATCCTAATTGCAAGAGGGAAATAAAGAGAAGAGTTTCTAAGTTTAAAAACCGAACTCTCACGTGTCTGTTAATCAAAGTTTTTAGTAGTTATTTACTACTTTGCCCCCAAATCTTTAGCTTTTTCCGTTTTAGCCAGAGATAATAATCTACTTAACACAGCCTCATATGTCAATTCTCATCTTGGCCTTTGAGCATTTAGGTCCAAACTGGCAATGCCCCAGGAGCCCATGGAGCCTACCACAACAGGATCTGCCCTCCAGACACTCTTGTTGATGACTCTAACAGTTGAAATCTTAACAGTGCACTAAAATTGGCTTCGGTAAATCTTTTAACTGATTTCATTCTTCTTTACCATTTGGGAAAGAAGAAGAAGAAAAAGAAGAAGAAGAAGAAGAAGTCGTCTACACTCTTAAAGATTACCATCCTTCAAATATTTTAAGACAACTCTTGAAATTCCCTTGTGATGTTTTCTTTTCCAAACTAACAATTCTTTGCTCCTTTAAGAAATGAGATTTTCAGACTATTTGCCATTCTGGCTCTCTTCCCCTGGATGCATTCTAGTTACTCCAAGTCTATCAGAAATTGTGGCAGCCAAAACTTAAAATCATATAGCACTCTTCATCAGGACTATTAGTTTCCTTGTTTTGAACACTGTGTTTCTGTTCCTGCTGTCTACATTTGCAATACTTTGTTAGCTCCCTGTTACAGTCTGAGGTCCGCCGTAGTCGCATTTCTGTCAGATTCTGACAATTTGACTTCTTTCCAGCTTAATTAGACATTTATAATCTAAAGAACTCCTCCCCACTCCCACCCTCCCACCCTCCCACCCCAACAAGGATAGAATTTCCTCATTAATATCATGGAAAATGTTTCCCATCTGGCCTTTTTAAAAAACCATTATAAGTAAGAATCTTACTCAGATGTTGAGTGACATTGTTCCACTTACTGAATACTGGCTCTATGTGTATACTTTATAGGAACTCTGGGATCACTACATATAAAATACAATCTATGAAATAGAATTTTATTTTTATAAAGGTAAATTGATTCGGAAGAAGAGAAAACTCCCCCCAAACCTTCTGGAAACTCAAAGCAAGCTTGCTGTTGTTATTGTTTGTGGATTTTGTTGTTTAGTCTACATTTTATATTTTGTTTATATTGGGCTGAGTCTACATACCTTTATGGTTCCTGGGGTCTAGCTTCTTTTGCAATTGCCTCAGAAATGCTGTCCTGTGGGACACCAAGCGCAAGAAATTGTGCAAGGATGTTTTTAAGCAATCTGAATTTTATATAGCTTCACAGTCTGGCATCAGGTAAAGCCAAGAACTAATTTTGCAAATTACTGACACAACTATAACACAAACTATGGTGGTTTATTTACTGCAAAAATTTGATTACCGTTTTCATTATTTATGAAGAATTGATTTTTCCAGGGGTTCACGTACGATGTAAAAGTAATAGCTAATATTTACTCACAGGTTGTTACATATCAGTAATAAAGCCCTTGAACTGAGATTTTATGAAGTTTGTCTCTCACCCACAGCAAGCTTTATGTAACTTAGGAATTCACGGAGGGAAAATGAATCCCATAATGGGCATTTTTCAGAGCAAATTTTGCTTGGAGACCAGTTTTTAAAATGGAGAACATCGTTTACAGCCTTCAGATTCTGACAGCTCTCCTATAGAACACTGAACTCTACATTCCTTGCAGGGAGTGACTGTGTTGTGCTCCTTTCTGTAATCTGGTCCCTAGCATCATGTTGATAAGGAGTTGGCCCTAAAGAGATTCTTGAAGATTGAGTGAATAATGAATGAATGACTCATAGCCAGTGCCAAGTGTGAAAGTGAGCATCTTGTGACCATCGTAGGCAACACATCGAAAAGACAGCAGGAGCAAGACGAAGAGATTATCAGGGGAGCTACAGAGGAGAGGCGTAATTGGATCATTGTTTGGGAGACCAGAAGAGAAGAAGATGTAGCAGGAGGATGGGAAATCACCGAGGACCACAGAATACGGCAGGAATGGGAGGCAATCAACAACATGAGCAGGAAGAGAGCCAATGTGCTGCTGGGAAGTCTGTACCAGGGAGGAGATAGACACGCACTCTGTGTGGAAACGATGGAGGGAGGCAGCTCTCAGCACACAGACAGAACATATGTAGCTTGTTAATTGGGGGATTTAAAAATTATATTTGATATATAAAATTAATAAAGATGATGAAAAATTAAAACTAAGAACAAGAAAATGGATGCAAAGAAGTCCTTAACTACATGTGTTTAATGATCATAACAATTTATTATAAAATGCTTAGAGCTATAGTCATGCTCATGGGATGAATGATTTTCACGAAATAAAAACAGCTGTGGGGAAATCGCAAACTGGAACAGTATCAATAAAAGCAGTAAAATTAAAAGATGTACCTTGAAATATTATTCAACTAGACAATGTATACGCAGTTATCTTTTTATGCTATATATGGCTCAATTAAAATGTAATTATAAAAAATAGGCCACATTGTGTAAACATTCGATATCAGCCAACAGAACCTACCACAGGAAGTTTTTTAATGGATTGCATGTCTTAGAAGTATACATTTACAAGAGATAGCATTGCACCTTCTGCATTACAACTGGCTATAAAATAAGAATAGAAAATGTCACATAGAAGGGGTGGGGTACTCCAGGTTTGACATGAGAGTATTTGCAAGCTGACTAATAGAAATGGCTCAGTGTTTTTAAGAGTAAAAGCCAATGATGACACAGGACAGAGCCCCCAGGCAAATCTTACATTCAAGCTTAGGAAAGATAAGCATCTTATTACATATTGTTACTGATATTGTTAGAAATACTTTCTTTTTTTTAAGTTTTTAAAAAATATTTATTTATTTGACAGGGGCAGTGGGAGGGAACACAAGCAGGGAGAGTGGGAGAGGGAGAAGCAGACTCCCCACTCAGGGCTGGATCCCAGGACCCTAGAATCATGACCCGACCAGAAGGCAGATGCTTAACAACTGAGCCACCTAGGTGCTCCAGAAACACTTTCTTTTTAAGAAAGAATGAGTCAGGCTATACCAGGTGGATGCATTTTACTTTTCTTTGAAAGTATGTGTATATAATAGCTTTTTAAGGTCTATATGTCTTAATGCATTTGAATATATTTTTGTTTTAACTTTTTATCTGATGAACGATTTTTAACCAATTCATGTGCTTTGCTGTTTGTGGAGAAGCACACTCCCCTAAGTTGTTTTATAGCATGATATGTGTCCCAATTAATGATATATTTTTCATTTCCTTATAAATGTTTTAGTTTAAATTTCCCTCACACATTATTCCTTTCCTTCACAGCCATTCCATGAGATAAACGGATTAGGTACAATAATCTCCATTTCAGAGATTTAAAACAAAACAAAACAAAACTGAGAAATAAGGAAGTTGAGTATTTTGATAAAAGTCATACAATTACTTGATTTCCTTGGGCTCGAAGTCTGTTTCTCCGAATTGTCTTTCTTTGAAGCCCCTCTCAGACCTCCCTGCCTTCTGCTCTAGATGTCCCTGTCAGAAAAGGCTAAATAGAGCCACTGGTCAGAATGTTGATGTCCGAGCAGGTGAAGGCAGACAATCAGGGTAACACAGGCAAATAATAAATGTCACTTGTTAGGGTCACATTTCTAGGGCCCAAGCAGGACACTTTCCTCATTTCTAAAAATGATAAAGTATTAACACTTTTAGCCATAATGAACACATCGACTCTCTCAAAAATAATCACAAGCATCACGGAGAAGAAATCAGCGTTCAATAACAGAATTGTAATGGAAGAAGCTGAGTAAAGCACTGGGCTGTAGTCTTCCTTGTGAGAATGTTTTTAATGCATTATATAGATTTTAGGAATATAAGAGGTGGCATGTCCTTCAGGACAAAAGACCACATACCATTCCAGTAATCCTAATCATCTATCACCATAAACACGCTCCTTTTCTGAAGGTTCCAGCTCATGAATTTTTCAATATCATTCTTTTTCATAACAGTTTGATTTTTTTCTTTGACTCTCCATTATGCCATTAATATCATCCCATAGAGGCTTTTTCAAGCAGAAAGCAAGCCGCGCTTGATTACTGAAATTAGAAATGACAAACATCACAGTTTTTATCGAGTACCTCTCCTCTAAGTCATTCCCTGCATAAATTTAAGTAATCTTGAAACTGTGAGGTTTTAACTTTTTACAAAGACTTCTAAAATTCTATTTTTAAACTTACTCTTTCAATTCCTTCCAGAAGAAGACAACTTTTTTTTCCTTCTTATGAGCCATTGACTAGTATGATAAGAATAGCAGCCATCATGCAACATTAGCTTTTGCTTCCACTGAAGAATTTCTCCTTTTTTTCTTTTCCTTTCTCTAAGGCTATTCCCCATTTATTAATATCAACAAAAATTCCAAGTTTATTAGTTAGGGGAGTTTGGATTTTTTGGTTGTAAGTTAGAGAAATTAAGTTGTAGTTAATGTAAGCAGGAAAATTTGCAAAAATAATAGGTAGTTCCAAGACTCAAAGGAAAAATAAATAGGATTGTGGAAAAAAAAAAAAAAGGAAAAAAGGTAGGAACAAGACCAGATATGAAAGCTTCAGTGTCAAGAACCATTCAGTTATCTTTTCAAGTCTCCCCGTTGAAATAAATGAGCTTAGACTATTTTCTCCATTGATTCTTTCAGGAATCAAAATATCAACAATGGGAAACTATTGGCCATGTTTGGGTCATACAACATACCTCAATTAGTATAAGTCGAGACATCTTGATTTTCAGTCTCATTAAGACTACTAAATAAGGGAGAAGCAATTCTACTAAATAAAAGTAAGAGGCACTTAAAGGCAAGGGTAATAGATACCAGTCCAAAATAAATAAATAAATAAATAATGGTAATACTCACAACACATGTCTAGTACTATAAATCATAATCTATACTCTTTTAAGAAAGAATATAATATCAGAAACTAATTAAAATGCTAGACACATATAATATCCTTTTCTTCTGAAGCCAGATTTCTGGAACTCAGAATCTATAGTTACTCCATTTACTTCCTAAACACCTGCTACATTTTAATTCCCAGCAATCAGTCATCAGCAACCAAATTACTATCCCTAAGGAATCTAACCATTTACTTTTAGCCAAAGCCAATGGCCTTTCCTCTCTCTTCTATGGATTCTCACTCACTGCACCATCCAATTCTAATGGCCGCGATATACATCACTTCTTTATTATTTGGCTAGATTTTTGTTAACTGCTTATTATGCAGCTGCTACTCCCTAGACCAGAGAAATACAAAGAACGCTAGACCCTTGAGGGGTTCATATTTAAGTCTGACAAGCTGGGGTAAAATATTAAGGCATTGTGTACCAGGGGTCATAGAAGCACTTATCTGCACACAAAGAGAAAAAGCTTAACGGATAGAGAAGGACGGAGAGTGTTCTGGGCAGAGAAAAGAATGCATACAAAGGAATTGAAGCATGATATACCAGGGGAATTCACAGCACTGCAGGAAATCATGTATGATTCAAGTTAAGAGTGTAAGGAGCTAAATTTGTATGGATAGGGGCTTCATTGTAAAGGCATTTGTGTGACCTACAAAGGGATTTAAACATTAGCCTATAGTCAATGGGGAGCCATTGAAAAGTTTTAAGACAAAATAGTAATCAGATTTGTGTTAAGAAGAATGTCTGGTGGCTGCATAGATAGGACTAGGGCAAGAAAGAGGGGAGGGAGACAATTTAGCACAGTTGTGACAATCCAGGCCAAAAAAAAGCAAAAAACAAAAACAAAAACAAAAAAAATATGCAAATTAAGGCAGCTTCGTTTCCTGAAGCTGCTGTAATCAGCTACCACGTGCGTATGGCTAAAACCAGCAAAAATATATTGTCACAATTTTGGAGGCCAGAAATTGTAATCAAGGTGTCCGCAGGGATATACACCCTCCAGAGACTGCAGGATCCCATTTCTTGCCTCTTCCAGCTTCTGGCGACTGCTGGCATTCTGTGACCATGGTCTAGTCACTCCAATCTGCCTTCATCTTCACATGGACTTCTCTTCTTTCTGTTTTATTTCCCCTGTTATATTTCTCATGTATGGATCATTGGATCTCATGTATGGTCATTGGATTTAGGGCTCACCTGAATAATCCAGGATGATCTCTTCATCCTAAGATTGTCAATTACACCTGCAAAGACCCACTTTTCCAAATAAGATAATCATTCACAGTTTCCAGCAATCAGGTTATGAAAAAAAAATGGGGACTACCATTCATCCTACTGGAGCAGTACAATGGAAGGAGGAAGAGGAGAAAGGCAGATTTGACTGGAGATCGATAAAACCTGTTGAGTAAACAATGCACTGAAGAACAGTGTTGAAGAATGATTTCAAGGAGATTGTGAACCTGAGGTTGACTCTTAGATTTCTGCCTTGGGGGATAACAGAGAAACCACTCTTAGTCTGTTACTGTCATTTTTCATTTTTTTTTAAATCTTCCTCTTAACTTGTAAAATTCTATTTGGAAAGGATGATTTGGGGAGGGGGTTCCAGATATTATTTACTTCCTAAGACTCTGGTAGCTATTGTTCTCTTTATGGCCAAGTTCTGCAAGCAAGTGTCTTCTGGATGGGATTTAAGAATGCTTTTTTTTTTTTTTTAAGATTTTATTTATTTATTTATTTGACAGACAGAGATCACAAGTAGGCAGAGAGGCAGGCAGAGAGAGAGAGAAGAGGAAGCAGGCTCCCTGCAGAGCAGACAACCCTATGTGGGACTTGATCCCAGGACCCTGGGATGGTGACCTGAGCTGAAGGCAGAAGCTTTAACCCACTGAGCCACCCAGGCATCCCTTAAGAATGCTTTTTAAAGAGATTTAACTTAGCAGACATGTTCTCTTTATCATTGGCCCTTCAACTTTACCTTCCACCTTCCTCCTAACAGGAACAGTGATACAATCATGTCTCTAAGTGAAGTGCTCTCTTATGACCATGAGACTGAAAGTCAAATGCTAAGGATGGTCAAGCAGGAAGATGGAAGGAACTGCACCTTTCTGGGGATACTACAGAAATGTTTCTCTAGCCTGATCTTCCAGATGTGTTATTTGAGAGAAAAAGAAATTAAACAAAAACACTTTGAGAGAAGAAAGAGGAAAAGACAAAAGGGAACAGGTAGAAAGAAAGAAATTCAGAAAAAGTAAAAAGGATGTGCAGTGAGGCAAAGGGAAAACAAGAAAAGAGTGATGCTTAGAAGAAGAAAAAAAAAATACCCATTTTCCGCAGAGCTCTCTTCAAACTTTGATACCTTAAATCAATATATATTGAATGTTTACCACATATATACATATGCTGATCATAATCTACTTTTATCTACATATTTTCATTTACTTCTTTAGAGAATTTTATACATTTTTTTCCTGATAATTTATAAAATGACATCATTACTACTGATCTCTCTTTCCCTTTCTTCCTATGACCAATGACTAAAACTTTCATAACCTTCTAGGTTCTGATCACCTTTCATTAATTTTCTAATATTGAAGCTCAATTTTGTGTTTTGTCTAATGGTGTCTGAAGTCAGTCAAATGATAAGAAATTTCAAAAACAAGTTACATAAATTTACTTTAAAATACTAGAATCTCTTTAAATGAGAGCTCATGGTTATGTTTAACTGTCTTATCTCACATAGGAAATCCTCAGGAAAGTCGAAAATGTCTTCTTCTAACTATATTGCGACTACTTGGAAGATTTAACATCCCCCATCCCCAAATTAAATTGTACAAGGTTTATTTTTTAGCTCTTGTAATGACAAATGTTAAAAAATTTTCACAACAAATATGTGCTAAAGGATATTTACTATCATCTCCTTTTTATGATTTTGCATTTGGGAATAGGATAACTTATTAGTGAGTGCAATATATGTTTATGATGATAAATTTCTTACATGACTAAGAAATAATATAGCCTGTTGAGTTTTGCCTTTCTACCCTTTACACTTGAACCAAATTTACAAAAAAAAATCATTAGGGTTAAAGTCTCAATTTATTAAAGCAAGAGGCTACCTCTGGGGAGGAAAAACTTAAAAAGTAGTGAAGGTCTTGTTCTTTCAAGCTGTGAACAGCAATTACTTTAAGTCTTGTCTCTGCAGGAAGAAAAAAACAAACATGCCTTCTTAGAGTAAAGGGGAAAGAGAAAAGTGAGGCCTTGTATTTACACTGGGGGAAATTAAAAGAATTTTCTCCAGTCTAGTTAGTCTTCCCAGAAACTACCCTTAAACATAGGCAAAGAAAGTAAGCTTAAAAAATTTAAGAACTAATTTATTGAGTATCTTTTATTGATTTACTTTAATTCATTATAACTAGTGGCTTTAGAGTTTCATCTCAAAAATATTTTGGAAAATCTTAAATCAAAAGAGAGATAAACCAATTTCTAGAAAATGTTATTAAAGCAAAACTTCTACTACTTTTATCAGAACAAGAGCAGTTTAGACCTTGAGTTTGTTTTATAAATAAGTCTGTCCCGATAATAGTTCTAGCTTGTTAAAAATTTAAATCACCCCTTGTCCATATAATTATCATTATTTTTCATGTTTGTAAAACTAACATACAAAAATAATTATCATAGATTTACTCCCTATAAGGCCTTATGCTACTTGGTGTATGAAAAGTTCAGATTCCTGTGTCTTGTTTTGTTACAACAACCATAAACAAATTAAATTTGTAAAAGACTCTGTATGTCCGTCAAGGGTTATGTCTATAATTCTGGAAGCTGCCGGTAAATGATGACACTCTTGTTTGTTAATGTAGCTAGGAACAGTAAGCAGACTTTACTTCTAGCATAGACAAACAATGGTTCCAGTTTTCTGCTTTTCAAAGCAGTCATGATACCTGAGTAGTTACTTGAGACAATGGAATAGCTAGGTCAAGATGAAAAGCCAACATCCGAAAGATGGTGAAGAGAAAGCAGGGGAAAGCCTTGGTCTTTGACATCTTTGACTAGATAAACCAATGCTTTGTTTTTGAATACCTTTAATATATAAAATAAATAAACCTCTACTTATTACAGAGACTTTTAGATGGATCTTCTGTTACTTAAAACAAAAAAGCATCCAAATGATAGTATTTAATTATAGTATTTGAGACAATCATCAGAAGAAAGCAATCTATTTGCTTGTCTGGTAAGAAAGACTTTGAAATATTGGGTCTAATCATGTAATCTTGTCATGATGGATCAGTCTACTAAGGTCAACTACCTTTCCTCCACAGGTGAAGCATATTAAGAAAAGAATAATTGAAACCAACTCATCTAGGGAAGGTCAAAGCCATATTGGCATGAAGGAGAAGAAGCATAAGGGCCAAAAGAAGGTATCTATCCCATCTGCCTTTGAAAATTTATTTTTAAAAGGCCTGAGGTTTAAATGCATATAGTCATCCCATAAGTCCTATACATGGAATAATGCTTAATACAAAGATGTGAGAAAGTTATTTCTACTTCTTTTATATTCCCTTCAGGTGTGACTTCTTTCTGCTTTTAAAGCTGTCTTTGATGTTGCTTTTAGCTTAATAGCACTCATCGATCTCTAAATGTCTGTGGGACAAGCACACAGCATTCTCTTACTCCTGCATATTTTTCTGTACTTAGATTGGGCTTCAACAAATGTATGCATTCTTTCACCCATTCATTCTTAAAGCATCCATTGACCACTCATTATGTGTCAAGGATTGAGCTGATGCTGGAGATAGGAAGATGACCAAGACATAAATTCTATACTCACTCTCACATAACTGAAGTCCTGTGTCATAAGATCTGCACATTGCATCATGTATAAATGTTGCAGATGTACAAAGGAAGAAAAGACTTTTCAGAATGGGCTAAGGAAGATTCCACAGTAGACAATTGAAGTGGGTTTCAAAGAAGAGTCTCTAGACACAAAGACAGCTGGAGATACCTGACTGAGGAAAGTGTCTGAGTCGAGTCAATGAAATATCAGAACACTTTGCAGATAAGGGGGTGACAAGGAGATTAACGTTTATAAAATCTAAATGGTAGACAACCATGGGAGAGAAGGCTTGGATGGTTGAAAGGGTCTGGAATGGTACGCTGACAATTCTAAACTTTCAAATATTTTTATTTTATTTTGAGTTTGAAGGGAGAATCACAGAATTTTATTTTGAATTTCAAATGGTGACAGGAGACGATGAGATTTTCAAATTACAAAGAAAATAATGCTGGCAGAAATTTGGAGGATGGCTTCAAAGAAAATGCTCCTACAACTTGTCTAGTCTCCTGACCAAGGTAAACTAAACCAAAAAGCAAAACAAAACTAAGCAAAAAACTCTGAAGAAGTTATTTTCTGGAAAGGATTACCCACATAGTCTCTCTTCTTTCACTCCTAGATTTGGCCTTCTGGTTAGTAAATGAAAATCCTTACTAACCCAGGCATTCCAGTGAGCAATTTGATAGCTCCTTCTTCCCACAGAATTTCTCTCCTCGGTATTACCTTCACCAAACAAAAACCCAGTTTTCTTAAAGGAGCTGGAAAGTTGTGTCTCCTTTGAAAATTTTTAAGCTTTTTTAACAAATTGAAACTGAAAATAATAGTAATAACAGTTATTGGGTATTCAAAACAGTAGATTTTTTCATAGTTTAATTACGTTTAAAGTCTCATTGAGTCCATGATAATCTTGCATTTGCTAAATTATTTTAGACTACTAAAAGCCCTTGTTACCACAATTGTATTACCACATGCAAATTTCCTTTTTCCTCTGACCTGTTTAAGCACAGGCCCTTCCTTCAGTTAGCACCTGATATTAACAAAACTTATTGGATACCAGGGCGTGCCATCTCATGGCTTCCCCACTTCGTTTGTTACTGGTAGTCATCACAGAAAAACCAGCTTAGGTAGAAAAGAGCAACACTTTCATTTCTGTTTCATTTTTCCTCATTTTGTCTTCCTTTAATCCTAGAGATATCTGGGTTTATGACAATAGAGACAGCATAAAGAGAACAAAAAGATTCCAAAGAGTAGGATGAATTTGCCATAAATGGGCAAATTTATATGAACGAAATCCTAGTGGGGATTCCTTCAGCTGTGTGTCATCTTAGTTTTTATGGGAATTAGCATAACTTAGTGGATTATGTTCAGGTTGACTGACAGTCATTGTGCCTGCGCTTGAATATCTCTGACAGATCATCATAGCAGAGCATAATATAATGGAAGAGCCCGTCACCTGAGAGTCAGAAGGCCTTTGTTCCATCTGGATCTGACACAAACTTTCTAAGGAAACTTAAGGAGTTACTTTACCTCTCTTTGCCTCCAGTATAAGATATATATATTAGAGTCCACTAGATAATTCAAAGCCCCCATCCTTTCATGCTCTAAAACCCAATTATTCTTTGAGTGCACTTGAAAGTTAACATAGAACTATAATCATTTGAATGCTGGTTTGTTCTTAAAATCATAGTAACTTACTATTTAGCCCCAAACCCATTGCTAAGCCAGCTAGATATAGGGAGGTCTCACCTGAAATTAGCAAAACCACATCTTATTTTTTTCTGGAATGATCTGATTAATGTCTAGTCTTGTTGCACCTAGAGTGTTACCAAGATTTCAGTATGCCGTTATTCTCAGAAACCTCATTGATAGAGTGAGAAACAACATAGAAAACTAGGAAAAACAACACAGAAAAGCACCACATATATAGTAAGCAAGATCTTTTCATAATCTCCTCATCATGAGTTGGGTTCTGCTACCAACTCTTTTCTCAAGTTGTGTATGAAAGTGGCTACAGCCTCATGCTTAGGGAGTAAGAGAGCAAATTACTGTCTTCTGGATATCTCAACAGAGCCTGGCTTTGAATCACACATCCCCCCCCCCCCAAATAGTTGGGTAACCTGAACCCAGTCTGGGGATAGCGGAACATCTACAATGCTCTCTACACTTCTGAACTCAGATTGACTTCATAAGAGCAAGTTGTTTTTCTCAGAAGACCAATCCTAATTGAAGTATTACTGAATATAACATACACAGAGCAATGTACACATTCCAGCAGATCAGTTGTTTTAACATATAAACATTAATCATGGTAATAGACAAATAAGAGTTAACTTTTTGTCTTTAAACAGATAAAAATATTTTTTTCCTCTAAGAATGTAGAAATTATTCTTAGACTTATTTTCAAGAATTAAAGACAAATCTAGCCATAGCTACTATAATTATTTTGCTATAGTTTCTTCTAGTTTTCCCTACCTCCCATTCATTCATTTCCATTCTTGTATATACATGTGGGAATGGACATAGATATTAAACTCAGTTTATGTGTACACTTTTATATATAGCTTTATCATTTAATATTACATTGTGTTTCCCAATATTTTAAAATATTTACTATAAACAAAGCTTTAGAAGTCAATCATGGTAATTTAAGGATACTTGAATTTAAGAATAATTCAGTTTTTGTTAATAGGATAAAATGTGATACAATTAACAGTTACAGAAAGTGTCTTCCTATTATTCAGATAGACTATATTTTCACATATATGAAATATAAAATTAAAAGAAGGACAAATTTACCATATTTTAAATACAATTAAGGAAATACCTACATTATAGTTTATATCATGTGTATTAGTTTCCTACGGTTGCTATAATGAAGTATCCGGTAGCTTAGGTAATAAAAATATATTAACTCAGAGTTCTGGAGTCCAAAAGCCTGAAATCAAAATGATAGTGGGACCAAGCTTTCTGTGAAACCTGTAGATAAGGATCCTTCCTTCCCCTTCCAGCTTCTGGTCCTGCCAGCAATCCCTGGTATTCCTTGCCTTGTAGATGCATGACACATTTTCCTGCTGTCACAGGCAGTCTTCTCCTTATGTATATTTCTCTCTTTTTTTTTAATAAGGATCCCAGTCATAATGGATTAAGGGCCCACCCGAGTGTGGTCTCATCGTAACTAATTACATTGGCAATGATTCTATTTTTAAGTAGATCACATTCTGTTGTATGGGGTTAGGACTTCAACATATCTCTTTGTGGGGATACAATTTAACACACAGTATATAATACAGAAAAAAATCATTCCAACTCCTGGACGTGCTCACGCTCTTCCCCTGTCTCAATAGCCCTTTGTCCTCTCCACACATTTCTGAAACTTCTTCAAGGACTAAGTCAAGTAAACTTCCTCCATGAGTAATGACTAGTGAAATACCTATGAAAAGCCAAAAGCTTGGGTATAGAACACTTTATACGGATTAAAACTTGAGACTGTGGGGATCTTTTCTTCTGAATTTTGATAGCAATAGTTGTTATTACCATTTGTGTTTTCATGGATTATTATTTTCCAGTCATACATTTTAGATATATAAACTCTTCATTGGTAAAGATAGTGTTTATATTTTTTATATCTTCCAATGCATAATTGAGTAAAACGTGTGACTAAATAAGTGAAGAGAAGAATGAACAAATGGATGAAAGAAATTTTCCCTACACAGATACTCCGTAAGATCTCTGAGAGCTCTTGCCTCCTGAAGAACTAGCTCCTCTAGGAATACCCTCTGTCTGCTTTTATTTTAAACTTCCCTTCCCCTCCTGTCTCATTCGTCTCCTTCTTATTCATATTCAAACACGTTTGAGGATCCTCCATCTTTAAAATGTTTCCTCTGACCCCATATATCTACCTTCTGTATTTCTCTATCATTTTGATCTCTTCACAGTCAAGCAGTTCAAAATATTAGAAACAAATTATTTCAACTCCCATACTTCTCATTTGTTCTTCAGAATTAATGTTATGCAATATTTAAAGGTACAGAAAAGAAATAGCTCTTAGAAGTAAACACCTCAAGCCCCATGCTGTAATCTTCTTCCTTTGATTTATTTTTAAAATTCCATAATATATGTATTTGTTTACTTTTTAATGCCCCTCAACTGAATATGTACTTCTTGAATTCAGGACTTGGCCTGTCTTCTTTACCATTGTACAAGAAGGAAGTCTGGTAGAACAAATATTTATCAAACAAATAAATTAATAAATAAAAGTCCCTCCCCCAACCCCCGAACTATAAACTGAATAAGGGAAGGGACCATATATTTTTTTCCACCAATATATCAACTAACTAGCACATACCAAATAGGGCAATAAGTATTTTTATTAAACAAATGAACATATCCTTGAGAATATTTAGCATATATCATATTATTATACAGTTTAAAATACTAACTCAAATAGCAAACACTATAAAAGATTAATTGAGCTGTCTTCCTCTTCCAGAAAGAAAAGCGTACAACCTTTTGAAGAATATAAAAGTCCCTCCTGAATGAAAATAAAACAGATTTAAAGGGTCTTTGTAGCATTAGTCAAGGAAATACACGTGTTTTTTTGTTTATTTATTTTTAAGATGTCTTAAAATTCTATTCTGTAAACTAAGAACTATTTTATCACTTAAAATACTTTAAAACTGTGGAACATTTTACTGTCTTTAGATAAATAAAGGCCACAAGTACTTAAAACTTGTAGTCTTTTTTAAAACAAAGAGGAATTGGCTGTTAGAGACAATGTATAAAGTTCGTATTGTAAGGTGTTAAACATTACAACTGATGGTCAAATCTCATGTGCAATAAAGTTACCTGTATATTCTCCAGGCTCCTTATCTCCATCTGTGCCCTGAGGTATTGGTTGGCTAGGATGCTGTCCTTGAGGATTCCAATCTGGAATGATAAATGAGAGGAAATAGGGCATGATAAACACCCTAGAAAACTCAAGTCCACCAGCACTGCTGCGGTAAGAAAAAAGCCTCCTAATTGCTTTACAACTTCAGGGACACCTGCCAATTATAATTAAAGAATCAAAAACTAAATATTCCATAAATCTTAATAAGGCACCATGCAAAACAGAAGTCAGCAGGAAATAGAAGTTACCGTCTTTCCCAAGAGCTCAATGAAATCTCTCTGTCCGGGCCACTTAATATTATGTACAAACTATAAATCCATAACAAGTATATTACCTAGTGTAAAAGGTAATATCTCTTTGTCAACATGTATTTTAATTCGTGGTGTCAGAGATACACTAAATTTTAGGATGAATTATTATCAGATAAAAAGACTTTCTAATTTTGCATTACTATGCCACCCAGTGTGGTTTTCTGTAAAACTTATTCTTTGGAAAAAAGAAAAATATCTCTGATAGCTTCTATTGTGAGGAAGGAAGGAAAAGGGAGAAGAGGCATGGGCCATCTTATTAATATTTTACATATTAATGTTCTTATTACTGTTGTGAGAAATTTATGTTTCTTGACTATATTCCTCTGTTAATATCATCAACTCTTTTCCCTTCTCAGACCCTATAAGCATCAGCAGCCACTAGTGTGTTTTGGCTATGGGCTCAGATCATTCTTCCACCTGCAGAACTCACCACATTTCTACTCTAGGACATCTGAAGGGCAGTTGTCTTGATTTAAAGTGAGGTGATAGAAAGGCATGCAAATGACACAGGATCAAGAAACAGACAGATGTGACTTGTATCCTAGTTCTACTTGAGCAATTGAAGAAACCTTTCTAGGCTAAGAGTCTTCACAACTAAAACCTATGCATTTGCTATCCATTCCTTTGTCTCTAACCTCTTTTCTTAGATCTTTGCCTCCTTCTGTATCTTCTTAAGACTTTCCTCCTGAGAGACTTTCCAGTAGCTTGAGTATTCTGTACAAATCCTCTTACTCTTTCCCCAGCCCCTAGGAATTTTCTCTCTCACCATTGTGTTTCTCACTATTTGATATTGTAAAATTTATTTGTTGAACGATTCAACTGTTTGTTCCCCTCTCACTATTATGTAAGTCAGTGGTTCTCCATTGGGGCAGTTTGGTCTCCTAGGGGACATTTGGCAACGTGTGGAGACATTTTTTTTGGTTATCATACTTGCATGGGCGTTACTGGCATCTACTGGATATGGTTCAAGGAGGAAGTTCAATATCCTAGAAATGCACAAGATGGCCTCACGACAAAAAATGATCTGGTCCAAAATATCCATAGTGTAAATGTTGAGAAACCCTGACATAAATCTGTAAGAACAGCCGCCCTGTCTTAAGTCCTTGTTGAAGCCAGAACATTCATTGCCTGGTGTAAAGTAAATTATCTGTTGGATGAATCTAATCAGAGAGCTATTGGGAGGAGTCGACAGGATAGGAATACAAACCTCTCTGCAGAGCTATGTAAGTGCAGGTCTCCTTCCTCTATTGTCCTCCCATCTTGCATTCTTAGTTGAAACCTCTAGTACACAAGTTAAAAACTGTAACCTGCCTGGGTCCCTCTTCTACCACCTGCTTCAATGTCCAGTAATGCTTTGAACTCTGGAAAGTGTATACCCACATGGATCTTCTGATACAGGGACCCACTTTGGGAACTTACTTTTGTTTTTATGACTGATAATCACAAATTCATGCTTCCTGCTTCAAGCAGTGTGTAAGTTACAGATAATTTGCAGCATCCTTGATAGTTACAGGACTTCCCTTCAACATTCTGTGTCATCATCATTCTTGTAATACTTTTTCCCAAAGGCAGTACAAAGAATATAGCATGGTATATTAGATTCTGAACATGTTTAAGATGATGTCTGTGTTCATGGATCTTATTCCTGCAATCTATCCTCCTTTAATAAATAATAAGTTGTTTATTTAATCAAATTAGGTGTTTATCTTTTCTGACATTTGTATTAGCCAAATAGATTAATAGTAGATGTGGCTTTGGCATAATAAATCAGCAAATTATTTTCAATTTAAGCTAGCATCTGCTACCATCAGAAACTTTCTAGAAAAAATATCTAAAAGCAGAAATGCATTCTGTGTCTATGTAAAAGTTAAGACAGGAAAAGTCAGCAAAGTTAAAATACACACACTTTTGTTCATTTATGATACAATTAACTTATGCCATGAGAACAAACCTTAGTTACATCATATTTAACCTGTAAGAAAATGTCATATTTTTGTGCAATACAATAGATTCAGAATTTTGTGTTAAATTATATAGCATGTAATGCATATTTTGCCTCTTTGTTCCTAAAGGTTTCTCTGTAAATAAAACATATTACATAATGTTTTCTGTGTCAATTTTTTTATATTCAGTTATTCTATAACCTACACAATTGTAGTCTTACACTTACTTGTTTCTAATCAAGTAACTATAATATAACAATGCATCATGGTGGAATAGTTACCATAGTATTACCATAAAATAATGGTGCTGAGTAATTTTAACAACTGTATTAAAACTGAAATAGAAAATTGGTTACATATCTCAAAGCCCTTATTTTACTAGGCCATTGGTTTCCTTCAGTGTGATTGTTACTTCAACGCCACTTTGATTGACCAGCAGAATCCTTGGCACATTCACACATATAACCAGTTTTGCCAGTAGATTAGATTTTAGAGTTAGCCAGAATCCCTTAGGAATTAATGATATCTGAAGGATTCAGACATATAACGTTTGTTTTAATTTAAAAATAAAACAGAAGCTAAACATGGTTTTCCTCCACATCTTAGAGATGGTTCTAAAGATGCATTTCAGAGAGCCTGAGTGGCTCAGTTGGTTAAGCGCTAACTTCTGCTTGGATCGTGATCCTGGAGTCAAGGGATCAAGTCCCTCATTGAGCTCCCTGCTCAGTGGATAGCTTGCTTCTCCCTCTCCTCCCTGCTTCTGCCCTCTCTCGCTACCTCTCTCTCTGTCTTTAAAATAAATAATTTTTTTAAAAAATCTTAAAAAAATAAAGATGCATTTCAGAAAGAAATTTCAAAAAATTCACAGCAATATTATTGGCCTATGTAGTCTCATAAAGTGACTTCTTGTAAATGCAAATAGTATTTAGAAAGCAAGTTTTGGTTCTTCTGCTTAAAGAAGATTCTTAATAAATATCTATTAAATATTACTTTTTTAAAAAAAAAGCTGTGGTAGGCAAAGTATACTAGACAGGTAGAGTTCACACACATAGACATGCACACACACACACACACACACACACACACACACAAATAGAAAAAGCCTTTAAAGGAACTTACAAAGAATAGACAGAGATATTCATAAATGATTTAAAAAAGCATAAATAATAGAGAGCATAAGTGGTTTGAACCAAATATGACATATGGCTTTGTTTTCTTTTCACCAATAGTCCGGTAAATGGTAGAAAATTATATCCCTGGTTTCCTATTTTGTAAACAATTCTGCTTCATAAAGAATAATTTTAGTGAGATATATATATAAAATATTTTAGTCCTACAGAAATGACTTTATTAAAGAAATGTAAGCACAGTTGAAAATTATGTCACAAATGGCATAGACTATACAAATACAACTCGTTGTATAGGTTTTGGTGATAAAATTTGAGATTCTTAAGGCTACCTATGACCAAAAGGCATTCTTACAGATGAATATTATAAACTACGTAAACAGATTATATATAAGCACAGAGCATACCTATGTGTTTTCATTATTTGTGTCAGGGAAGTATACTCACCATGGTGAGTCTGCCTTATGCAAACAGTAAATTATAAAATTTACCCTTGGTTTACTCAAAGCTAACATTTTTGGCTTTGGGCATGCCGTTGATAGTACTGTATACTTAAGATGATTTTTTAATTAAATAGAGACTGCTGTGACAAACTGTGAAAGGAAAGCCATACAGTTAGGTGGACATGCAAACTCAACAGCCCAATTGCATGTGTGAGCGTAACAGAAATCCAAGGACCCTGGTGACCAGAGGGAAAGAGGACAGATGAGGGAGAAAAAGCAGACTGAAGATAAAGCTGCTTGAACAAATTTGAAAGATACCAACCCCCCAGTGCAGTTTTCTCTATATTATAAAACACACCGAGGGAAAAAGAAAGGGAAAAAAAAAAAAAAAAAGAAACCTCCATGATTCTCTGGTTCGACGTGGTCACCGTCCCCTCATGCCACATCCCGTCCTAGATGGGCTAATGAGCCTGGGGCTCATGAGATTACATGGTAAATTGAGCGATAGCTGCTTAACTCAGTAGAAAAGAGCACTTTTATTACATGATATCACCAGGCTTTTATGGTGAGTTTTATGAGATCTCACATGGTGATTTACAATTACTCTGTGTCACCAGTGTGGCACTACTGTTGCATTGTTTTGGCTATTAAAGTAACTGCCTCCTGAGCCAATTTGCGAACGGAGACAATTCACAAAGCGGCAGTGCTTTGTACTGTAAAAATAGATGCTAGAGATAATTGGGCAAGGTGGTATCATGTCACTTGTGTGCAGTTCATTAATTAACTGCTTGAAACTGCTATAAAATAATAGCCATGTCATCAGGATGAAAGTACAAGAGTGCAAGGGAAATAAAACTTCGCAAGTAAGAAGACAGAAGTAGCTGTTACGAAGAAAATCAAATGTTCCCTTCCCTTTTAGTACCCAGTCTTATTTCCCTGTAGTTACAAACCTGCACTTCAACTTTTCGTATTATTACTTGTTAGTGTTTATTGGGTGCTAGATGATGCATGCAATTTATGTTCCCCTCTGAACCATGGATGCTGATGGATTATTACAAGAAGAGCCCAGGGATCACTGCCACAGACGGAGCAGTATCCAGTGATTTTCCTCCCACAGTTCAGGAACGAGGATCATATTAAAGACACTCCCGAATGTGCCACTAATGGGATTTCTAATTCAGCAACAACTAGATTCTTTAGCACATACAGGTATGAGTTGGGACATAAACACATTCGGGGAAACTATGTTGCCAGTGGTAAAGGCCTTTGTGGCATTTTTAACATGGTATTGGTGGTCCTCCTACACTTCTTTCATAACCAGGCTGGTTAATTGGCAGCTGCATCAAAAGAAAGTGACAGAGCTGTAAGTCAAAACGTGGTCAGCGGGAAGTATCAGAATAGTAACTCCGTGCATACTACACCAATAATATTTTTACCTGCCTCCCAGTGACCAGCTCCACAGCAACCTTAAACCTGACGTTGGGAGATGTACTTAACAATTGGAAAAGTAGATTTCGGGAACCTGGCTAGAAGATGCCTCTGGCTAAAAAAATATACAATGCTATGACACACGACATGTAGCCTAGAAAACTACAGGACTGTGTACTGAAATATAATAATTTATTTTTCTATCAGGATTCCTTCTGTATAGCAATTATGAAAAAAGAAAAAAAAGAGTTCCTCACAGTGGTAATTTTCTCAGAATTATGGTACACTTGAGTCAGTGTGATTATCTTTTTAGCTGAATATTGAGTTAAGGGGGGCAATGCTAACGGAAGCAGGGCATCCTCCTGGTCACTGACTGGAGGGAGAGGGTGCCTACAGCATGGCCTTCAAGGTCTGTCAGGGATTGTTCCAATGCCTCGGCTGATGAAATATTTCCTGTCAGGGCTTATTCCACACCTGACATTTATCATATTTGATCTGTTAATGGTTATTGCCCACTATGTTGGTTTCAAAGGTCAGATTCATAAAAAGGTTCTATCTCTACCAATTGAGCCCTTCTTTAGGACTCTCGCTCAAATACGTGTTGTAAGCCATGGTGACAAGTGCCTGATCCTTCTTGGGATTACACTGGTGTGATGGCACATCACGAAAGGTTAATTTGTTTTCTTGTACTCTGAGGAAAATAATAGTAATATCCCTTCTAGAGGTGTTAGAAGAAAGAAAGAAAGAAAGAAAGAAAGAAAGAAAGAAAGAAAGAAAGAAAGAAAGAAAGAAGAGAAAGTAAGTAAAACTCTGGATGCTTGGGACGCCTGGGTGGCTCAGTTGGTTAAGCAGCTGCCTTTGGCTCAGGTCATGATCCCAGCATCCTGGGATCGAGTCCCGCATCGGGCTCCTTGCTCGGCAGGGAGCCTGCTTCTCCCTCTGCCTCTGCCTGCCATTCTGTCTGCCTGTGCTCGCTCTCTCTCCCTCTCTCTCTGACAAATAAATAAAATCTTTAAAAACAAAAACAAAAACAAAACAAAACAAAAAAAAACTCTGGATGGTTAACTTCCTTTTGTATTTCCATATCTCCATGATAGATATAAGGAATGCTGAAGATGTATTAACCAAGAATTCTAACAACTTGGATAAAGCTTTGGTACAGATTGATCAAAGAGAGTATATGAATCTGAAATCATGTATTTGTTGGTAATAAAAACCTAAAGCAAATTAAGGTGACAAGAGCAAACTTAAATAGTTCCAGGATACAATGTCAGGTTGAACAATCACACTGCAGGCATGACATGGATATGGATACAACCAGAGTTAAGGAACAGAGTCCCATCAGGATACCCCCATGTCAGAGACTCTAAGTATACATACAAATGTTTATGTTGTTCATGGTCTTTCTCCACTAACAGGTAAACTCCAGGAGGATAAGGATGGTCATCTGTGTGGCTCACTGATGTAACTTTGTAGCCTTAGAATTGTGTCTAGCATGGAGTAGATGCTCAAAAATATTTCTTAAACGGATAAAATAGAAATGACAAACTGGACAGTACTTCAATGATTAGTTAGTCCAATTTCTTTCTGGCTAAGTAAAAATCAAATTTGTATTTAATGTTCCTTAGCTAGTAAAATCTATAGTAATTATTTTCAAATAGTGAACATTGATCTACTTACAATAAATATCACATTATGCATTGGAAATGAGCACCTAAGGATATATTTACATATTTGTTGTCAATCAATAGACCCAATTTGTTATAACTTTACAGTTCAGTTTTCATTAGTCAAGGTATGCTAACTATAATAAGCATCTCCTCATTTTCATTAACTGAAGAATAACAGAGATTTTAACTGTGGGTTTTTAATTGCTTACTTCATAGTGAACAGTGAATGCAGGTTGGGGAGCTGTGAAGGGGTCTGCTCCATGCAGTCATTCAGGGCTCTAGTCTGTTCTACTTAGTGGATCTGACATTCACTAAGTCCTAAAGACAAGGAAAGCAAAGTATAACGAACTGATTGGAGGCTTTAGGGATCAGAACTGGAAGTGACCTCTAACACTGTCAATTACATCTCATTGGCCAGAAGTAGTCATTTGTTCCTGACTGCATGAAATGTAATTGAGCAAAGCACCAAGGAAGAAGAGATAGACGAGATATTGGTGAGCAATCGTCACTCCCTAACATTTAACCATTATCTGCTACAGGGAAAACTGACACAGAATCTTCATACTGGGACTTCGTGCAAAGAACAAAGGGAATCTTTTATTTTCTTCATGGCCTGAGTTAATAGAGATCAAAAACATAAAACTAAAAATGTTTCCTATCATCTTAATCACATTGTTTTATTTTTTATTTTAAATTTTTTTTATTTATCTGACAGACAGAGAGACAGTGAGAGAGGGAACATAAGCAGAGGGAGTGGGAGAGGGAGAAGCAGGCCTCCCTCTGAGCAGGAAACCTCATGTGGGGCTCAATCCTAGGACCCTGGGATCACGATCCAAGCAGAAGGCAGACACTTAATGACAGGCACCCCTTAATCACATTGTTTTATTTAGCTTTATTTTTCCAAAGTAAATCATAAAAATATTAAATATATTATTCATAAGTACACTTAAATTGGACTACAAATGTAAATTATTTATATGTGTCCACCATTATTTTTACCTGAACTTTTCCCCATAAGAGAGTTCATTGTACATCACAAAGCACTTGGGAACACAAAGGAAAATTTGAAACATGAATCTTAACATACCCTCAAATTAGCCCAAACCCTTGGGCTAACAGGGAAATCATAAACCTACATCTTACTCCCTCCTTATGAGTATTTTTCTGCCAATAATAAATGAAATTGTACAAAATGATAAAACTAAGTTTGTTCATTTAAAGTCAGCCTTTTCTGCAAAACAAGAAACAGACTCTAAACTATGGAGAAGATACTGATGTTTACCAGAAGGGAGGTGGTGGGGTGTTGGGTTAAACTGGTGATAGGGATTAAGGAGTGCACGGGGGTTGTATGGAAGTGTTGAATCACTCTATTGTACACCCGAAACTAATATTACATTGTATATTAACTAAGTATAATTTAAATAAATACTTTAAAAAATAGAATTATACTCACATGTGGGAATTAGAATGATGAAATATACATTGCCCCTCCCATTAAAAAAAAAAAAAATCAGCCTTTCCTGGTTTTCTGGGTTTAAAGCAAATAAAGCAGTGTACCAGGACGTTAGAGAACTTTTTTTTTTTTTTAATTAAAACTTGGGTTCTGGACTTCAATATCTTTGAGCCTATTTTACTTGATAAATACATGATATTTTACGTTTTAAAGGGAAGAACATGGGTTTTGGAGCTAAACCAGTTGCGCACTGGTTCTGACACTCACTGTGTGAGTTGTAGAAAAATATTTAACTCTCTGAAATTTAGTTTCCTCATCTCTAAAACAGAACAATAATTCTTACCTTGCAAGGCTGTTCTGTTCTGTACTTTAGAATTAGTTATGAGAACAACTAGGTCAATTCTTGCCCCATAGTAGGCCCTGAACTCACCATAGCTGTTATTATTATTGTTCTTAAAGGTAATACATTTTAAGGGCCAACAAAAGTTATGGATAATAATTGCAATGAAAGCTGAAGGATATGGGAAATGAAATGTAAGCTGAAACAATGGAGGAGGAAATTTAGGTTGGGCTTGAGCTACACTCTGAGTTATTCGTAGTCTTTGGTTGGAAAAGTGGGGCAGCAGGAACACAGTAAATTTTAAGTTTGGAGCAAATACAAGCTGCTTAGAGAATAAGTAGAGAACTTGACGTGAAGAAATGAAGAAAGTGAAGAAATAAACACTGAATGCTCAGTGTAAATGCACAAGTAGCTTGCTAATTTGCCTTTATGTACTTTTAGAGATGGATATCAGGATTGTCAGGGTTTTAATTTATAAAAAGTGTAATTTAATAAAAATATTAAATATTGGCTAAGAAAAAAAATCGTCTTATAAAACCATTACTCAGAGGTTTCTGTGATAATAGAAGTCAAGAGGAATGTGTTAAGCTATTTAAAGACGACTATTTTAAGAACATTTGAATAACAGTTCAATTTTTATATCTATATTGTTCACATTACCTTCTGTAATTTAGTATGAAATACCCAGGCCGATATATAAGATTTCTATTTAAAACACCAAATATAGGTAAAATTTTAGAATTCTCCCACTTTTTAAATTAGGGCTGGTAAAGATGATTGGCTGCAGTGGTGTGAGTTCCTATGCTTCTGATTCTTCTTTCATCCTAAGTCAGAGAGAAGATAAACATGAAAATGGACAGACTGCATATAGTATAGCTTTCCTTTCCATGGAATGCCTTCTGATAATTTGACTTAAAAGAGATGAGAAGTGCATGCAAAGTAATGTTTGTTTTCTATAAAGACTTACTTCAGACAATATCCTGCTTAAAATAAACAGATCAAAAAACTGAATAGTCCTCCAAACATATCCTCATGTCTTGTTCAAGGATAGCCATATAGCTGTGGGTACACAAACAAGTTGGAAAGTTTCTTTGTTTCAAAAAAAGAAAGAAAGAAAGAAAAGAACATTATTTTTAGCATTTACAGCACTGAGTATGAAATAGTTCAACTCCAGATAACATACCGGCCCAATTTAGCCCTTTGCTCTCTCCTCTGGGCTACAGCTGTGCCAGTCAGAGGATGGAAGTGTTGCATGCCCTTGGGATCAAACACACACACACACACACACACACACACACACACACACACACATGCACGCACGCACACACGTACTCATACACACGCACATACACACCCACAGACACACAGAATTAGGGAATTTAAATTCTCATTTTCCAGGACCTGTGGAATAATTTTAACAACCCAAGCATAGTCAAAGTTTGATGGCTACACAAACCAACCAACCAGCCTGATGTACAACTTTATATATTTTTTTGTAACTTTACACTTCACTACATTATCATATCTGGTATTTCCCGGGAGCCAAAATTTCAGTCCCTGCTTGATAATTCATAAATGTTTTACAGCAGGATTTTCAGCCCAATGATTGCCACCAAGGAAACATCATATGTACACATTTGTTACATATGAATTAATTAATATAAAATGAGATATTTTATTTACAACCATATTTTCATAGAGGAATTAGTGGGCCAAATGCAGCAAATACTAAATTTATCCTAAACCTATATTCCATGAGTATATTTATTTTTCACTGATAAGAATAAGATCTAAATAGAACAAAAGTACATCACAAATGAATATATATTATAGCTGTGCACCAAGCAATTAGAATATTAGGAAACTTTTATTTGATTTATTTTTCTTTTTCTCTTCCTCCTTCTCCTTATCGCTACTGTTTATTGCACATTGTTTTCTCAGATTTCTTACGTCTTAATGAATGTTCACTGTTAAGCACTGCTTCCTGGGAAAATACGCTTCAATTAAACTGGTCCATCATTTCTTCATCTGCTCTAGAATAGGATGTCATTTACATACTAAATGGAAAAGGAAAGAAGGATATCAAAACCCAAGTTCTCTGGTGAAAGAAGGGGGAAAGTAGAGAAAGAAAGAAAGTTTAGAAGAAGGAAAGGAGAAAGAGGGGGGAAAAAAGGGAAAGAAGGAAGAACAGCAAAATTACCTAATTTTCTTTGTGTAGGAAGCTGATCACGTCATTCTCTGAAACAATATGCCTTATAAAGCAGAGACGCTGAAGGGGTGACTCTTGGATTTTAAAATTTCAGAAATACAACAGTTGAATAAATTTTAATTCCTTCTTGTCAGAAATATGCAAGTTCTTTAAACTTTACTGAAAAATGCTCTTAAATTCTGGCCTAACAGGGACGCCTGGATGGCTCAGTGGGTTAAAGCCTCTGCCTTCAGATCAGGTCATGATCCCAGGGTCCTGGTATCAAGCTCCACATCGGGCTCTCAGCTCGGCAGGGAGCGTGCTTCCTCCTCTCTCTCTGCCTGCCTTTCTGCCTACTTGTGATCTCTGTCTGTCAAATAAATAAATAAAATCTTTAAAAAAAAAAAAAATTCTGGCCTAACAGAACCCCTGACACGAAACACCCCATCGAGTTATGGCTGCAGAAGGAGTGGTAGATGAGCAGAGTAGGGCAGGAAGTTACGATAACGTCTAACCCAAATAATGTTAACTTAGTCATTACACAGACTTTGTTTGTTCGTCTGAAAAGCTTCTCGCTTTTCTACGGAGGTGTTTAATTCTACCACGCACTAAAACTTCCCTCTGTTTTGCCCCCATATCCTCTTTACTCAACATGCATCTAATCTTTTACCAATAAATGGCAAAGCCATCCCATCCCATTCCCATGGTCATTGACTTTGCTCAGACCTTCCATTCCTGCCAGATTTCTCATAATAACCTAGCAATCAGATTCATCTTTGACCTCAGTCCTGCCATCCCTCTTCCACACTGATTTCCCAACCTTCAAATGGTTGAGGTTACATTTTAATTTCTGTTTTAATGGCAATCCTTTCATGGTCTTTAATATACAGTTCACATCTATTGCCACTACATTTAAGGGGTATCGTAAAGCTGTTTCATTGATGCAACAAATATTATGACATGCTTTCTATAAGCAAGAAACTTTTCTAGCTCCTATGGTTATAACAAGGAAAAGATAGTTATTGCCTTCTTAAATTACACAAAGGGGAAGATAGGAATGGAAATCACCAAGATCGATTAGGAACATTTCTTCAACAAATGTTATTACCAATGAAGGAAAAACAGCACTCATACTTATTTGACCAAATTTTAGCACAGTGTTTCTTCCCTTCAAACTGGTCATTACACATTCATGTATTCGTTCAATACATATTTATTGAGTTCTTATTATGTGCCAACTATTGAGTTAAAAAATGGAAAATACTTAATAAATTTTGGGTGAATAAATAAAGGAGTGAATGAATTATAGGTCAACTTCCAATACTACACATCTCATTGATGAATCTGACAGAAAGTTGACTTACGAAAGGCTATGGTGGGCATGAGGATACATGTTGCAGATTCCCCTTTAAGACTGATGGATGGACCCCCCCACCTGCATATAATTCTGTGAGCACACAGCCCACAACTGTAGGCTATTTCTGTATTGTCTTGTCAGAGGAGAGTTGCCTCACCCAAGATGATGCCCTTTTTCCTAGGCTGCCCATATCCTGTGACAGAGCAATGTGATGTGATAAGGGCTCAGTCCCCTCCCCTAACTATCTTAATTTCAGACCTCACCATGGGGTCAGCTAAGACCTTGGTTGACACGCCCTGCAGCCCAGATTCCTGGATGCCTAATCTTGCTTCCTTCCTTTTCCTTTCCTAGACGGGGACCCCAAAAGCATAACCTAGCAAACTGCCTGCACACCAGTATTTAACTCAGAATCTGCTTCCCAAGGAAGTATCTTGTCGCATGAAGCATCCCTACGTGCGACATAGATACACTTAAACATTTTTTCTTAATTACTAATTATGTTTACCATTCAACAATTGAATATGTACTTCAAACACAACAGTGGGTTCACAAAAACCTACATGGCCTGAAAGAATATGATTCCTAAAGGGTTACATGAGGCAATTACAAAAGTTCAGCAGTAATTGAGGGTTGTACCTGCTACCCCAAACCTAACTATATACATGAGGATAGCAGCTAATGTTCACAGTACTAATCAATGATATCTTAACAAATAAGATCATAAAGTTATAATCACTTATAATATCTTCCTTTGTAGTCGGATTATTTATTAGCAATTGAATAGTATTAAGGAAAAACAAATCTCTGCAAAAATAATAGAGCTTTAAAATATGGGTAAACCACTAAATATTCCTTTTTGCCTATTCCAAGTTATGGAGGCTACTGTAAATTCCTAATGGTTGAAATATTTGTAGAAACAAAGATAAATACAGGTATGTTCATTTGTTACGTATGCTAATATGTGTGCAGAACAATATAAATTATTGCAGTAGTATCCACTTACTGTGAAATGCCTTACCTTTTTGAAAACAATATTCAATATTGAAAATTAGAGGGGAGAGTGAAACAGTATCTTTAAGATATACATCACCAAAAATCCCTAAAGAAATTAATGCATCGTTATACTGCTTTTTTCAAAAGTGTTATGACTGTTCATCTCATACTTTGTATGCATAAAGTATAATGATTTACGTTAATATAAGTTAAGATTTACAGTTTAAACTTTTACCAAGAAGGGCACTCATAAATGTAATCACCATCGCCACCTACTTACTTAAATCTACACATGTTTATTATAAAAGAGAGCTAAAGGAAACCTCTATTACTCTGGATTATTTATTTTCTTTTAGTCAAAGTGTGATCAACATTCTAAAATAATGCTAAAATGTGCTTCTTTTTGAACACCTACAAATTTCATTCTCAAATTGCTTTAAGATACTTCAGCATGTAATTTTTATCGTATTTTAAGAGCAGAAAAAAATCACCTTGAGGCAGCCATCTATTAGTCTTCTGCCTTAACTAAGTGGATTATGGACTTCGAAACTAAACCTGAACACATCTTTAAAAGGTACCCAAGCTTAACTATCTCGTCCTATAAATATGGAAGCCGCTTTGACAATAATTGGATCTCTCTAATACCCATATGGATTCAAATATTGCAGAGAGGAAATGGATTGTAAATTTTGGCAACTGAACCTAGCTATACGTCCATATGTATGCTTTACCAACCGCAGGATTTGGAATTCGAGCTGTTGTTACAAACCATTTTTTGCTAATTAGAAGCATCTTCATTTTTCACCTTCACAAGTAAAGTTGCGAGAAGCCCAATGTTCACTTTGCTTATCTCAAATTCCCATTTGGCAGGCAGTGTGAAAACTAACTCCCAAAGAGCTGTCATATGCCTAGAGTCTCCAACTTGGCACAGCTACTAGCTTTGACCTCAGGGAATTTTCATGTGTGAATCTTCCTATGGTTTACCTCCGAGAGTTCTCTCTAAATTGAAAGAGAGCAAGAGGGATGGGTAAAACAACAGCTCGACAAGCCAGGTTTATTTTAAGTGGTACACAAAAACAAATTCTCTTGCAGGACCAAACTGCTACAACACGGTCTCAGATAGTTACTCTTCCAAAGGAATGGAGGAGGAACAAAGCCAATTATCTGAACAATCATAAGGTGTGCTAACAGCGAAGCACCTACATCAGAATGAACACTGCAAATGTTTCAATAGTCGGTGCATCACAGTGTGAGAAATATAGATCCTGGTGACAATGGCCCTGATTAGCATCACATACCAGCTACTGCCGTAAGTCCTGCCCGTTACCTGTTTATATTTCAGCCACCATGGGAATTCTGTCTCACCTGCCTCTTTGTAAACAGGCCAGGATGAGCGGACCAGACATAAAGGAAATCTAAAATCCAGGCTTTTTAACTAGTGTATTTTAACTAGTGTACTATCCATTATGTATTTCTGGATGCCAGCTGGATTTTACTCTTTGAATGTAGAATATGTTCTTTCCGTGAATTCTTCTGGAGTATTTTCAGTTAGTGCTGAATTGAGAGTAGTTTCTGTTTTCACTGTAGGGTAGTGGAGAGGCAGAATCTGGAGAGTAAGTGTCCTGCTTCGAATCCCAACTCTGCTATCCACTACCTAACTTTAAGAAACAGAGTTAATAACCACGCCTGTGAGCCATTTGCTTCGAGCCCCCAGATGTATTTCTTGCGCTGCCCGTATTCCACTTTTCTATTGCAGGGGACATTTCCCAGTCTCCTCTCCTTGCTGGCTTCTATGCAGGTGCAACCATGGGGAGGAACTGTAGGATTCTTCTGGTCTTCAGAGTCCTCTGAGAAGAGAGAGCATGGCATGTTTCTGCCTTTCTCTCAGCTTCCTGGGGAATCTCCAGCAGATCCCATGCTCTAAGGTCCTACTTGGATGAGCCACTCACTCGATGGGCACCCATAGGGCAGACTCAATATTGTTCTACCTTCTGAAAGGCGGCCCCAGATCCACACAGAGTTACTATCTCTCAGAGTACCTCTAGAGTTAGGGATAGCTTCTCGTCCTTCCGTGATTGATGTAATCAATTTCCTATATTAAATTCTCTTTTTTTGAAATCTGTTGAGAGATTCCTAATTTTCTAACTGGTCCCTGACAGTTACATCTACATAACACTGCTTCATGGGGATACATAAGAAGATGTATTTATTACCTAGATATCAACATCTATGTCTACCTTATACCTCTTTATTTTTTTAAGATTTTATTTATTCATTTGAGAGAGAAAGAGAGACAGAGACAGCACAAGTAAGGGAAGGGACAGAGGGAGGAGAACAGACTCCTTGATGAACTGGGAGCCCAACGTGAGGCTCAATCCCGGGACCTTGAGATCATGACCTGAGCTGAAGGTAGACGTTTAACCCACTGAGCCACCCAGGCACCCCTATCTTATCCTCTTTAAAAAGCAAAGAGGACTTAAAGACATAGAAGACCAATCTCCCTATAGATTCTTTCCCAACTTGGGGTATTTTCTCCTAGCCTACTCTTTACAACTGACTCCCTCTCACTAATTTGACAGAAGTTCCCTTCTTTCAACCTAAATTCACCTCAAATAACGTTTTTATTTAAAAGTTTACCTCAAGTCATTTTTCCTAAATTCAAGCTTTTGTCCCAGATAGTCTATATAGTTTTAATAGAAACAACTCTTCTGTAATTTATGCTCTCATATTTCATTGATTTCTCTATGAAACACAGAAAGCATAGAAGGCTTGGAAAACAATGTCACTGACCCTTCTCCCTCATAGAGCTCAACTGCAGGGAGCATGACGGTGTGGATTTACTAGCATGCAGTCTGGTCATCAGTGTTTGGTGGCTGTGTTAGTTTTCTGTGGCTGTGTAACAGACTGGCAGACATTTAGCAGATTAAAACAGCATATACTTGTTATTTCACAGATGTTATGGGTCAGGAGTCTGGGACAGCTGGGTCTTCTGCGCAGGGTCTCACAAAGCCAAAATTAAGACATTGGCTAGCTACGTCCTCATTTAGAGGCTCCACAAGAGAAAGACCAATTTCAAGTTCATTGAGTGCTAACAGAATTTATTTTCTTGCAGCTGTATGCCTGAGATCACAGTTCTCCTGCTAGCTCTCAGCCAGGTATTGCTTTCAACAGCTAGAAGCCACACGCAGTCAGTCCCTTGCCACATGACCGTCTGCAAAGGTCATTCAAAACATGGTTCTTTGCATTTCTCTGGCTTCAAATCTCTCCCTTTAGGAAGGGTTCTTTTAAGGGCTCACCTAATTAGGGCAGGCCCACCCAGGATACTTTTGATTAACTAATGTTCAACTGATTTGGGACCTCAAGTACATCTGCAAAATCACTTCATCTTTGTCATTTGTCACAGCTAACCACTGGTGTGAAATCCATGATAGTCGCAGACCCACCCCTAGAGAAGAGGAGGGATTATATACGGAGAAACATGTACAACAAGGGGTCAGAAACTTGGAAATCCTCTCATAATTGTGCCTACCACAATGTCTATGAGCATGAGTTAGTTTGATTTACACTGCTATCGGAGAGTGTTAATTAATCTAGCAAGTAAGATCATGGAGGTGGTAAAGAGAGCTGGCATTCTAGTTATATTTAGATGGTATTGGTGACTTCTTACGGGACCCTGATTGCCATATAGACAACCATTCAGAACAGTTACCAGTCCTCCAGAAAAACTCCCATCGGACCATATTTTTATGTTAAGATACTATTTTTAAAAATTGTGAAAAAGCTAAAATTACCATTTGAAAGGTAAAGTGCTAATGTGAGCAAATACAAATTGGCTGGTAAATATAGACATTAAAAGGAGTATTTGTCCCTGTTTATTACTTATTTATATGTCCATTTGCTATTTTTCCTTCACATATGTAAATTGTACAGTGCCCTGAACCAAGGCTAGAAAACTTTTTTCTCCTCCATTCTGAGATTTCAAGAGTTATAATCACTCTGGTATCCCCAGACAGGTAATTGAATCAGAAGAATCCCCCAACTCTTCAAAGGAAAGTAAGTGACAAATTCTCTAGGTAACAAATTTGAAAAATCAATAAATCTCTTTCTCTCTCTCTCTCTGATCTCATGATTCTTTCTAGGTAAGAAAACTTTTTCTAATATAATTGTTTGGTTTCCTTCACCAACCCCAAACTATGAGTTATTTTTTATCACCTTATTTTTTTGTCCTACATGGACTTGTGACCATAAGTTATGGAATGATCCTCCCAAATCTTGAGATAAATGTTTTAGAGCTGTTACAAATCTCAGATATACTGAGAACCTATGAAATGTGGGAGCCAGACAACTATCTTCACGTTTCTTTTTTTTTTTTTAAAGATTTTATTTATTTGTTTGACAGACAAAGATCATAAGTAGGCAAAGAGGCAGGCAGAGAAAAAGGAGGAAGCAGGGTCCTGCCAAGCAGAGAGCCCGATGCGGGGCTCAATCCCAGGACCCTGGGACCATGACCTGAGCTGAAGGCAGAGGCTTTAACCCACTGAGCCACCCAGGCACCCCTATCTTCACATTTCTATATGGCAAATTTGATTGACTTTAAACAACTTATTCAATTTTTCTGAATTGTAAAGGAAAGATAATTAGACTTAGATATATGTATCACACATTAAATGAATGAATAAAGTTTATTACCTTTTTCAGTCAACTTTCATTTTAATAGAGCCTATTTCTTGCTAGAAGTTCACCTGAGAGGAAACAATATTATATACATACTACTGCTGCCCAGAGAGTGTTTCATGGACCACTGGGCCCATGTGATGTTTTTGTGGAGAAAAAAACAAAACAAATCAAAACAGAGAAACAATACTAAACATGGGGAGACACTGTTACACTCAACAGTGCTAGAAGAGTCACAATCAGCATTAGCATAATAAAGGTTCTGATATGTCCTACTGCAAACATAAATGCTTATTATTTTTTTAAAACTTGTTAAAATTCTGCAAGATGAGCTTAAAGAAAAGGTTTTAAACAATTTTGAATACCTAAAGCCTAACAGATTTATTCGGAGTTTTCTCACCAGAACTAAGGAAAGAGATATAAATGACACAGATGTCAAAAAAAGAATTAGAGTCACTGCAAGTGATAAATCAAAAGAAGCTGTGGTTTTGATTTGCTCACATGGTAAGAGATGATCACTCTTACAGTCCTTCAGCAATAGTAAATATCACAAATGGCATTAAGGGTAATCTATTATCAAAGAAAAATAAATCATGATTGTCATTATCTAAACTAGGTGATACATTGCACCATGTGTGGCTCAGTCTGACTCTAAAAATAATCTGCAGAATCTGGCACTATGGAGCAAACCGGAGTGGGAGTTTGAGAGGAGGGGCAAAGATTGCTGCCTCCACTAGCAAAACAAAGGAAAGAACAGTAAAGATCTTTTCTTTTTTTAAGGTTTTATTTATTTATTTGACAGACAGATCACAAGTAGGCAGAGAGAAAGGGGGAAGCAGGCTCCCTGTTGAGCAGAGAGCCCAAAGCCGGGCTTGATCCCAGGACCCTTAGATCATGACCTGAGCTGAAGGCAAGGGCTTAACCCACTGAGCCACCCAGGCGCCCTAAGATCTTTTTGAGTAATTACCATCATGCCTAGAGACTGGTGAATGGGAATTGCTGGTGAGAATGCTAGTAGACAGATGGGAAAATAAAATCTCATTTGTAAGACAGAAAAGGAGGGCAGGCGAACACTTCACAGAATGGTCAAAAGAGTTTGAAGGGTAATGTTAACAAAAAAATAGACCTTGTTCATGATGTCTCAAGCTGTTCCCTGGGGTACAGTAAATTTATGTAGTGGTCCCGTACTGCTAGAGGTAAATAGGCATGTAGTTGGTTTTAATTGGCCTACATATACACAGAATGAAATGGCTTTGTTTGTGCTGGGATAAATTTAATCCCTAACACTTTTCCTTGTTATGCCGCAGACCGAACGACGGAATGCCTCTTCTCTTTTCACTTACACTTTGCGCTGCTCATCACTTGACGTGAGGTAGCAAAGTAAAGTAAAAGTAGCAATAAATGATCTTACAGAACTTCTTAAATTTCCAGAGCCAAACAGTGTTCCATCTAGAAAAATGAGCATCACATATTTCTTAAGGTGATTTGTGAACTCAAATGTACAAAGCACATGATGTTATTTTAAATTTGATGTGTTTTGATGTTTGACTTAGGCAGTCCTGGGTCCTACTTTCTGATTTCGACTTTGTCTGGACACCTCTGCCATTTGTGATGAAACCAATCTGCTACCACTCCCAAGATAAGCTACACTGGATGGGTGACTGCTCTTAATGGCATAGAACACAGGTTTTCTGTTTGAATAAACTGAGCTTTAGGGATGTGAAATACCTTTCCCAGCTAGGTGGTATATCTAGTACGACATGACTTAAAGTTTAGTTTTTCTAATGACATAGTTTATGATCTTTCCACTGCACGATTATGCCTAAGTAGGAGCCGGTCTTGATAAATATGTTAAATGTGGTCCTTTGAATAGTATATTAAAGAAGGGATATGTTGGTATGTGAGTATGGACTGCAGGAAATGGAAAAGAAGCTAGGCTTGCAAGTATATCTACTCCACAGGGAACAAAGAAGAAGGCACTTCTTAAAGTGGAAAAAAACATTAGCAGAAGAATATTTTAGGAGAATGTCTTCAGAGGAGTTGTCTTGAAAATCATGATAGAGAATTAAAAGAATTAATAAGCATTACACATACATTATTTCATTTAACTCTTCCCAAAATCCTATAAGGGAGGAATTATTTTGATCTTGTAAGCAAGAAAACTGAGGCTCAGAGACTCAAGGTCACACTGGTAGAGACTGCTTAGAAGCAAATGTATAACACTACCATGTCCTACATACCATTCTATTTATAATTGAACTCTCATAGCAGGGCAACAAGGTATGTATGATATTTCCAGTTTACAGTGATATTCCCAGCAGGAGATAGAGTCAGAGCCAGTGTACTTAACCACTACATTATGCTGCCTGGTAAGCAGAGAAGCTCGAACCCACATTCATCTCTGTCTGATCTCAATGGACATCCTCCAGTCCATGCAGTGAAAGCTAGTCAAAAAGTCTGAAAATAGTTGACTTAGACAACCTATGATTGGAACACTTTGGTAGGTAAGTGACGAAATATTTTGTGTGTGTGAAACAGAAATTAAAGTATAAACAGACTTCATCTAGGGCAACTAGATCTTCATGCCATAAACAGAAATTCAGTGATCATAAATAGACTTCGGCTTGCACCTTAGTCTTCATGCCATAGCGGTAAGAAAAATAATAAATCACGATTGCATACTTACAATGTTTTGGGTGCCAAAGAAGTAGTTTTGTGTTTTTCCTCAACGAATTCACACAACAACCTAGAATGGAATGCTTCTCACCATTTTCCAAATGAGGAAACTGCAATAAAGGGAAATTAAATAATTTGCCTGAGGTCACACAGCTGACAGCACTTGGTAGATCTGTGCCCAAACCCAGGCAACATCCCAGAAGTCTCAAGCCAGCAACCTTACACCTGTGCCCTCCCTGCATAGCCATGATCATGAGTCCCAGGCGTGTTGGAGCCCCTTGTCTCTAAGCATAAGAACAACGAAGGCAGACCACACTTCTCCCCTCAGTACAGTCAGACTTTCTTTTCAATAAGTCTATTTGTGAAAATAATCCCCGGCAATTATTTTTTTAACTCAAAATACATTAAAATATCTCAATCAGCAGGGAAAAAAAATTATTTATGTGGATGAAACTGTGAGCATTTTCAGCTGGAGGAGTGAACTTTTGGAAAGTAATCATACAGAGAGTAATGCTTTGTGATTCAAGTATTAACTGGGACAAAATGTTCATCTGTGCTGGGGTGGGGAATCTTAACCCTTTTGTAGTAGAAGATATTTTTCCAAACAATAGGCATGTAGTTGGTTTTAATTGGCCTACATATACACATATACATAGTACATGAATATATATATGTAATTCTACCAGTACAATCTTTTTATGGATCATTTTTCTAATTTCTACCGCTGGATAATAACCATTATGAGAACAAAGAAAAAGCTATAATTAATTAATTGAACTGTGTTAAAGTGCAAATTCTCCATTTCTACCTACATATAACTCCTTCTTAAAAACAACAAAAAAAGAAAAAACAAAAAAAATGACTTTCTTTTAGGCTAAAGATATATATATATGTATATACATATTTTTTTGAAGACTCAGTAACTGTAACTTTTATTTTAGTTGCAACAATAGCGCTAAGTGCTGCACTGACTGCCAAGTTAACTCAGGGAACATGCATGAGAACAGACCTGTCAGCTCCTCTGAGCTTCCTAAAATAAGTCTTGCAAGGTGATGGGAACTAGTTACCCAATGGTCTCCCCTCTGTGTGTCTGTCTTTGTCTCTAACACACGTTAAGATCTTCTGAAAATTCTATTCCAAACACAGAAGGAAGGTAAGAAAGTTGTTAGGGCAAAAGACTGACAAAAGAAGCTGAAGGTTAAGAACGGAGAGCTGGTGAAGGAAAAATACATGTAATTAACTCTACAGTTCAAGAGCACGGGGTGCTCTGACAGCAGAAGAAATCAAGTGAACATGAAATAAAAACAATAAGATTAGCTAAAACATATTTTTTTTTCTTTTATTGCCATTGGGTGAACTGTTTTAAAGGAAACTTCATAACCTAGGAACTTAGAGTGGGAAAGTTAAAGATTTAGAGGGAATACCTTCTCTTCAACTATTTCTATCTCTATACTCGTTTATTTGTCTTTCCTTCTGTACAAGAAGACTCTGACACTGCACTTCTGGCTCCCCTAACTTTTTTACATACTAAGATTTTTTTTTTTTAATATAAAAATACAATAATCCAACAACACAACAAGACCAAAGAGCTGTTAAGGAACATGACTCACTCCTCCTTCTGCCTGCTGAGATTTAAAACCCTTAAAATTTCCCCAGAGTCTGTCTGTGTCCATCCAGAATATCAGATGCCATCCCCATCCTGGTGTGGAGTCTGATCCCTTATAATATATTAAAAAGTTGTTTCATTCTCCTACCATTTCTTTTTAATTAGTAAATTATCGCTGCCTATCATGAATTCCCAGCCTACAAAGAAAAATTAACAAGTCACATTTTGTTTCATCACATTGTATCCTGATGGTCCAAGATAGGTTTGGAAAAAGTAATTTCCATTATCTGATCATCAGACCATTTATTTGTATTAAAAAAACAAACAAATGTATAGTTCAGCGTTTCCGATATTTGCAGAGCTGAGGTTTCATGCACAGCCCGCAGCCTCAGGCACAGCGGCTGGGGGACCCCGGTGGCCACTAGGTTCCATCAGCAGAGCAATCGCTCACACTCCATTCCTACCTCTTGAAAGGATGGCCCTTGCGAAACATTCTGCCGCCGCGAACTTAAAGTCTCTGTGTACTGTGACTTGCTAGAAAATTTAAAATGTTAAATAATCTCTCAAACTTGCCCTAGAAACTCAAGTTGGCTTATTAAAGTTTTTTTTCCCCCTGTTTGAAAAACTTCTTTGTTTCACTAACGGCAAATCTCCTGTGTTTTGTAACGTTGTTATTGAACAAGTTTAATGATTTGCTGAGGACCTCATCTAGAGGCATTACCAAGCAGCTCAAGATTAGAAACGTATGGTGGTGGAGGTTCTCCTAGAATAAATGAAAATATTTTATTCAGCTACCGAGAAGGGTCTCCAGAGATCAAATTAGAAGCTAGCTGTGAAGGGAGATGTTTAGGCATGCTCTGGAATTATTTATCAGCATTTTCTGCTTGTGTGAGAATAAGCAGACATTAAGTTTAAATTAAACAAAGAGGGAAAGAAAACAAGTGTTTTTTTTTTTTTTTTAGTAATTTGACTGCTAATGATATTTCTGAATTATTCTCAGCTTAATAGTTTAAGTAATTTGCAATGATAATAATTGCTCCTGCTAAAGCTCCAATAGTGTCAATTTTTTTTTTCTTTTTGCCAAGATTAACCCCCTTTAAAACCTTTAATGGACAAATTAAATTGCAAATTTATTGTGGGCTTTGTTAATTTTTAAATTTGTTTTCTTCTTGACATTTCTTTTAATTTAATTTAATTTTATTACATTCATCAACAATTTGAGAAACTAACTTAAAAGTCCATTAAAAAGGAATAAATGTTCTTTATGTTGCACTTGTTTGTCTTTATTTATAATGAGGCTGAGCTTGTAGATAGACTAAAGGCAGTTTAATTATTACTTTCAACATTAATGTGCTTTTCTCATGCACTCATTCAAAATAAGTATGCTTTTAAGGTTTTTGGAAAGAAATAAATTGTGAACATGGGGTTGCAGTCACCCCTTAAATAATTAAATAAATAAAACAGACCATATTCCAAATTAACACAGAAGACTGTATTTTAAATAACATTTAGGTGATGAACTTGTGCTGAAAACAATTACACTTTGTTCTTAAAAGAAGACTGCATGTTATTACAAATAATGTGTAATTGAAAATATTTTCATGTGAAATGCAGCAGGTTAATAAACTAGAAACTAAAACCCCAAGTGTTATGGCTGCTTTTCATATTGAGGGAATGTAAATATAGAGGCCGACATTTTGTCAGCCAGTAAATTGTCTTTCTCATGTCCTGAGTGAGGTCACCCTATCAATCATCGACAGGGAAATGAGCAGGACCGCTCAAACTCCACTCCGCAATCACTGTGTCACAAGTGGAGTGTTTGATGGAAGCCACCGCTCCTGGGAGCTCCTGTTGTATTTTTTGAATGTTCTGCGTTCATATTAACTTTTTAAAAGGATTTGGTTGTCTGTTCTCAAATAATTTCCATTAACTTATTCCATCGTGACTTAGAGTTAAATTGTACCTTAAAGTTTAAAAAGGAGTGAAAAGGTAAAAAAAAAAAAAAAAAAGTGATTTAAAGTGAACTGAGGACTTGATTTAAATATAATCTTTTCTTGGCATGGGGAAATATTCTTAACATTCGGAAAAACAAGCAAATACATAAATATATATATATATATATACACACATACATATACACACATGTGTATGTATAGTGTATTTATATATATGTATATATATATATATGTGAATGACATATTCTCTGTGTGGTTTGAGAAGGAGAGTTAATTTGGTGTAATTTTTTTCTTAACTTGAATTGTCACAATTGTTAACAATTTTTAAACACTTTTGTGTAACCCTCTGCTAACACTCTCTCGGTACTTGGGAATCAAATAATTACAAAATGAAGTATTAAAACAGTTAAGAAGGCAATGCAGTACTGTAGATTAAAATGTGAGAAAGTACTCATTTATTGACACAATGGAGGGGAACAATTCAAATAATAGACATTATTAGTAGAAATTTAGCAAATGTCTTCATACTAGTTTCTTTTAAAATATTCTTAGGTATTATTTACATATATACCTGCTTGTGTTTTGACCTAAATTGCTTATTTTCCTGAAATGTCAGATATTGATTTTTTTTTTATAATTTTTGTCTAGTAGTGACCAAAGTCCCTTGGATTCTCCTAAAACATTTATTTGTGAATATGTCTTTTTCACAACTATGTAGTTGATATGTTAGCTCTTTCTCAAGAATTAAGAATTGGTTTGCAACATTCTCACAGGTCGTGACAACTACTTCCAAATATTTTCTACTTATTTCTTCTATAATTTATGGCATGGCTTTATCTCTTTTCTTATCTTGGTTCCTGATGTTCAAATAAGGACACAGAAATTTTAACAAGAGTACATTCTTATTCATGATGTGACCAGTAAACTCTGTGTGTGTAGCACCATTAACTGGGCAGTAACTGGTGAAGCCTGGGCTTAAAAAGCCCTTGCAGATAGCATCAGTGTTCTGGATAAAGGTTGGAGAGAGACGTTTACTGATTTGAATGATTGTGTATATTTATTTTGAATCCTTAGAGATGAGTTACTCTTCCACATAATAATCTTTCTAATACATGAGTCTGTGTGTCTAATTTATAATCTGCCAATCCTCTCCTCTTTCCCATCTAGGTTCCTGGGTCTACCTCTTCAACAACTCTTTAGTTTCTTTGCAATATCTTTCATTTGTTTCATCAGATATCAGGATTTTTCAACATATCTGCTCAGGGAAGACCCTCCTTATTTCCATCCAACTGTCCATTTTATCTATATCTGTATCTTTGATGGCGAGAATTAAGACTGGGGCGGGAATCATACAATCTAGCTAATTGGTGTCATTGAAATTAATTTGCCTCCAGACTCTTGTAAGACTCCTTTTCATATTTTCTTACTCCAACTTATATCTTCCACTCTCCTCAAATATTTGGGCCCATGATCTTATCCCTTATTTTGACGTGAATAGATTTCTACTCCACAGAAATCAGTAAGAGGGAATTCTCTTTACATCTCATTGCCAGACTACGTTCTTTCCTTCCTTTCTTCCCTTCTGTTACAAATGAGGGTGTGTTGTGTCCTCCCTTGAATTGAAAAACAATCTCTCTATATCTGTTTCAGATAGCCACCCCTTCTTCTCAGAAAACTAAATCCCTTCACCCATTCTACTAACTTCTACACTTTGGCTTTTGAATATACTTAAGACTTATTTTTAAACAACAACAACAACAACAACAAAAATATCTTCCTCTACCTCAAGTTCCCCTAGCTACAATTCTAGTTCTCTCCTGTAAATGTTTTCACCTAATTCTCATCTGCATGCTGCCTCCTCTTCCTGACATCCCATCCAGTCCTCCAGATACTAAAACACTCCACAGAAAGTGTGCTTTCACCAGAATCACCACTGACTGCTTACATTAAACTTTATGGACTCTTCTTAGTCCTCATCCTCCTTCATCCCTGGGCACCATTTGGAAGCATTGACTAATCCCGGAGTTGAGTAGTTGGAACAAAGACCATATGACTCATGAAGCCTAAAATACTTACTATCTGACTTTTGGCAGAAAACGCTTGTCAACCTCTGCTAAATTTCATGACACTTTTTCAGAAAAAGTACCTCTTTAGCTACTACAACTTGTTCTTCTTACTAAGTTTCACTTCTTACTAGATCTTTTCAATGTTCTTGTTCATCCAGGTTATACCCTGGGTCTTATCCTTTTCTTAGTCTACATAGTCTCTCTGGAAGATTCCATCTGCATGTGTGGGGTCCTCACATTCTAGCTGGTCGAGTTTGGATCAGCTTGATCCAAGCTGGGAGTTGATAACTTTTGGGAGTTGATAACTCCCAAATATGCATATGAAGCTTAAACAGCTCTTCTGAGCTTCATAGACATATAACCTACTTCAAAGTTTCTTCTACTTAGATTATCTTCTAGACTTCTAAAATTCAACAAACAAAGTTGAGCGTGCCTTCTGATCTACTCTCCAGTCTGCTCTTTCTTTGTCTTCTGTGTAACTGATAGGCCCTGCTTAGTTAGTTGAGTCATAAACTAAGGTTTCGTAATGGCTTCCTTTTGCCTTTTGTTGAGTCATAAACTAAGGTTTCGTAATGGCTTCCTTTTGCCTTTTATATCCAATTTATCAGAATATGTTTTGAGTTCTCACCATATTTCAGGTCACCTCAATCTCTGATAGGAATTATTTCAAAAGCCAACTAATGTTCTCTTTGTCCAATCTTGTTAATCTTTGCAGTGTTAATGAATCAGCATATATTCTTTTTTTCCCTATACCTACCCACATCCCTCTACCCTACATGCATGCACACACACACACACACACACACACACACACACACACACACACTTCAGCTGGCTAGCTACAGATTAGGGCTTCTGTTTGTCCGCAAAGATTTCACTGCCTTCCATAAATACCTCTAGACTATGTTACTGCCTCTTCTTGTCTCCCAACTTCTCTGTGTTTCCCTTGTCATATATTTTTCATATTTCATTCCTTTCACTATATACTTTAAGCCCATGACATGCAGAGATTATGTGAACCTTTTTCACCATGGTCTATTCATCAAGCTGTACAATATTTGGCTTAAAGTAAACACACGATAATCTTAATTGAATGAATCATAAGCATTTGTCAATTTGGGAAGTCATCCATACTAATCATGATTTCTGAAGTGACTAATGACTTTTTAAATAATGTAATATTATGAGTAACATTTATTTCAGTTCTCGCCTTTAGTTCTTAGAAGACCATATGTGTCACCTGATGCCACTCATCACAACGGATAATTGTGAATATAAGCAATGAAGGTCTGTGTCTCTTACAGAAGAAATACCTTTACCCATGGGTCTTCCTTCCTTTGTCAAGGCTTATATATGGGGTTTTTTGTATGCACGAAAGAGTAATTAACTGCTCTGCAAGGGGCTGCTGGGCAATATGACTCTGTGACAAAAAAACGTCAACAACTATAAATTTGAAAACAGTAAGTTTGCTTTTTCAAAAGCAGCGTGGCTGTGTATAATCATTATATTTTGCAGTCCTAATTATCATTGTCTTGAATTAATGTATATTTCACAAATGAAACCTATTGTTTTATAAATGTTATAAATATAATCAATCAAACAATTACTGTATGGTGCAACATAAAGTCATGGGGAATATTTAATAAGAATAATTTATTAATCTGAAGGGCTAACAGTAATGGATTTTTTCCTCTACTTAGGAAACTTACAGATTGTCATATTATCCCTGGTCATCTAAATAGGTTTCCTTTAAGCAGAAAGAATTCTAAGCCAAAGACTACTCCTCACTGGAAAAATGCAGGTCATTTCAAGTCACAGATTAGTAAGACAAAAACATCTTTGTTTTTCCAATTTTTATAGTTTATCCAACTTTTATGACTAAATTTAAAACCTGGCAAAAGAAGGACATGTAATAAAAACTAGGGCACACTCTTCATGGTAACCAAGTGAATAGATCTCCTGTACAGCTTCTTATTGATAATGAATTCTCCATTTACTAAGGGAGACAGAGTGAAACATTTCTTGGCAAATTATATTCTCTTCTGTGCTGCTGCCAAATGAAATGCTTGAACAAGTGCAATCCCACATCCTACACTTGATGTGAGTCTAATGTCACTGTTTTTGGAACGAAACATTGCTCGAAAGTTGGTAACAAAAATGTTTTTGTTTTTAACAGGTCTCAACTGTTTCTCTTCTCCTTTATTTCTTGCAAATACTGGGTCTCGGACTCTTAGGCAAAGAATCTGAGGAGAATCATTTTCCATTTCCACATCAAGTCTTTGTCTATGAGTAACCTGGTTAGAGCTATCTATTAAGAAAAGGCCCCAAGCCTTGAAACATATTTTATCATTATGGTTTTAATTCCTAGAAGACAGCTCAAGAAATGTTTTGCATCCTAATGACAGAGAAAAGGAAATAAAAATTCATCATATTATTAATCTCATGTTTCTGCCAGCAGAGTAACAAAGCATTTGAGGAATCCTGGCACAATGGGCGTGCCAAAAGATAGCCTCAGAGCAATGATGTACGCATATTTATGACAACACTCAAACTGTTTTAAACTGATTTTATAACACCAGTGTTCACTTCAGGAAGCATCGTCTCTTCCTCTGTCCTGTTATACGAAACCAGATTTCTTCTGCTTGGCTTTCAGAGCTCCTATGCTCTGATCTAATGCAGCCCTTCCTTCACCCCCAGAGAATGCTTCCGTGTCCCAAGAACTGGTCATGAATTGGAAGGGAAAGTGAAAAAAGTAGATGTGGTACCTAACCATAATTGGAAAAACATGCCCTTAGAGAACAGGGAAATTTGAACTTAATCCCAGCTCAACCATTTAGTAGGATTAACCCCTTCTAAATAAGACACCATAACCCTAAAAACGGCAATACTTAACTAAAGCAGATACTGTCGCTGAGTAAGAAGATACCCCTCTCAGTCCCTTCATCTGTCTTCACTACAGAAATGGTAAGTACCCCCTTTCCCAGACACCTTTGCGGCTTGAGAAGGGCTATGCAAATGTTTCTGGCCAATACTATATAAACAGAAATCTGCTTGGCTGCTTATGGGGAAACTTGTTTCCCTTATCCTAGAGATAGATTCCCTGACCTCCCTCACCCTGTTTTATTCTTGCCTTGAACATGAATGCACCACCTGGGCAAAAGCAGCCGTATTTTGACCAAGAGATCATGAGATAGCTTGTTAGGGATGGGGACAAAATAGAATGACAGAAAGAAACAACATTTATTATCTTATTTCATAGTTACAATAGCACTGAACTGCTTGTGCCTAGAGTTTAAGTTATATGGGAAAAAAATAACCTCTTTTTTTTTTTCTTTAATAGCCGTGATTCAGAGTCAGTTACTTCTGGCCAATGCAGTCCTAACTGACACACTGACACAAATATTCTCTATTCAAGGCACACTTAATGTCTTGTAATTTTATCGTGGTACCTTCAGGCCAAAAGTAACATCTAACAGGTTCTATTTGTTAGCTCATTAACTCCAAAAGCTTAATATGTATTTACATGTTAAAAACTTAGTACTTAATGGGCATAGCACAACTTCTCAGACTTTGGAATCAAAAGTTTGATTCCAAAGACAGTGGATACTGCTACCGTTTCTTTCTGCTCCACGTGACATTTCGTGTAGCATTGTATTTTTATTATAGTAACCACTGGAAATCCAGCTTCACAGAGATATGATTTCAGAGAAAAATGTTAAGAAAAATATTGTCACCGTAGCAATTTTTAATGTTAAAACTGTGAACTACCTTGAGATACTGGTTTGTACAGTGACCAACCAATGTCACTATATTTTTCTAGAGAAATCATTGCCCTTGGTCTTTGTGAGTTTGCCTTGACCTGCCAATTGGGAATCACAGCCACAACTTCCAGATATGTTGTGATAATAAAAAGAGGTAGTAACTGTAAATGATAAGTGCCACTTATAAGCGCACATAATTAATAAGTCGGCAATTGACTGTAGATGTTATTATTAGTAGTATAGTTCTAATCAATTTTTAGACATACTGTCATGAGTGTCTCTTCATGAACAAATAGTTTCAATCTCTGAGAATTGGAAATACAGTGTTCCTTGTTCTGTGCCATGAACAATATACAGCATCCAATTAGAAGCATGGCATTTGATGGATTCCACCTCACTCACAACATATACGGATACATATCAATGTAAACACTAAAACAGCTGCTGGGAGACAGGGATCCAGAATGACAAATCAAATCGCAACATTGCACTTCACAATATATACAAATGTCGAGCCATATGTTGTACGCCTGAAACTAATATGTTATGTATCAATTGTATCTCAGTTTAAAAAATACCATACCACAAAGGTAATACACTACCCTAAGCTAACTCACCACTAAGAATTTCATCGTAATGCCTTATGCCCAAGTATCTTCTGCTTGCCCGGCACATATGAGAGGCTTGAGTTAGAAAAATGTATAAATGTGAAGAACATTCCTAGCCTTCACTGAGCCCATATTCAGTGATTTACTATTTCAGGGCTGGATTTGCCATTCTGCAATTACTCTCCCATTAGAAAGACAGGATTCCTACTAGTGTTTTAATTCTCACTTGCCCTGTTGAAGTGTTTCATAAGTAAGTTTGAGTGAGGGTTTCCCCAGTACAATAAAACACCAGAAGCCTTATCTTTCTCTGTTCAGTGTGAATAATGCTTCTTTCAACCTCGGTTTGTTGCATTTGAGTTCAATGACCAACCTCTTTCTCAGACAATGGGTCTCTTCTTTTTTTTTTTTTTTTAAGATTTTATTTATTCGACAGAGAGAGATCACAAGTGGGCAGAGAGGCAAGCAGAGAGAGAGAGAGCGGAGGAAGCAGGCTCTTTACAGAGCAGAGAGCCCGATGTGGGACTTGATCCCAGGACCCTGAGATCATGACCTGAGCTGAAGGCTGAGGCTTAACCCACTGAGCCACCCAGGTGCCCCGACAATGGGTCTCTTCTAACATCAAAAGCTGGGGGCCAACGCTTTGTTTTTCCAAGCCAAGTTCTTGCTGCTATCAACTGGATAAGAAGTCTCAGTTGTCCAAATACTTCAAGTTTAATGACTCCAGGAAAATAACAGTCTATCTCACCCAAAAGTGTTCAAGATCATATATGAGATAATTAATGTGAACAAAAGGTCAATTTGTTTGGAGGCATAAGATGTCGAGAAGCAGAAGTTTCTACTTGCCAAGGTCACTATTTGCTTGGAGAACTTCAAGGCATTTCCTGATGTATTAGGAGATAAATTAGACCACTTCCAAAGAAGCCTGGAAACCATAGTTTTGAAGACTAACTAAAAAGACTGTGGCAGACAACAAAACCATTGGCTTCTGGGAAGCAAACCTCAGGAGGCCCAAACAGTGGGATATGTGGCAGTGAGAAGAAGGTTGGTCCTGTCTGTGAAAAACTACTGTATAAGCAGTGAAGCCCACAGTAGTGGCCATCGATGCAGGGTGACTGTAAACTTCAGCCCTGCTCTCTCCCCCAGGTCAGAAGCTCATGCAGCCCCATGTGGGAAATACTAGAGAAGACAGGCAGGCAGGCCTACAAAAAGCCATCTCCTTTGCAACATTTTCAAATATAAATAATAAAACTCTATGAACTCAGTAACTTCACAGTGGTGTTAGGCAGATTATGTTCTCATTTGAAATTAATAGCTTATATGGGCATAGCAAGTAATTCAAGCAGCTAAAAATATTGTTACTCAATTGCTTCTGCCATCTTTTGGTTCTTTCCATTCCCCTACTCCTCCCCTCTTCCTTTAATATCCTCCCTCCCCCATCGCTGAAGAATAAAAATGTTGAAAACCAGAGGATTAAATCATGTCCCTGAATTTGCTCTGTGCAACTTACAAATCCTGCTATTTCAAAAGGAGTATCACACATAATTCTTTGCACATGAGTTTCTCAAGACCCTTATCTCAATAACTTGCGTACTGCGAGGTAGAAGATTTGTTTATTTATTTATGACATTAAATTTTAATACTACATTATTTGATACTAGGCCAAATAACACTTTAACTTTCTGTGTGTGTGTGTGTGTGTGTGTGTGTTTTAATTTCCTACAATTAGAACGAAGTGTGACAAGTTAATTAAAACTCGCATGAAGAACTGGTGAACAGTAAGCCAAATCAGTAGCTTAGGAGCCCTGGACACAGTATGTATTTAACTCATTCTTGTGACCAATCTGACTCTTTCTTTGTCTTCTATTTCTTTATCCTGCAGTTGGCAAAACAACCTCTTCCACCTACCTGCTTTAAACTGTGGATTAGTAAGACAAAACTTGCAAGTGGATCAAAGTGTACTAAATAAGTACTGTAATTTCCAAGGAAAATGATATGGGTATTTGTATCATACACAGTAATGGAAAGGAAATTATTTACTCTGGGGATCCTGGCTACATTATCATTAAATTATTTGCATCCTGATAAATGATTAGCATGTCAGTGAGTATGTGCTCCCCAAAGAGTCTTTCTAAAGGATTCCCTATAGTTTTCCTATCAAGTATATATGACACCATATGATAACTAGAACCTCGAAAGTTCTGTGAAGTGAGTTAGCCCTTACCCCTTGGCAATATTCTTCTGGAGGATTAGTGAATGTTTTATTTTACATTTCCCAGCTTGTTGCCAATGTGTTCTTCTCAACTGTATAAGTTTGTCTACCCATTTATATATATATATATATATATATTTATTTTACTTCTTGTAAGCATACACCACCATCACCTTCCTCAACGTGAGCCAAGGGTCCTTTCTATCTCTTGCTTGAATGACATATAGACTCAGTTCCCTGATGAAGATGAAAAAAACTCTCAGTCTTTTTCCCCCCATTCCACTGTTTTGCATTTGACTTTCATCCATATGCAACCAAGAAAAGGAAAACAGAGAAGAAAATTCTTTTTTAAATTGCAAATAAGGCTTTGCCTCTTTGAATGAATTTTAATTCTTCTGTTCTCTCCAGTAACATTCATGATTCTGACCTCCCCAGAGATGGTATTCCCAATGTCTACCTGGATTCAGCTGCTGCACTGAGGGCACACATTTGATCTGAGATTCTGCAGACAGATACTGCAAATAAAAATAAGTCGATCCTCTCCAGGGTGTTCTTACACGAGCTAAAATATGACTTGAAAGGTTAGTGGGGATGGGGTTCGTTCCCAAAGGGAGAGGCTGTTCCCCAACCCTTTCTTGTTGGAGGATGAGTACGCTAATTGGAAAACTAGAAGTTCTGGGGGATTTGCAAGTGGAACAGGTGAAAATGTAACTGGTGATAATTAAAGGCTAATTATCTTCAACCCACTATTGGCCACAGGAGGTTAGTCTGAGACACTTAAAAAGAGAGTCTGAGAGAGAGAGAGGAAAAACGCCATACAGAAAAAATATACAATTCTTTTTATATACCTGTGCCATTAGCTATAGACAAAGACTGAACCTGTGTAGTTGTTGATGGTTGATGCCTGCCTCACCGCCCCCCGCCCCGTTACCTTCCCTCCCAAATGTATCTTAAAAATAAGTACATCTTACATCAGTATTAGCAGGATTTATCCAGTTTAAAGTTCACCTGTTGATTAGAAAATAGATACTGCTCTGGTATCCTGAAGAAAACAATTTCTGATGTGCAGAATCATTGTAATACCTCTTCTGGAAAGCTCGGGAATATAAACATTTTGCTTCCATGGATCTCCTTTTTAACAATGGTTTGTGTAGCAGCAAGGTCAAAAGGCACCTTTTCTGGCTGAATTTGGTTTTACTTAAGACACTTCTGTGTTAGGAGAGATTTCAGAAAACCTTCTCCAAGAAGCTTCACAGTGGTGTTAGGTGGCCAAAGAGGAGCACAGAACAAGAGAAAACGACTGGCAGAAACTTGCTTCCAGTGGTGATGGCCTCGTGACTGCTCCTCCAGCAGTGTGGCTGCACGTGACGTAACCCTGACACTGTTGCTTACTCCCCAGCCTCGAAGCCCACCAAGTAACCTGCCTTTCCTCTCTCCTGGAACTTCTTCCGCATTCACATGACACCCTCAAAACTAAAATGTGCCTACATAACCCTAGGCCTCCCTGACTAAAGTCGAGTGATCCAGAAATGAGCACTCATTTAACCTAGGAATGTCAGGGAACTCCCATGGAATTTTTTTTTTTTAAAGATTTTATTTATTTATTTGACAGACAGAGATCACAAGTAGGCAGAGAGGCAGGCAGAGAGAGAGAGGGGGGGAAGCAGGCTCCCTGCCGAGCAGAGAGCCCGACGCAGAGCTCGATCCCAGAACCCTGGGATCATGACCTGAGCCGAAGGCAGAGGCCTCAACCCACTGAGCCACCCAGGTGCCCCCTCCCATGGAATTTTTAAAATGAATCGAAGTGACAAAGGTAAACTTTCTCAGGTGGAAAAAAAAAATTATGGTATAAAACTCAGAAGCTGTCAACCACAGTTTCCCACTATTTGGGGGGGAAAAAAAAAGCCAGTAAGAGACAATTAAGCTGACAGGCAGCAAGTGACAAGGACTAGAGAAGGAAAATGTCCTGTTACAGTTTGCGCTCCTAATATTTTTGATTCCAAATGCATCTGTACTCTCTGTGGTTTAGACCTTCAATCTTTTCTTTTTGACTAAAATAATTCAAGTTGGGATTTTGTCATTAGAACTAAGAGGCTTCTTCATGAAGCCACATATAATGAGATATAATTTAGGAATATTAACCAAGATTTCTTTTTGTATTGTAATTGCCAATCCACACAACTCCTGCCATCCACAGAGAACAGAGCATCCTCCCTTTTGGCTAAGCCCTGGTTTATAGGAAAGGGGAAATGCACCAAAAGGGTTTGGAGAGGTCCAGGTGTAATAGGGATTTATTTCTTGCCACCCTGGTGATGTTTGAGATGGCACTATTCTATGACTTCTGGAAAAGTAGTACAGCTATTCTCAAAAACAAATTGGCAGTTCTTAATGAAATGAAGTGAACATTACCCAACAGTCTCATTTCTTGGCATATATGCCAGGTACACAAGCATGTTCATTAATGTACTGCTGGTCTTTGCAGGAAATTGGCCACAGACTAGTCATTTGTCACCAGGGAAATGGGTTTGTTTAAGTTGGACCATATGAAAGTGTTAATATTTGGCCATTTTTACTATAAGAAAATATCAGTTTCCTATCGTTCTACCTGTATGAGGTAACAGAGAAAAAACCAAGTATACCTAGAAATGTCCTGCATGGATCAATGATGGTGATGTGTCATGGGCTAGAGAGGAATAAACCCAATTCTCTGCACCTGAGGAATAATAACAGGGAAACCAGAGAGCCAAGGAGGAAGAAACAGATGAAAGTTCCCTGTACCAACATGAGTTCTCATCAAAAAGCAGAAAGTGAGGGGATGTGTCTAGGAAAAGAAGATCTGAAACAGATCCCCAAGTCTTCCGTCCTTCCAGAAAAACATTGGTAATCTTTCTGAATATTTTCCAGGCTAGAGAGCCAGATGAGACTAAAGGAGTTGAGAGAGGAATGCCAGATAAGGCAATATCTCTTTATGGTGACTAGGGGAACACACTCAGTGAGGGTATGTGGCATGAATCACATTGGTATGTGGCCAAGGTCAGCTGTGGATCAACTTGTTGATGCTGTAGAAAATGAGACCAATGAGACCAATGATCAAAGACCTGACATCATGATTTACATCTCTGCAGAGTCTAAAAGAGGCCAAAGGTTGCTCATGGTCAAGAAGGTGCCCACATTCTCACCGACTATGCATCATCCAGATCACGCAGTAACACAAACCTTCTAATTTAGGTGTATTCTGAGGACAAGTGAGAGGGACAGCCTTTGAGTAAAAACCAGAAATGCTGAACACTAATTTGAGTTTACTTAGTGGAAACTTGAGTGTGTCAGAAATAGGGGCTCAAGTTGTAAATTACATTCAGTAATAGAAGAAAATGAAATTTTAATTTCACACATCTGTATTTTGACTGAAATTTATAATTAAAGTATATATAAACATCAGTTGCTCACTGCCTCACTCATTTAAATACTAAACTTATCAATGAATTCACATTCCATATAGCATGTACATTTTGGCTCCGTATACATTTTTTGGCACCGTGAGATAGTACAGGCATTCTAGAGACAACGTTGGAGGTTTTCATTGAATAGACATGCCACTGGTGGGGCACCTGGGAGGCTCAGCCAGTGAAGCATCTGCCTTTGGCTCAGGTCATGATCCCAGGATCCCAGGATTCCAGGATCCAGACAGCAGGGAGTCTGCCTCTCCCTTTCTCTCTGCCACTCCCCTTGCTTGTGCTTGCTCTCTCTCTCTTCTCTCAAATAAATAAATAAAATCTTTAAAAAAACAGACATGCCACTGGTATTTCAAAATAAATAACACGTTCATTAGAAACTGATATGTCAAAAAACTAGTAATTATCCTTGGCTCATTTTCATGCAGGGGTTTGTTTTTTTTTTTTTTTTGGGGGGGGGGGGGGGGGGAGATTGTGCTTTGCCGTTGGAGACCAGTAGCTTTGCAAATGTGTGCAATGCATTAAAGACGAAAGGAGCCTCATTTTAATTAATGCCATAGTTCTAGCTCGATCTAACTAGAGCAGTCTCAGGGAGAGCAGGCAATGTCCCCTCCCTTATATTCTACAGCATGCCTACCTTTCCCAAAATGTAGAATTTTTCTCAGGACAATTCATCCTACAAGACAGCAGGTCTGAGCCAAATGCACACACTTCAAGGATTGAGCTAAGGAAAAATTCAGTGCCAAGTAGGAAGTTTGGCTCTTCAAGTGTAGTATTTGAAAAAAAGTAGATTTGAATAGAAAAACAAAGGAGCATCACTAGGAGTACATCATTGATTTGTGAAATTGTGTTCAAGAGTAGAATGCATTGCAATCAAAATTCAAAACTGAACTCCATTAAATAAATCACCTAACATCAGAGGTGCTCTGGTTGAAATTTTGCAGGGCAATTGGAAGTGCTGGTGCTCAGACCCCGTCAAAGCCAGGAGAAGCCCCCCAAAGTGTTGCAAAATCCAAGGACTTTGAGCCAAGTAGACTTTGAAATGACTGACTAGTGGTAGCTATAAAAGTATAATAATAAAGGGAAAACCAATACCAAAAGCTACTTTTTATTTATATCTTCCTAGGTGCTGAACTCTTAATCACATCACCTCTGTCAATCTTTCTAGCACCCTTAATCCTCAAGTTACAGATAAGCAAATTATGGCTCCAATAGGTTAAGTCGGTTGCCATATTACTAAGCTAATTATTGGCAAAGTTGGAATAGAAACACAGGCCGCCAGAGTCCGGAAATCTGACCTATTAATCACTCAGGCTCTAGACATTTATATTGGGTGACTTCTTGGTCTGTGATGATGCTACTAGGGAAAAGGGGCACCGAGGAAAGGTTTCCTTGGAAGGGAAGGAAAGGGTAATCATGCTTTAATTCAGGACCCACTGTGTGAGAAGCGACTTCGAGATTTCCAGATGGACTTACGTAAGCTCCTGGTCATATGAACTGAGAGTGCAGGAGAGGCCAGGATAAGAAGACAGAGATCTCAGAGCAAACTAGAGAAGACAGTTGAAGGTTACACGGGAAAATTCTTATATGGAGAGAAGGATGTCATTAAAGCCTCCAAGAACATTAGCAATAAAGGATTCCTGGAAGGAAGGGGAGTAACAGCAATAAAGTAGGAAAGAATATATTTGCAGAAACCTGGCATAAAGAGGGTATGTAAGTGCCATGAGGGCAGGGCTTCCTACTTTTTCTTTCCTGTTTTATTCACTAAGTACCTGAAGTAATGCCCCAAGTACACGCACTGATGCCTGGTCCATAGCAGAAGCCACTGAACAGTTGTATAATGCAGCGAACAGGATCAAGCGTTGCAGGGAAGGACCTTTGCCCTTGAACGGATCAGAGACACATACAGAAGGTGCTGTTCACGGATCCTCCACACACTCATTTCCCAAACAGAGACTCAGCATAGTCCACACATTTCATTTTTTTCACCAAGTCATTTTTAAAAGGAAGGGTTAAGTATATACAATTTTCTCTGACTAAAAATAATATGAAATATTTCAGGGTACTTCTACATGCTTCAATATTTTCAAACTAGCTTTTCAAAAAGGAGATAATTAAACAACTTCCCGTGACTAAAAAATACAAGTATTTCAGAAATTTCTTACCAGAAGTATCTTTCCTAAATGAGATCAAGGGTGGAGTTAACAAATTTCTGAAGCAATAAAGGGCTTGCGAGTTGTGTTCGTTTTTAGCTTCAGATTTGCCTCCTTTTGCACACACCTACACGTTAGTGCATTTTCATTAATTTTTCAGTTGGCCTATGATTTATGAAGCAGTTAATATGAATTTAGGAATTATCTGCTTCCAAAAATGCATCATAATTTGTGTCTAAGTAACAACTGTTTCAAAAAAGAAAGCCACAGTCATCACTCGGTTATGTTGGCTGACAAACCTGGAGTAATTAATCTTTGTTTTCAGTGAATATTTTATTAAATTAATTTTCAAAAATATGTGCAAATTACGGTTTAAAAAAAGCTTTTATGTGTGACAGTGAAATGTAATGAAATGTACTCAGGCCTAGACATAAGCACCTGCCAAGATTTGAAAAATGAACTGCCTTTTTTTTTTTTTCTTTTTCCTTTATTTCATTATTTTTTTTTTTTAAATCCCAGAGAAATTTAGGGGCCTGGAAATTTGCAAAACGAATAGTTGCAAGCATGTGAGTTCCGATATATGTGAGCAAATACTATTCATCAGACTTTGTTCATGGCACTGTGACAGAGAATATGTCAGGCTTTGAAGACAGACAGACATGGGTTTGGATCCCTTCCTGGCCACTTCTCAAAGGGTGACTTTGAATGAGTTATTTGACTTCTCAGAGCTCTTGTTCTCTTCAGCATAAATTGGGGCTACTTGGACACCCACTGCAAGGTTATTGTAAGCTCTAAAAGGGCATAAACTCTTTTCCGTCCAACCTTATATATCTGACCCCCACCATAGTAGGAGTTGAAAAATCCTTGTTTTATGGGCTTGGTGAATATGCAGGATAGTATGCTCACTGCCCAGCACACAGAGGGCACCCAAAAAACGCTACCTCCACTTCCTTCTTGTGGTTAATGATTTGCCTTCACTCTATCTCTTCCAAATATTTCTGTTATCGGAACAACTGTGCATTTAAACTTGAATTGTCAGAATAATTCTCTAAAGCCAACTAACCCCTCCTCTTTGGAGATACCACACCCGTCCTTTAAAAATATAATTATCATTAGTCGTAATTTAATACACTAACGCAAAGCTACCCAAACATTAACCTCAACTCCCCCACGGTGACCGGAATTGCTCTCTTCATTTTCGTTCTTTCACATGACGTCCACAAATTGCAAGGTTAATTATCATAGAGTTGAGTCTCACCAGTGTTTTGGTTAAATAGTTGACAAGGCACGTCAGGCACGCTGCCCTTGGTCGTCACGCATCAGGTCTGCCTCCTCTACTGGATATTCTACTTACGGTTCTGGTGTCAACAGCAAGTGGGGTGATGAAATACACACGGATTGTTATTGAAATTAAAACGACCAGGAAGAAAGGTTCCAACGCAAGTTTATTATTTATCCTATGTTAAAACTATTATAAAATTGAAGCAGTGACATGATTCAATTTAGCTTTGCTTAGAACTATTGATCTTGATTTTTGTACAGAGAAGTCCTTTTGGGCTAAAGCCCTACACAGAAAATCAATTTGCTTAAAATGCTTCCTTTTATACATAATAGCTTACTCATCAAGGACTGAATTTCCACATGTGAATAACACTGCAGTCTCCTTGCCAATCACTGGAAGCACTATGTAAATTATAATTGGAATATTATGGCAAAAACCTGGAGGCCACAATCTTTCCACACAATAACTGAATGTCAATAATGTCCAGGAAAGCATTTAAAGCCGCACCTCAGCATGGGTATAAATGTCCTCAAATTTAACTTTTAGAGAGTGTTCCTATTCAATATGCATTGAGCATTTGTCCAAGGATGGACAAATACTAGCAAGCAGCTACCCACTAAAAGCATTTTGGTTCCGTGTACAAATTGGAGCTTCTACGATGGAGTACTGAATTCAGTTCTCATTGCACAGGTGTAGCCAGCAACCAGACTTTGTACAATTGGCCAGTTACGTAACCTCCCTGCATCTAAATATTCTCATTTATAAAACTGGAAATTTCCTCCCAAATACACAACACTTCAGTTACATCAAGAGTTGTATAAACATTTTATACTTTGAAATTATATTATTTAGACATTTTTGGCAAGAAATGAAAGAAAAAGGAGATTTTGTCCTAGCACTTCCAAGGTAAGGCAATAAAACAAGAATTTCAGGGGTTTACACACATATGCTTACTTCAGACTTTTTCAAAATTTATCCTGTTTCATGTGACTTCAAGACAGTTTTATGTTATAAATCTTATCAATCAACTTAGAAATAGAAAATCTTATATAGTATCTTTCATGTAGCCTAGTAAATCCTGTATTAATTAAATAATAACAGAGAGATTTAGAAACAACTTCCAGAATCTAACAAGATTTTTCTTATGTTAACTAAACTTATCGTGGGAATTAGTTATAATATATGTAAGTCAGGTCATTATGCTGGACACATTAAACTTATATATGAGTATGTCAATTATATCTCAATAAAACTGAAATAAAAAGAAATTTCAGTATCAGTTTGTATCTGTTTCATATGAATTCTAGAATACTAACTACATTAATAAATTTTCCTATTAAGGTTTATACATGAATTTGATGATTACAAGTAAGAGGTTGACTGTTGCTATTAACTTTACCTCCCATTGTGACAAAAATGTTTTCTATGCTTTTTTTATTCCTGGTAGAGACCTAATTTTGTCTAATATGTCACACAAATTATCACCCAATTCGAAGGGAGATAAGATAGTTCCATGCATAGATATAAAATATACTTGTTAATACTATGCATGAGTATTGCATTTTGCCTATGATCTGCTTCCATTCAATTTTCTTAGAGCTAATTTCAGAATCATTTCCCCATAAAGATTTAATTGGGAGTGTCTCTTCACTACAGATCTAATTATTTCCTACACTACCATGAACACGACACACTTCCGGCCTCATATACCCTAAAGGATTTCAATTAATTCTAGCTATTGTGAAACATTAGGAAAGTAATTCCTAGCCATTGTGCAATATGCCTAATTTGTATATATCTAAGGAAATATGATCTAACATAATCATATTTTACTGGAGGCCAACTAAAGGACATAAATGTGTTATTGAAAGGCAAATCTTATATGATTGAAATTTGGTTTTCCTCTAGAGCACAGTTACTTCAAAAATTGTCAGAAATGAGGATTATTCCATTTTCTCATGCATAAGGGGGAACAACTAATCTTTTAACTCTAGCAAATAATGGATGCATTTTAATAAGGTTTTTAAAAATCTGAAATTAGCATAACATAAAAAGGAAATTAGACATTTTATCAGTAACTACATGTAATAATTTACTAATGAAAAATTACATTTCTCTAAACTTTTATAATTTTATAAATAAATCAATAACTCTGTAAATAAATTAAAAAGTCTAATAGTTTGTCTTGTTTACGCCATACTTACTAAAATTTGCTATATTTTCAAAATAAAATTTAATCAATATATAGAATAATGATTAAGTACGATCTCTAGAGGAAGACTGGCATGCTTTAGCTGTTATGAGAAATTGGGTAAAGTTCTAATATCCAAAGTCTCAATATCTTCTTTTGCAATAATACCTTCTTCCTTTTCCTTATCAAGTTCCTTGTAACGGTTAAATGAGATAATGCTTGTGAAGTTGTTACCTAGCACTTAACCTAACAGTTAGGTCAACTCTCACCTGTCCTAGAAGTCTTCCTGATTTGGAGGGAGATTTGAACAGAGTGAACACAACAGCTTGAGCCCTGAACTTGTTTGATAGTCTAGCATGGGCTTGAAAGATTTGAAGTGATCCCAAGCCATTTCTCATATCCTAAGTCCCCACTCTCTCATTTGCCCTCCACTCTTATGGTGACTGGTGTTTGAACCGGCCTCCCTGGGCACACCCAGCTGACAAATTCAGTAGTGAATTCCTATCCAACCATCATACGGCTGTGCCTCATCATCCTGTGTTCTATTATTATTTCCTGTCCCCCATAGGATTTCATTTCAATGCTTAACATTCCTCTCCAGCAGGAAATTCTTCTCCGTAGCTAACCAAATTCTCCTGATACAATTAAAGATCATTTGCTCTTTTGTTTAAAGTTGATACAGATAAAATGGTCAGTATTCTTGGTATAGAAGTCTTTATATACTTTAACAGCAATATTAAGAATATCACAGCAAACTTATGCAAAGTTCAGCCTTATGTCATTTTGGCATTGCTAAAAACATAAATGAGAGTCAGGACTTACACTTAGTAATTTTTTAAGTGGTTTTTGTTTTTTGGTTTTTTTTTTTTTGAGAGAGAGAGAGAGGGTACACACATGTGCGAGATTGCAAGCAAGCAGGGGGAGACGCAGAGGGAGAGAGAGAGAGAGAGAAAGAGAATCTCAAGCAGACTTCCCACTAAGCATGGAGCCCAACTCAGGGCTTGATCTCAGGATCCTGAGTTCATGACCTGAGCTGATATCAGGACTGGGACACTTAACAAACTGAACCACCCAGGAATCCCTATACTTAATAATTTTGAAAACAAAAACTGGTATCTCAAAACTCTTTCAGTTAGGAAGTTTTAACTTACACAAAATTTAAATCCATTTGTCTACAACAGAGGCCTATTTTCTCTTGTTTTGTTCTTAGCAGATAAGGAGAACAGCTACTCATTGTTCTGCCTGCAGTTTTTATCTTTCTGTAAATTATTGCTCTTTTTTCAAAAATCCTTTTTATCTTAGTCATACAAAAGAGCCACTTGTCTTTTTTAAATGGGTCTATCTTCATAATAGCTCCAAAAATACATATGTAAGTCTGGATGTACTTGTCCTATTTAATAAAAACACTGCAAGAAGATAATAGCAACACATATTCCCATTATGTGTAATAGTTGTTATATATTGAGAATTATATGTATACATGTTCCTTAATATTGTGTCATATGCACTTCGTTTTGAATAGATGTTAATAGCAACTCTTATTTCTATGTTTCTTAACCATGTTTCCTTATATCATTTTGGATTTATTTTACGACCTATTATTAGCTTGATCAATTCCATTCTTTCAGCTTAAAAATATTTCTTGATAGGTTGTGATATATCTTCTTTGAAGCATAAACTTTATTTAGTGTTGATAAAAGAGAGCATCTATGTTTCTTAATAGACAAATGAAGTCCTCTTGTAACTCCAACCACCTGTTGGTTTTTCAGAAATAGAGGCATCAAGACTCAGTTTCACCTAATTACCCTTACTTCATCCTCCTAACTTCCATTAACTCTATGCACACCTATCATGCACCCCATTGTCCTGGATTTCCTGTAGTCGTCTTTATTTTCCAGAGACTTATCTACATCGTTTCTTTCCATGAGTAAACAGAAGACAAAGTTGATCAATATCTGTCCCTTGAATTTGTCCTTTCAATTGAGTGTTGCTCTCTTACTTGGAATCACTTGGAATTGAAATTGACATAGCCAGTGGGCCAGGTGATAATCCGACTAAATCAACATCAACATAGAAAGACAGAAATGTTCACATTTCCTCTCAAGTCTCCTCTTATGCTAATCTTCCTGGACTCAGAAAGCATCACCATTCTTTCATCAACCTTCCAAGCAAAGCTCTCAGAATTATTTTCTTTTCTTCACTAAGCTTTACCACTAAATTCACTTACATGCCAAATGTTGTTTTATTGTTGTTATATATTCTAAATGCTTACATTGCTTTTTCTCCTTTCTTGCAATCTCTGCATTCCCTAGTTTTTTTTGTTTTGTTTTGTTTTGTTTTTGAGAGATAGAGAGATTGAGTGAAAGGAGGAGCAAAGGAAGAGGGAGAGGGAGAGAGAGAATCTTAAGCAGACTCCATACCCAGGGAAGTGCACCACAGGGGGCTTGATCTCACAACCCTGAGATCATGACTTGAGCCAAAATCAAGAGTCAGGAGCCTAATCAACTAAGCCACCCAGGTGCCCCTGCATTCCCTAGTTTTAATATACCTTTGATCTTCCATCTAAGTAAACATACAAAGAATACTAAAATGTTAATCAATTTATAGCACTCCTCTGAAAGTATTAACTTTCCAACTATTTACTTTGGCACATTTAAATATACTTCTACTCTTTTGAACATGATTTGTAGAGATGAAACTAGGTTGTTTCTCTACTGACTCTTAGGAATAATTTCATCAGTATAACTGTTGTCTTTCCTACCATTTTCCCTACTAATGTTTAATTTTGTATAAGCTATGAAATTTCTACTTTAAAGTAATATACAGCTTAACCTTTCTCTTTCATCATAATGTCTACATTTGTTTTAATCTCATTTCTACAATTAAATATATTCTGTGCTCACCACACACTTTGGTTGACTGAGATTAATACACTGGTAAATTCATTGACTTTTTAGGGAAACAATATTTCCTGTATTCTTGAGTGTTTATTACTGGTTTTTCTATAGCTTATACACTTGAAGGCAGCTTGTCAGGTCAAACATCCTTGGCTCACACTTTCTGTCCTAGATTGTCTTGGATATTTTACTCAACTTTTCTATTGTATTAAGTGTTCTTTTGTAGAAATCGAAGGCCACCATGATTTTTTATCCTTACAGGTTACTTGCCAAACATTTGCACACCATATCTAGAAAAGGAGTTAATATCTCTAATATATAAACAACTCCTACAACTCAACAAGAAAAAAACAAACAACTGATTAAAAATGGGCTGAGAACTTAAATTACTATTCCTTCAAATGACAATGAATACTTGAAAAAACATTGAATATCACTAATCCTCAGGGAAGTAGAAATCAAAACCACAATGAGATGCAACTTTGCAAACTTAGAGGGGCTAGTATCAAAAATAATAATAATAACCAGTGCTGTCAAGATTGTGAAGAAATTAGAATCTTGTGCATTGCTGATGAGAATGTAAAATGGGCCATATTCACAATAGCCAAAAGATAGAAACAACCTAAGTATTCATCAACAGATGAATAGATAAATGAAATATGCATACTGTGACATATTACTTGGTCTTAAAAAGAAAGGAAACTCTGACACATGCTACAACATGGATGAAAAAACATTAAGCCAAGTGAGATATGCCAATCACAAAAGGACAGAAACTGTATGAATCCAGTTATATGAGGCACCTAGAATAGTCAAAATCATAGAGAAAATATAATTATGGTTGCCAGGGGCAGGACAAAGGGATAAGTGAAGAGTTATTGATTAATGAGTACAGAGTTTCAATCTGCAACATAAAAAAAAAAGTTCTGGAGATGGATGGTGGTGATGACTGCACAACAATGTAAATGTTTTAATGCCTTTGAACTGATCATTTAAAAATGGTTAAAATGTGGGACACCTGGGTGGTGCAGTTGGTTGAGTGTCCAGCTCCTGGTTTCAGATCAGGTCATGATCTTAGTGTTGTGGGATTGAGCCCCATGTCAAGCTCCAAACTTAACACAGAGTCTGCTTGAGATCTCTCTCCCATCTGCATCTCCATCTCTCCCCTACCATTCGTACTCTCTCTCTCTGAAATGAATAAATAAATCTAAAAAAAAAAAAAAAGTGGTTAAAATGGTAAATTTTATATTATATATATTTTACTACAGTACAAAATATATACCTAATTTAAAAACTGGTGTAAATTTTAAATGGGCACTTGTTTTTAATTAAATAATGTACTTCTAGTAATTGACAATAATAATATTAAATTCCTAAAATAAAAGGTGACTGAATACACCAATTGACAACAGAAAAGCAAATAAACTAATCCAATATATTGATACAACTGAATACCACTCAGCAATGTCACAACATGGATAAACCTCCTAAATATTATGTTGAGTGGGGAAAAAAAAAAAAAAAAAAGGAAAAGAAAAACTGCCACAAAGCAGTATATGTTGTGTAATTGCATTACATGAATTACTATGTGATGATGGAAATACAAAAATTGTTTATTGGAGATGATAATGACGAGAAAGAGGCATCAGAAAATTTTAGGTGGTAATGTTCTCCATCTCAATTCAGTGATTACATGGCAATGCGCTTGTCAAAAATCATCAAATAGTACACATGAAGTCTGCATTTTTTTAGTATGAGTTTTACTTCAATTCTGATTATGTTAAGCACAAAACAAATTATGATCTTTTGTCTGGTTTGCCTACAAGAGTTTCTACTTTTTAATCTTAGAAACCCAGTCACTGTTTTAAGATATATCCCTATAAGATCTAATTTCAGTCACATTCCCCAGAAGATGGCATGTTCCTTTATTATGCAAGTACAATTCTTATTTTATTTTAGAAAAGATTTCATGAAATGCATATATAGATTTGTGATCTTTTTCTTTTTTATTGTTTTTTTCAGAGATTTTGAATATTCGTATTTTTTTCTCTCTCTCTCTCCTCTTATTCTTTTTTTTCCAATTCTTTTTAATTCTTTTAAACATGTAACCTCCTCTAGCATGGCATATACCACCAGTATTCTACTGAGATAGATTTAAATATGATTGTAATAACTTTAGCATCACCAAATCTAATGGAAAATATTTGATTTTCATCTAATTTGATCAACATTTTCATCTTTTGGAATTAGTATTTTCCCCTTGATTTCAAGAATAACACACTTTCTAAAGCTTTTTTTCCTGACCTATTTGGTTTGTCCAGCTCTCTACTGTCTCAGCCTGAATTTTCTCTAACCAGTGATAAAACATAGAACAAATCAAAGACTTTTCTTTAGTCCTATTCTTTCCTCATTTCATGTACTCCTCCTAGATGATCTCATCTACACATATCTTTATCTACCATTAACATTCAGATGACCCCAAAATTTATACCTTAAACATAGATCACAACTTTGAACTGTGGACCTGTACCTCCTACTGAATTCTTCATTTGGATAAATCAAAGACATCTTAAAATTCATATTTCTAAAATAAACCCAGAAATGGAATCCCCCTGCCAATACTTATTAATGATTTCATGTTCCACTAAATTAAACAAGCCAAACCCTAAGAGTCACTCTTGATTTTGCATAACCCACTCACTATATCAAATCTGCTACTAAGACTTGTTGATTTTATCTACATATTTCTCAGGTCTATTTATTTCCTTCTATAACCATGGCAACCACATAACCATAGCAACTATTCTAGTTCAAACTCATCATCTCTAGCCTGAGCTACAATACCCTCCTAACTACACCACTCTACACATATCCATTCTTGTTTCTTTCAAATCTACTTTCCATAGCATCCTTAATACCTTTTCCCCCCAAATACAAGTCTGATCGTGTCACATCTCTATTGAAAACCTTCAGTAAATTTCCACTGATCTTGAAGTAAAGTCTGAAATCCTACAAGGCACTGCATACTTGGTTCCCAGGCTACTTTACTTATCTAACTTCATCTCAAAATTGGAACCCTTTATTCTCTGCAATCACAGCACTGTTTTTAGTTCCTTACATGATCCAGTCTACATTCTGCCACAGAGATTTTGAAAATGTTCCCTTTTTTCCTTTGGATGATATCCTTAATCCCTCTCTTCATTGAGTTTGCCTTATATTCATTTTTATTTTTCATCATAAATCATTACTTTATTAGATAAGACCTTTCAACCCTTTTAATCTAGTCAGAATCTACTATTGTATTATTTCATTGCACCATGAAATTCTGCTACTAAAATTAGAATTATAATTTTATGATCTTTTGGGTGATCATTATATTAACATATGATCCAATACCAGAGTTTATGGCATTTTTTGAGGAGGAACTATATTTGTTTTGCTTACTACTTTTTCCTCAGTGCCTAGTACAGTGCTTGGCATTTACTAAGCACTCAATAAATGTCTGCTGAATTAATAAATAAATAAGAGGAGATAATCCAGATATTATAAATTGGGACCAGATTGTGAAAGATGTTCAAACAAGGCTAAAAAGTTGATATATATAATTTGGTAGGCAATAGGAAGTCACTGGAAGCTTTTGATGAAGAAGACAGCAAGAAGTAAACTATTCATCAGAAGGACTAATATGTTAATGTTTGCATGGTTGGTAGAGAATTGAGGTCAGTTAGAAGAAAGTATTTATAGTTGAGTCAAAAAATTACAGAGGTAGATAAATTTAAAAAAAGTAGAAGTGCAGTGAGACTAGACTGAAATTTCCTTTCACTGTGGCATCATGTGTGTTGTAGAACACAGCAGAAGGAAAAACCCGTGTACTTTAAGGTAGACCAAAGACTATCCTGGAGAAAAAATAAATTCAAGTATATGAGAATTGTGGAATAATATGAAATAATCTAACATTCACTTATGTCTCAGAACAAGAAGAGAGAAAGAATGGTGTAGAGGAAAATATTTGAAGATTAAACAGCTGAAATTTTTCAAAATTGATAAAAGACATAAAACCATAGTTCTTAGAAATTCAGAGTAATCAAGATACAAAGAAGAGTAAGTATAGGCATATGCTAGTCAAACTGCTGGAAAAAAAAGTCCAAGAGAAAATCTTACAAAGATTTTTAAGAAGGGAACTTGTGTGGCTCAGTCGATTAAGCATCCAAATCTTGATTTCAGCTCAGGTCATGATCTCAGGGTCATGGGATCTAACCCCTTCTCAGGCTCCATGCTCAGTGGGGAATCTGCTTGAGTTTCCTTCCCTCTCCCTCTTCTTCTGCCCCTCCCCCTGCACATGCTCTCTCACTCACTCTTTCTGCCAAATCTTTCAAGGGAAAACAAAAATGATCGTTGAGTTCTTAATAGAAATGATTTAAGCCTGAAGACAATAGATTGAAGGAGAGGAAAAAAAGAATTACCAATGTATCAACTAGAAATGCATGTCCACAAAAATGTTCTTTAAATATGAAGATGAACAAGAGGTTTTTTAAAGAAAGATTTTAAAATAATCTCTACACCCAACTTAGGGCTTGAGCTCACAATCCTGAAGACCAAGAGTTGCACACTCGACTGACTGAGCCAGCCAAGCCCCCTGAGCAAGACAATTTTTAGACAAATATAAACTTAGGGAATTTTCTACCAGAAAAAAATTGTTAAGTAAATGTTAAAGAAGATTTACAAAAAAAACAAGAAGATATCTCAAAAATGACTGTGAGAAGGAACAAATTAAAATCCAGGTAGTAAGAAATATAATGATTAAATAACATTTAAAGAAATCCAATAGAATAAACTCAGTATTAGATATAGCTAAGGAAAAAACTAATAAAATGGAAGGTACTATAAAAATAAACAGTACAAAGATGGAAAAATATGAAAAGAGAAAGAAAGTAACAGAAGACAGACTGATAGACTCTACAGTGTATCCCAGAGGCTCACTGTTAATATCACAGATATGAACCAAGTTCTAATTCTTTTTGTCTGGGTCTTTTTAGACATCTGTAGCCCAGTTTCTTTATGTATAAAATAGTGATATTCTTAATGCAGAGGGTAATTGTGAGATTAAATTACAGTTGACCCCCCAACAACATGGTGGTTAGGGGGACCAATACCCTGAATAGTTGAAAACCCACATATAAGTGGCTCCCAAAAAACTTCTAATAGCTGACTGATGATCAGAAGGCTTATCAATATCATAAAGAGTCAATTAACACATATTTTGTATGTCATATATATTATATACTGTATTCTTACAGTAAAGCCAGAAAAAAGAAAATATATTTATAGTACTGTATGGTATTTATTGAAAAACAATATGCATATAGGTGGATCCATGCCATTCAAATCCCTGCTGTTCAAGGTTAACTATAGTTGAAACATTTTTAGAGAAATTTTCGGCAAATATTAAGTATGCAATAAACAATAGATACCATATTTTTTGAAGATTTTATTTATTTATTTGACAGACAGAGAGCACAAGTAGGCAGAGAGGCAGGCAGAGGAAGAGGGAGAAGCAGGCTCCCTGCTGAGCAGAAGTCCAATCTGGGGACTCAATCCTAGAACTCTGGGATCATAACCTGAGCCAAAGGCAGCCGCTTAACTGACAGAGCCACCCAGGTGCCCAACAATAAATACTATTTTGATGGCCATTTTAGAAGTAGAAAAGAAAAAGAATGACAGACCAGTAGTATTTGAAATATAAAGTTTAAGGTATTTTAAAAATGATAGAAACTATCAACTCAAAGGGCATTGCAAATTTTGATCAGCAAATAAAAGTAGATTCAAAGCTATCAAAGAATAGTTTGTACTTTCTACAAATAAATAATAGTTGTACTAATAGAAAACTTCTAGGAGTTGATAAAATGCATTACCATTGTATTTAGGCAGTAAAAAAAAAGGTGGGTAAATCTAGATGGAAAAAAATTGGGGTGTGTGAGCTAAGTATTCAATAAAATAATTTGGAAAATCATTGTTGATAGGAGAAAGTAATTTTTATTTGGTTCAAAAATGATTTGGCTATCATGCTAGATTATACTAACAAGGAAGATAATATTCATTTCTACTTTTAAGTCTATTAAATTATATGTAGATAAGTATATATGTTAAAAATAAGAGTGATTTTTTTCCCTAAACAAATAGAAGAAAATGAAAATAAAATAACTGTTAGCAACGAAATCAAAGGAATGAAAGAACAAAACCCACAGAAGCAAATTTAAAAGCATTAAATAAGATGATAGAACTAAGTAACCACAGCAAATTTTTATAAATTAAATTTATGCATGAAAAGTCAGAGAGGTTAGTTTGGTGAATTTATGTGTTTAATCAAGTTATATCCCACATTAAAACAACACAGAAAATAAAGAGATGGAAAAAATCTTGATGGAAATATTAATCAAAGAAAGCCAGTCATAATACTAGACAAAACACAATTTAAGGGTAAAAGCACTGACAGAAATTCAATGGGATGTTAAATTCTGAAAACTGCAGTAATCCAGCAGCAAGAAATAACAATTATGAACTTGAATATTCATAAAAAGGTCTTTAAAGAAGCAATATAAAAACTTAGTGATTTAAAAATAAATATTAACAAATTTATCAGTAGATTTGGACCTAGAGATTTTAACAAACTTTTAATAAAAACCACATGCATCGAGCAGGTATTTTAAGTACTAATAAAATATTTACAAAATTTGGCCACTTAGTAAGTCACAAAAGAAGTCTCAAAAAATTCCAAGGATCGATATTATAAACACCACACTTCTGACCACAATAAAATTACATTTGAAATCGATAATTAAAAAATAGTCTAAAGAAACCATATGTCTGGAAGTTATAAAATATTTAGAACTGCATAACACAATGTAGTATATATTAAAACTAGTAGGATAAAGCTAAAATAATCTAAGAAAGTTGGAGCTTTAGTTTGTTATTCCCCAACCAAAAAAGGCAGAAAAACAATTGAGTAAATTATTCAACTCTAAAATCTAGAAAAGTGTAATACAGACCCATGGAAAAGCTGAAGGATAAAAGAATAAAGATACTATTAAAAAATTAAATAAAATAGAAAGCAGAGAAAAAGTGAGATGATCAGTAAAACCAAAAGCTGATTCCTGGAAGAGCCATAAACATAGGAACTTGGAACAAAACTGATTTTATAAAATAGAAGTCATGAACACTATTGGGAATATAAGAAGAAACCTAACAGCAAATATGTAATTTCACAAAAGAAAATTACACTTAAACTTATGCTAAAAAATGAAAAAATACAAATTGGACAATTTTGTAGAAGGTAGGAACTTGAGAATTCACAGAAAATAAATAGAAAACCGGTATAAACCAGTAATCATTAAAGATATTACAGTAATAATCGAACATCTCTAATCCAACTCTCAACAACAATAAAGCATAAATTACCTTGAAAATATTTTGCCAAATTCTAAAGCACAGATTTTCTTAGCTTGTAGAAATATTTCAAAAGAAAAAAAGAAAAAAAAATCAACCAATCTATTTATGAAGTGATAATAAATTTGAAACCCAACTAGAGAATAATACTAAATTTATAAAACAATCACACTTACATATATAGCTTTAAAATTTTAAATAAAATTTAGCATATAAAATCATAAATTGAAAAAGAATAGCAATAATACTGCATCCTGACCAAACGGGGCTTATCTCAGAAATGAAATCTTTAAACCTTGTAAATGTATTCATACAATTTACTTTCCTTGATTAATACACAGAATAATTGTTAGAAATAACTGTTAGAAAACCAGGAATGAAAGATTATTTTAACCACAAAATCAGACCATGTCATACTTAAGAGAAAACCCTAGTAGAATTTCTTTTAATATCTGGAACAATAGAAGTATGCCAAATATTAATTAGCGAATTCAATACTTTTTGGAATTCTTAGTGCACTGATACAAGAAAAATTAATACAAGTTAGTAAGGATTATAAATGAAGATAGTATCATTAGCTTCATGAATAAAAGTGAAAATCAATCTTTATCTATAAAAGCTAACAGAATCTATAAGCACGTTTTATAACTAATAAGAGTTGTATCTTAGTTTTGGGGAACAAAATGAACACAGAAATATTACAGCATTCCTATTTACTCATATTAACTATCTGAAAGTTTAACAGAAAAGAGGCTAGCCAAATAATAGCAAAAACTTTGTCACCTGGGTATAAGTATAATAAAAGATGTGCAAAATTTGAAAAGAAACATTTGAAATATTTTTGAAAGAAGTATAGAAATATTTGGATAAGTGGAGAGGTATATCATATTTATGGAAGGGAATACAAAAACATCAAATATACATCAAATTTTACAAAATTATACATTTCCTACAGTTCCGAAAGAAATCCACTAAAGATTTTCTTCTGGAAGTCAAAAAATGGATCCCAAAAATCACATCTAAAAGTAAAGTGTCAAGAACAGCCATGAAGAAGATGCAAAACATAAAAAAGAAGTTTCATGATTTGAAATAAAGATTATTTTAAAACTATAATTAAGATAACATCTTATTTACATAGAGATAAATGATAAATGAGGCAAAATCAAGAATTAAAAAACAGAACCAAATATATTTGGGACCTTAGTAGGCAATCAAAAATCTCTGAGGGAAAGACAGTTGGGTAATTTGTTTTAATATTTTAAAATAACTGAATTCTTTTCAAAATAGAACCAAAAATAACTCTAAATAAATTAAAGTATTAAATGTAGAAACAAACATATTAGAAAATATATAATATCTTTGTACCATGAATGCATAGAATAATTTCTTCTTCAATATACAAAAAATAATGCTACTAAAATGAATAAAATGAGTTTTAAAAATAATTAAGAAATAAATGAGAAGAGTATATTTGATGATATTTTTAAAAGAACAAAAAATATACAAAAATAAGAGGTGAGCAAAGAATGAGAAAAATATTTGGATCCAGTCAAATAAATAAAACATTAATACTCAAATTAAAATTTTAGAATTCTAAATATTGGTAAGAAAAAAGTCTCATTTAAAAAAATAGTTGTAAAATATGAACAGGCAAATCACAGAAATAGAAAATGTAATGGTCAATAAACAGAACATCAATCCCACTAGTAATTAGGAATATGCAAAACAATAATTATGAAACACCATCTGATATATATCAAATTGGGTGATATTTTATAATCTGATGATGGCAAGAGTTTGTAAGGGTATAGAGAAATTGGAAATATTTTACAACCCAGAAAATGAAAGATATTTCAACCCACCAAATACAGATTGCATGTGGCCCACTTACTTTAATTGCTATAAACTCTGTGATCAGTTAGGTACCAACATAGATTCCACAGGTCAGAGCATCCAGATCCTCATTGTATCCCTTTGTCTTCCTTGAACAAGGGCCACTGTATGGCCCCTTCTCTTCAGGATCCATCTCTCACCTTTCTGACCTCTAGAAGAAAGCCCATCAAATGTTATTAAAGGATGCTGGTGTTTCCTTCCCCAGTTCCCCTTTTAAAAACTTTAGGGAGGAAATGTTTTCTGGAACATCATGAGGGAATATGGCTTAGCATAGATGAAAATATTCACATAATGAATCCACTGCAGTGTCATATCTCCCGAAGCCTTTAGACTTTTCCTCTACAGCAGAGGTAAGAAAACTTTCTCTGTAAAGTCCCAGATAGCAAATATTTAAGGCTTTCCAGGCCACATACAGTTCCTGTTCCACATTATTATTTATTTTAAAATCTAAACATGTAAAACACAAACAAAACAAAACAAAACAAAAAAAGTATTCTTAGCTTGATGGCAAAAAAAGAAAAGAAAAGAAAAAATAGAAGAAAAGAAAAGAAAAGAAAAAAGAACAAAACAGGCTGAAGCCTAAATTTGGCCCATGGCATAGTTTTCTGACCCTGCTCTACAAAAGAGCAAGGAAGTGCTAGCATCTCAACCTCAATTTGTGTATTTCTAGGAACTTGTCCTTTTCATCTAGGTTACCCAGTTTCTTGGGTGACAGTTGTTTATTATATCATCTTTATTTCTGTAAGGTTGATAGTAAAGTCTTTGTACTCACTTCTTATTTATTTCATATATTCTTTATTTTTCTTTGTAGTCTAGCTAATGGTTTATTAATTTTGTTGATGAAGAAAAGCAATTTTGAATTTCACTGATTTTCTTCATTGTTTTTCTATTCTCTATTTTTGTTTTTCTCCACTCTGATCTTCATTTTTTTCTTATTCCTGTTAGCGTTGGGTTTTATTATTTCTTGTTTTTTTCTAGTTCATTAAGATGTAAAGTTAGTTTATTCATTTAATATATTTCTTCTTTTTAAATGTACGTATTTAGAGCTACAAATTTTCCTCTCAGTAGAGCTTTTGCTGCATCCCAAAGTTTTAGGATATTGTGTTTTATCTTTCATTCACCTCAAAGTATTTTCTAATTTTCTATGGATTTCTTCATTGACTTTTAGTTAACATTAGTTGTTTAAGAATGTGTTTCCACATTTCCACATATTTATGAGGTTTTATTCCCACATTATCTCTTTTATTGACTTCCATTTCAATCCATTACAGTTGGAAAATATTTTTTATTACTTCAAACTTTTCTACATTTAGATAGCTTTATTCTATATACTATCAACTACGTAATTTCAAGAATTTTCTCAAAAACTTTAGTAAATTGTAATCAGTGAAATCAGAAAAACAATCAAGATTAGCTGAATGATATACAGTCACAAATGCAAAGAAATGCATAAAACTAAAAGAAAAGAAAAACTGAAATAAGAAATTATGATAAAATAAGAAAGAGGTACAGTATGAGATAAAATACGAGTGAGAGGATGATTCCAAGTGAGAATAAGTTCCTTCCAACTCATGAAAGAGTGGCATAATTAAAGTTCTTAGGATTTGATGATACTTTAGAAACTCCATGGAGGTCTTGCATTTCCTGCCAAGATGGAGTAATTGGAAACTGATTTACTTCACTATCTAAAATAAGTGGAAAAAAATACTAGACTGTATACATGAAACCAAGATTTTCAGATATTGAACAGTTGATGTGCAGAACATCCTACCACTGTCAGTAGGGAGGGTATCCCAGTTGCAGAATACAGATAGAGAACCCAGGTGGAACCCAGAAACTATCTGTGCTAACAAAACAGAACTAGAATGCTGAGAGTGGACAGCACCCAGAGATGTGAGACAGAGTATCAGAAAGTTTCCCATACAGGAAAAAAGAAAAAGAGGGGCGCCTGGGGGGGCTCAGTCATTAAGCATCTGCCTTCGGCTCAGGTCATGATCCCAGGGTCCTGGGATCGAGCCCTGCATCGGGCTTCCTGCTCAGCGGAAAGCCTGCTTCTCCCTCTCCCACTCCCCATGCTTGTGTTCCCTCTCTTGCTGTGTCTCTCTCTGTCAAATAATAAATAAAATCTTAAAAAAAGAAGAAGAAAGAAAAAGAAGAAGCGCTCTAGACATGAGCAAATGGTTCCTCTTGAGTGTTCAGCTGAGTACTGATCAACACAGCCATGTCAGGAAAGAAGGGCCCCAAAAGAGGAGAGGGAATAATCTGTTGAAGTCACAGAGAATTGGAGATAGTCTGTGTCCTCCTCAACAATAATGGGAAAATATAATTCACAGGTATAGGGTAGCATAGTCGGGAGATTGCCACATGTGCTGAAATAGTCATAGATTAAAAGTTTACTCCCATTTAATCATTCTGAGTTAAAAGGTAAACTTCAAAAGGATTAGTTTCCAAAGATGGAAGACAGGCAATATCTGATTTTAAGACCTTCTAAAATTTTATAGTAATAAAGAGTGTGGTATTGGCATAAAGGTAGATAAATAGGTCAATGGAACAGAATAGAGTCCAGAAACAGACTCACAGGTATATTATTCAAATGATTATTAACAAAAGTGTCAAAGCAATTCTATGTGAAAAGAAAATCATTTTAAGAAATGATACTGGAACAAGTGGAGAGTTCTATGCAAAAACAAAAAACAAAATTCATTGACCTTGGTCTTATGTTATATACAGAATATTAACTTGGAATGCTCACAAACAGAATGTAAGAGCAAAAACGATAAAAGAGAAGAATATCTTAGTGATGTGGATTTGGTAAAGATTTCCTGGATATGACTCCAAATACTATAAAAGAAAAAAATCAATGAATAGAAATTTATCACAAAGAAACACTCACACTTCAAGAGACATTGTTAAGAAAAGGAAAAGTCAAACTGAAGATTAGAGAATGTTTGCAAAACATACATCCAACAGATTTGCTGCTAGAATATGTAAAAAACTCTTACATTTCAATAATAAGACAACACAATAAAAATGGGCTAAACTGTTGAGCAGAAACTTTGCCAAAAAAAAGCACAAATGGCAAATAACACGTGAAAAGTCACGGCAATATCACTGTCAATGGGGAAATGCAAATATAAACCACTATTAGATATCACTATACCTTCACTAGCATGGCTAACACTAAAAAAGTCTCGCCATACAAAGTGGTGCAACTGAACCCTCAGAAACTGCTAATTGGAATAGAAAAGAGCTCACATGCTTGGAGAAAGAGTTTAGTAGTTACTTGAAACATTTAAACATACCTGATCCAATGACCCAGGCTGTATATTTATCCAAGAAAATGAAAGTTTATATCCACACAAAGACTTATACATGAATGTTTATATCAGCTTTATTTTTAATAGCCTAATACTGAAAAAAACAAAATGTACATTGACAAATGACTTGAAAACAAATTGTCCTGTTATCTATACACTGAGATAATATTCAGCAATAAAATAGAATGAACTACTAATATATGCCACAGTATAGATGAATCTAAAAGTAATTATGCTGAGTGAGAAGGACCAACCAAAAAAAGCGTACATGTTGCATGATTCAACTTATATAAAATTCTAGAAATACAAATTATTCTATAGTTATAGATCGATAATTGTCTTGGGTGGGGGGGGCAGGGAAGGAGAAGAGAATGGAATTAACTAAGGGCACAAGGAAACCTTTGAAGTTGATGAATATGTTTCATTATCTGTGATGGTTTCACAGGTACACATTTTTATAATATATAAATGTATATTTATAAATTCAAATAAATTTTCTCATGAAATTTATGCTATATATATGTATATGCCAAAATTAACCAAGAATACCCTTCATATGTAGTATGTACATTCTAATATGCATCAAGTATACACAATAAAGCCATACTGAGAAAAATAAACTATTTAGAATATTAATTATTAACTTAAATGCTATGGTTGTAGAAAGCATGACAAAGTCTGGATTGGAAAAGAAAAATATATTTAAGTACTGTGAGGACTAAAGTCATCAGATGAAGTGTAATGACAGCCAAGAAACCAGAAAATATTGAAAATGAAAATAAATGACTTTATAGGAGAAAGATATTGCTAAGTTTGAAAGAATGAAGGGGAAACAAAAGGAGTGAAAATTTTACCTGTTCATTAATGAGATAATTGACAGAAATCCTTAATTTTCTCACCTGAAAATGGATTAATACCTGTACGATTCCTTTTGCTAAAATTAGCTAACGTAAGTATTTAACATCTCTGTTATAATCAGAGAGAGCAAATGTTATCACCATTGAACATGAAGGTACCATTTATATAAAAATAATTTTTTTTAAATTTATATATACATTTAGTTGTTTATACAGGTCAGCCACTATGAATATTTACCTTGTTTAGGGTCAAATTTACTAATTGAATTAATTTTAATGGTAGCAGTTTATTTTTGTGATAGACTGTGTGTTTAAAGTCTTTAGCATGCACAAAGTGAATTTAAAACAATTTCAGTAATTCTTGTCTGATTAGTTAACCTTAAAAGCAGGTTCTTTCAATGAAATGCTAAGAACCTAGAGTCTCATTTTACCAATTATACAGTCATTAGATCATTAAACACATTGCTATCAGAACTATTTTTAGAGCATATTCAAGGATTGCTTTCAGTATCTGGGCTTTGCCTCAACATTCATATTCCTCTGACTCTCCAGTGTGTTCTTTATTATGAAGCAAAGATACAGTGCAGTTGCATAAATATTTAATAAATAAACAAGGTCAATGACAGTTTGAATTAAAATGGAAATAAAATACAGGCCTACATGAACTAAGGTGACAATTGTACCTTAATAAAAAATACACTCAAACTACAAATAATGGAGAAAAGAACACTTTACATAATCAAATAAACGCAATTCATTCATTCATTCATTTATTCAACAAATAGTTTTTTGGCAACCACACTAGACACTTGGGATAAGTCACTAGGGAAATAGAAAAAGAACAAAATTCCTAATTTGGAGTTTATACTTTAACATCTGAGACGACCTATATATATTCCACAAGTCAAAAATTCCATAGGGGAAAAAAGAGAACAGGGTGGGGAAATGGGAACTGAGAGAGTAAGCAAGGAGGTAGAGTTTGAAATTTTGGAGAGGCTGGTGACATTATCTCCGCTGAGAAGGTGACATGTGAGTAAAACCTTGAATGAAGTGAGGGATTTAGCCACAGAGATACTCAGGCAGAGTGTGAAGGCTCTCAGGCTCCTGCAGCATTCGGTGAGAGCGAAGATGGCGGATGGCTGGAGAGGAGGAACTTGGAGAGAATAATAGATGGGGAGGTCGGAGAGGTAGGGGACACGATCAGGTAGATGTTTGTGTACCGTTGGCTCTTTACTCTGAGTGAAATAGGAACTGTTAACGGTTTTGAAAAAGAGGGCCGTCACTAATTTCAACTTAGAGAAGATCCTGGCTGCACGGTTGGGCCTGGAATGCAGAGGGACAGTAATGTCCCTTGTAAGTAGGAAGTCAGGGGACTATTGATAAAATCCAAATGAGAGAGAGGATGAGGCTGACACCACACAGTGAATGTAAGGAAGGAGCTGAATTCTGGATATACTTTGTAGAGTACATAGTCTTTTAGGATGGATTGGGTGTGAGGTGTGAAGGAAAGGTCAGAACTAAGGAGAAATCAATAGGTTTTAGCCCAAGACACTACATATAGAGGGATGGAACTGTTACTGATTGAGATGTGGAAGATTTGGGATGGAGCAGGATTTAGTGCCCACGCATCAGGAAAGCCGCATGGCGACTTCCGTTCTACTTGAGTGGATACCAAAGGGCCTGCACCCCACAGTTGATGGACGGGTACACAAAAGAGGACAAAACACAGTTCCAGCCCCTCAGGGGATTCATAGTCAAGCGGGCCCATTGATAGACTGGGAACTCTCCCATCCAAAAAGAAATTGCCTAATGGGGGTTTATGCCTAATTTCTCTAACATCACCAAATCTCGGACTGCCAAAAGGTGCGGAGTAAAACGTGCAGAAGGTTTCAAACAAATTAGATCTCTTGACCTGTTGGGTAGCAGACGTAGGGAGCCAATACAGTTCATGACTAATATGAAATAAGAAAGTATAACATCAAATTAACATTCTAAATTTTTACAAGTCCTTGATAGCCTTTATTTTACATATTCAAGTATTAGTGGAAGGTAAAAATGTCATTTCCCAAGCTGGGCTGCACGCTGAGCCGACATCGATGCGTTGATGCGCTCCGCTCCCCGGAGGTCGCGGTGGGTCCGCGCGACCGGCTCGGCTCAGCCGCATCCGGTGTTCCGGATCTGTGCAAAGGAGAGAGGCACTGAAGACAGAATTCAAAATGCCCAGAAGACTTCTGGGAGCAGCATACAAATTGAGAAAGGGAAACAGCAATAATCTGCCCTGACTAAACTTGAATGCTACATTTTCAAAGTGAGAATGTGTGAGCACATGCTAGGGCAGGTTGAAAACGATCTCACTTCATGGGGCGGGGAGGGGGAAGGATACCTGGCTTGTTCATAGACTGCCATGGAATAAATCGAAGTGTGGTTCAGAAAATGTGTTATTTACCAAAATGTATAAATAAGTGCTTGATGTGAGAGACTCAGACTAAAAGTAGAATTAAGAATTTGTGAAAATATTCCTCCCTTGATTATTGATCAAGCTTTGCAGCCAGTATGTATGTTTTCTGAAGACTTTAGATGAAAGGAACTATGGGTTTGACAACAACTGCAATGTCTATAATGTAACATTTTTTGTGTGTTTCATGGAAGAAATCCAAGATTATAATACATGTTTTGAAATACAAAGAAAAATATAATTTATTTTCTAGAATGGAAAGTAAATCATTTTTAATCTCCTTTCTTAGAGTTAACCATTGCTAATATTTTGGTGACTGTCCTAAAATGACTAGTGTAAATGTATATTTTGGAATAAATGTAAACACACACCCATGTACATGCAGACACACTTATGTTAATATTTACCAATTTCCCTCAGAGGTGACTTGGAAAAAAAGAAAACTTAAGGTTCAGACACATATTGATGAAAAAAGGTGATAGTTAAGGTGAAATATATATTCTAAAATACACAATGTTGTTTTCAGAAACATTTTAAGGAAGAGTATATGTGTAAAATCAGAAGGTGATAATCAAAATAATATTCAATCAAAATTATATTTTTTTCTTATAAAATTTCTGACACATGTTATGCATCAAGTGAACTAAAATTCAATGTCTTATATGTCTTATCAGCAATGACTTTTTATGTAAGATTTTAAAAGGTATGCTATGTACTGATAACTGTCATTTCATCTAGTTAAAATGTTATGATTAATATACGTATATGTGTGTGTATATGTGTGTATCCTCTTGCTAAGTATTTCTTTCAGTCACTGATATGCTAAGAATGACCTAAGACGATATTCATAACAGCAAACATTATATAAAGAGTTTAATATATGCCAACGAATTTTCAATCTGCTTTCTTATTTGTCAACCAGTGTGAATCTCACAACACCTCAGTGAGCTGAAACCTACTATTATTACCACTTTTCCAATGAGGAGAAATGAGTCACGGAGATGGCGTGTCTTACCCTAGTTTACCTTTGGTCACACAGAAGGGAAGTGACACTGGGTTTCATGCCCTGGCTATTGGGCTTTGCACTTTGTGCTCTTACCTGCTGTGTGCCCTTACAGTCTCAGCCCATCGATTTCTGTTTTTTACATGAATAGGGATTTTTGAATTACATTGGATAAATATGTATGTTGTAAATAATCACCATTACTCTTAACTTAAAGAAATCTAAATGTTTAGCCTAAACGTTCTCTGTGAACATTTGTTTCAGGGAATTTACATTACCAATTGCTTTTTACAATTATTCAACAGATTTACATTTCTAATTCTTTCCTAAAATTCCAGAAAATTTTCCTAAATTTTAACAGCCCTGGTATGGGAAGAAACCTACTATTATTACCACTTTTCCAAAGAAGAGGTGAAAAATAGGTTATTTGTAATTCAGTTTTTCTAATAGTAATTAATAAGTCACCACATTAACTGATCTAGTTCTATTATTTAAGAGACTACTGTGTGTCTCACCCTATAACTGATCCTTGAATAAATGAAAGGCATCATTATTTCACTGGAAGAATTTGCAAAGTATATGAGACATAGCTTACCTTCACCAAGAAAAACTGCCCATACAAGAATTTCTCAGCTTCTTTTCACCATGTGACACACAGTGACTTTCATCAGGTCCCACATTGTAATTAACCCACATTGTGGGTGATAAACAATTCCTGATTCACTCACTAAACATCCAAAACTTTTTTTTTTCTTTTTTGGGGGAGGGGATGTGATAAAGTTAGCAACATGTTAGTGAAAGAGAACATGCTCAGAACAGAAATAAGTTTAAATTTCCATAATAATCTTTTTCTTCCTGAAGTATGTCATTTTTAAGCTTTCTTAAAGAATTACTTGCAACTATTCACATCTTGTCTTAAAAGAATTTTTTCCTTCCATCTTATATAGTCTTTGAAGGCTTATATAGTCATGGAAGTCTTTATTGAGAAGATGGGCTTTGAAGGATGTATACTTTTATTCAACTCCTGAATAACATTTTATGTTTAAGTTACTATGGTCTTATTTCAATAAATCATTCTTCCTGAATTCCATTGATTTCCCAAGCAACATTAAAGCAGCCTACATTCATTTCACCAAGGGCATCCCTTGAAGTGGTCAGATAGCTCTCTATTCAAAGTTAGATGGTATTGTATGGAATTGTTTTCCAGTTAGAAATAACTTTCACTCTTTTAGGAAACCATATATCTCACTAACAATGTCTTGGTGTTTATTTTTGCTACACGCAAATAGTCAAATGTAAATCCCCCCCATTCCCTATATTTTATCCATCTCTAAAGATGTTCACTCTCTATTGGCAAGTAATTATTAACCACCACAAATCAACTTTAAGCTAGTTTTCACAAAGAAGCACTCAATTACTTTTTAAAAAATTGTGTATATCCTAATTACTTTGATGCTAAATAGAACATTTATTTTTATTACAAACAAGCATTTGGAAATTATACATTTTTAGAAAAAAATTACCTTTTCTAATGAAAGAAACTATTTTGCTGTAATGTTTTGACTATTATAACAATTAGAAGGGCACATCTAAAGATTTTATATCTGTATCAAATTGTTTGTTATATATTTAGCAGTCTCTGATTAAAGGCAAATCTAGAAAATCAGTAGGATCAGGTCTACAGACTCTTCTTTCTGCAATAATTTAAAATCTGTTTGCCAACTTTTTTTATTGACAGTTACATCTTAGTGTCCAGTGCTTTGTTAATGGAACTTTTTCCAATTCTAGAATTTTTGGTGGATTTTTTTTGTAGGAATTAAAAGATTTAAAGAATACTATTCAATCTAGCAATGATAATCACTCAGTACAGTCACCCCAATTGCTGAACATTACCTGGTGCTATCTCATCCAGGCTGATATGCCCCAGGTTGGACTTCAGCATCATGTACTTGTTTGAACTCTTACTGACCCACATGCTCTTTATGTCCTTGGGAAGCAATCAGATTGTGATTTTGGTTTCCTATTGGGGCCCAGTATTATATAAACCTCTTACCTCTTTACCATTTTAAGTAGTGGTCAATTTTGACAACATATTCATTAAATATTATGGCCTTCGAACTCAGGGATAACCTAAAGAGCACGCTCCTTCCTTAAACCAAATTTTATGGACAGTTACAGTTACCTCTTTAAACATAACCAAAGTCTGCATGCTTTTGACTGTCCCTCATTATTCTATTTTTTGATATCCAGTTAACTTTGATTTTAAACAATTACAATGTTTCAGTGTTGAAATGCAAAGACCAGGTGACAGACTATTTCAAGGCTTATACTTCCATAAATTTGTAAACTTGTGATATAATAATCTGGATTCTCATTTAATAGAAAATAAGCCTTTTATCTTGGCATTATGTTGGGCAGGGCTCCAGTCTTCATTTTTATTGAGGTCTCTATAAATGATTTGAGGATAATAAAACACAGTTTCAAATTTTCATGAGAGTCATAGGAAAGCAACAAGAGCAAAAAGTTTCTATAATTCCTAATCATTCTCCTTATATGATTATATCCAAAATCAATATTGCCTTTTATTATTAATGTAGAATACATATTTTTAAAATAATAAAATAGAGTAGTTTTATTCCTCAACAGTTCCAGTCTCTGACTTCATGTTTTTATTGGCAATAGACAACATAATAATAGTTCCAAGTATTTTTCGGGCAATTAGAAAGTATACTACAATTTTAGGCTAATGTTTTTTAATTCAGCTCAATAAGTGTCTCCATATACAATCTAGGTGCAATACATGACATGGAATAAGATATCAAATAAAAACAATCTCACTGCCTTAGGACCTAGCAATATTCTAGGTAGTAGAGCAAGGTTAGAATGTATGCTGTATCGGTAGCTACATTTCACATAATTGATTTAAAATGAAACTTATTGTATATCAATCATGATTATGTGAAGGTGATATCAATTATGATTTTTAATGACGATTTATGAAAACATGATCTTTCATGATTGCATAAAGATAATATTTAATCTTCCCTAGAAGGGATGCCTTCATGACAGTAGAGTCATTTGAGGTGGATGTGAAGAAAGGATTTCAAATATGGAAAGAACAGCAAAAACAAAAGAAGTGAGAAAGTCAATGACATCTTATGAAATAAGTAATTCAATTTGATTAGAGATGATGCTACATGCAGCAGAACAATGAGAAAAAAAGAGACTTCAATGTTACATTGAAAAAATATTGTTCCCACTCTTGATTTCCAACTTGGAAACAAACAAACAAACAAAAATCACATTTAATTCCATAGACAATGAGAATCCAATTCAGCTTGAAAAAGAGCATGTTGGAGTTAGAGTTGTGGTTAGAATCAAAAGTAGCTCAATAATAATAAATGTGCTTTTGTAGAGCGAGGAGGTGCTGATGCCGAGAGATTATTTTTATGATCCAGAAGAGAAATAATGAGAGCTTGAACGAACCTTCTGTCAGAGAGACTGGAGAGAAAGGGAGGAGGTGTTGTTTTTGTTTGTTTGTTGTTGCTTGTTTGTTAATAGAAGAGGTAGGCTCTACAGACAAGTACTTAAATTGTGTGAGGCAATATCAAATGAAGAATTACAGATAATCTGAGGCACTAACAGTGGGTAACAGAAAATTTTGCTACTATTATAGAACTGAGGAAACCAGGAGCAGGAACAAGTTGTGAGATCAGCAGAGCTGATTTTAAGGGTTGACAAATTGTCCACGTTGGTGTTGCAGAGAAAACTTTTGGAAATGCAGATCTCAAGTTCTGGAGAAAGATGACAGAAAACAGATTCAGGAATCCTCTCAACAGTGGTCCAGGTGAGTCTATACCGACCTCCTTAATGCCAACCCCCTCTTCAGTACTCCATAGAACTTCCTCCATCAATACATTTATTATAGAGTTGTCCACACATTTTATTAGGATTTTAATTCTATTTAAAATGGACATTATTCATGTCTCTTAGTTCAGTGCATCTTGTAGAGTCCTTGTCTGTGACCTTAAAATAGAGAAAATATTACCCCTTTATCAAGTCACTTGAAGCTTCAGGGATGACATGATTCTTAGGAACACACTCTGGACTCTATACTCACTCCATTCTTTCTAAATTGATAATGTGTGAGTAGCAACCCTACCACGCCTATGATAACTACTACGTTGTAGGTGTAGTAGGGTTCTTAGTAAATGCATTCTTAGTAAATGAGACAAGATTAAAGCACTATTCAATACAAGGGATGATTATGATGTTCTCTCTCTACCTTTATCTTCATTCCCATGTGAAAAATTCAGCCAGCTGACTGGTGGGGACATTATAGTCTAGCTGCCTGGCCTCACATGGGCTACTCTTGTAGTTTGGTAAGTTTGGACATAGCTCTCAAGCATAGGTACGAGCGAGGCACAACACTACTGTGCCTGTGAGCATGGGCTATGAGACTCTGGCAAGGTAACACTTACAATGTGCCCCAGTTGACTCCTCAGTAGAACTCAGATGATGATAGAACCTCTTCATTGGGTTGTTGGGACTACTAAGTGCTTAGACATATTAGCTATGTACTATTATTGTAATGAGTTCAAATTTTCAGCCTCAAAGATGTATTTGAAAAAATGTAATATTTATTTCCTTAAAAAATTAAAATTAATATAGCTCTGCAGCCTTGTTTCCAGCTATTGGCAAATTTCTTAGCACTTCAAGGTGATAGTCACTCCAGTTTTAAAATGACTTCAATTCAGGATTTGGATCCAATTAAGATTTTACATCTGGTCCCTTTGCATTTTCTCATCTCTGGTCCTTATTTATGGTCCAGACATCAGGTCAGAGCTGTTTGGTCCCCATGACTATAGGCCATCCTGCACCCTGGCTGCTCTCCGCTCTTGTATGACACATCCATCCCAGTTCTCGTTGTGCATTTGCATCCGTTGCTGATATCCATGACCTCTGTGGCCTCTGGGCAAGAAGTTCATTGTGTGTCTTCATTGTACTCACTTTTATTAATGGGCTAATTTTGCTACAGTAACAACAGCAACAACAACCACCACAAACCCAAATCACAAGGACTTCTGACAACGAAGATTTACTTCCTGCTGGGGCTGCATGTTCATTGAAGGTCAGTAGCAGTATCATCTGAAGTCAGGCTTTATTCCAAGAAATCCTGGAATGTATGTCTGAAGGAGTGGCTCCTATCAAAGACTTGCCGAGTCTCACAGTAGAAGGAAAAGAGAGACAGTGGAACAGAATATAAGTAGGTCATAAAGCTCCTGTTAAAAAGTGCTTAAATCACTTCCACTTTCATCTCATTGACCAGAAGGAGTCCCGTGGCCAAGTCTGATTTTAACAGTGTGGAGAAATATAATACTCAACCAGGAAGAAGTAACAAATTTTTAAAATAATATAATCTATCCCACTGGACTTCTCTGCTCCCCTCTCCCCAGGCCACTTTCTGGCATACCATATCTCTTTCAGGCAGTCATAGGCATTTTTCACATGTGGGGAAGGTGAGCGGGACATGAGGCTGCCCTCACTCACATCTGTCTGGACATACTGGAGGGCAGAGTTCTGGACGTGCAGGGAGATACACAGCTACCTGGTATCAGACCTCCAAATATGTTCAACCTTCAGTGTCTAATGTGGTTCTAAACATAGTAGACACTCTAACAGTCCAAACATTTGCAGGGCCCAAAGCAAGAATACAAATGGAAGTTCATATATTATATGTCCAAATATTTTCAAATCATGACATGCTAGGAAACTACTATGCAGGATACATTCTAACTTTCCACATAAATCCTAATTAAGATTGAGAAGGCTAGATGCTCCTCAGAACATAACAGAACAAAGACAGTCTGCCCAATCCCAGATGCCAGGTCCACTTGGATGGACCTTTTCTTTTCACCCTCCTGCTCTCTGTGCACCCAAAGGGCCTTGTGCCTTTACATCATTAACGCATTCCCAGCAGCCTTTCCATGCTTGATCCACATTCCCACATTGAAGGGTGTATTCACCACCAATAGCTTAGACTGCTTTTGGGAAGGCAGATTTGGGAAAAGACCCACAGAAGCCTGAGAAACAATTTCAGTGATATTTGGACTGGAAATTCAGATGCCCTGGAACCTGTAGAACTTTCTAGAAGGGGGTATGGGGGTTATGGACTGGAAATTCAGATGCCCTGGAACCTGTAGAACTTTCTAGAAGGGGGTATAGGAGTTATGGACAGGCCCTACCACTCACCTATGTGGTGGGGGTACCCAGATGAGAGCCAAAATGGGGCCCTCTAACCACATGACATAGGATAGAGGGACCCTCCCTTACGGTCAAAGTCAAAATAAACTTTAGAGGTTTAGGGGACATAGGCATACCTTACACAAATTACATTCACATATTTGTGTATGTCAGTAATAGAACATAGTCATACCAATTTTCTAAAAGATCATCTTTTAAGGTTATCTGTTTTTCTCACTTCTATCCAGCTACAGACACAGATTCCAGTATGATCACCCTCACTTAATTTCTGAGCCAAACTGACCCAGTCAGGAAGCATTTTCAGCAACCCTGCTCATGTTACAAAGTATCTATTCCTTTTGGGAGAGAATCCCCTGAAAGTTTCTTCTAAGTAATTGTTTCCTTTAACACTTTTAAAAAGACAGCATTATTTACAAAATTGTGTACTCTTTTAAGACTATATCTATTGTGTAAAGTAGTATCTATTTGTCTTTACAAATAAACACAACACAAATTCTGACTTTTGTCTAAGAACATGATACCAATTTATCAGCAAAATGAATTGTCTGTGTTAATGTGATGGATCAGGAGAGACTCATCTGCCTTCCTTGGCATAAACCCTGCTTTGAGAGAAGGAGATGACTTTTGTACATAGCTAGCCAAGATTCAAAGGCTGTGCCTCTGGCCAAGGCAAAGAGCTTTTACTCTGGGTGAAATTAAATGAGACTCCAACTGTGGCCTCACCAGTACCTAAATGTCAAGTTCTCCGGTCCCAATCCTATCACCACATACCATTTGCCTAAATAAGTAAGTGGCATATCTGGCTAGGTTGTTAAGTCTTCCTTGGAAAAATGCAGAATGGAAATGCTTTTCAAATGTGAGTTGTGACATTTGAATTAGAATTCTGCTTGGTATAAGAATATCCTTTTTTTTCTTTTCTTTTCTTTTTTTTTCTTTTTTTTGGGGGGGGGCTTGTCACTCACTGCAAAAGCAGTTTTTTAAAAAACCTGACAATTTGTTTTATCTTATATGTATTTAATTTTTTGATTCTCAAACAGGGAAAACATGAAACAGGAAATCTCACATGTAACCAAGCTGAAACAAGAAAGACAATTAATTTTCCCTAATGAAATGTTCTATTTCCTTGGTTTGCTATTTCATTAATTTCCCAACTTCATTTTATGCTGATCTAGACTTTAGGAGTTTTCCCTGAACACAACTTGAGCAAAAGATGTTTGGATTAACTCAAAAATTCACTGTGTAACTATGGTCTGAGAGGCCCTTTCTTATGACTGGGTAATGGTAAAAGGCAATCCAGATTTTTACTGTCACAGGACTTTCATTTTAGAGCTAGGATGAAGACAGATTAAAACAGGCAAAGCAATAAATATAAGAATTAAACATAATTATAGTTATGATCAAGAAAATAAAAAGATATAAGTAACAGAGAATGACTTGGGGCCATATAACCTGCAGAAAGTTCTCTCTCAAGAAATAATATTTGAACTGAGAACTTACTGATGAAAAAGATGAAACAGTCGGTGTGAATATTTAGAGTGAAATCAAGGAAAACAGCCCAAGAAAGAGACCAGTTGAGTGTGTTCAGCATTGGAAAGGGAGTCATTGTAATGGGACCCCAACAAACAAAGGAAAGAGTGATAAGAAATGAGGGAGGACCAATATCTGTGGGTGAAATTAATTACCACATTCTAAAGTATTATAAGGCAAGTTCCACTGTGTTTTTAGTAGGAAGTCACTGGAGGATTTTCAGCTGAGGAATAATATGATATAATATATGCTCTTAAGAGATTAGTTTGGTTGCAGGGTATAGAATGTATTGGGGGCCAGGGTGATAGAGTAGTTGAGAATGAAAGCAGGGAATCATTTAGGACAACAGTATAACTTGTAGCCTGGATCCCTTACTAGATCCCTTTGAGTCTTTCTGTTAAAAGAAAAAAGAAAAAAAAAAAAAAGATGGGGCACCTGGGTGGCTCAGTGGGTTAAAGCCTCTGCCTTCGGTTCAGGTCATGATCTCAGGGTCCTGGGATCGAGCCCCCCATCGGGCTTTCTGCTCCTCAGGGAGCCTGTTTCCTCCTCTCTCTCTCTGCCTGCCTCTCTGCCTACTTGCGATCTCTGGCTGTCAAATAAATAAACAAAATCTTTAAAAATAAATAAATAAATAAATAAATAAATATCTAGCTATCATCTTCCAGACTCTATGTTCACTCACTTTTCTTCTTGGCCTTTGACTTGGTTCATAATTTGAGGCTCCCTTATTTCACGGTCTCCTTCTCCCTTTACCTAAGCTATGTCATGAAGTCACTTTTGTTTACTACAAATATTCAGAGTTCCTCTCTGACTCTGCCCCTGACTCTGAGCAGAGGAATGGAGAGAATTCTCTTCCCTGCTTGTGATCTCTCTCTCTGTCAAATACATAAATAAAATCTTAAAAAAAAAAAAAAAAAAAAAAAGAATTCTCTTCCTGGGAAAGCCACCATAGCACATGGCAACTGCACTCAGAGTTGCCACCTTGACGTCCACATGTCGTCATGACTGAAGTAGCTCACTATCTCCCTGAAGTTGATAATAGGTAGGTATATTGCATTTTTGCCTCTTTATAGCTTAGCCATTATAAGTTCTTAAACTGTAATTGATGAGAAAACCAACTTCCAACTGGACATGGAAATTCATTCAAGTTACAAAAAAGCAAAAAAGCTATTTTTTTTTTCTGATTCTCCTTCACCCCAAGTTATTGGATACTGGCATTTGAGTAACATTAAGAGGATTAGAAACATGCATGGTCTTCTGTTTAGTTTTCTGTCCTTATCATATATGTCAGACTAATTTCTGGAACATCACTTTTGTTGTCAGTTATTAATCTTTCAAGGTGCAACAATTAGTGGTTTGGGTTTGGTGAATAATTTCTCTGGTCTTAAAATGTTCTCTAAGTGTAGTGGCTCACATGTGTTTCTAATTTCATTTCTGGCTGGGTGTTTTAGTCTCCCACTTCGGTTGAGCCTTGATGGGGCCCAACTCTACAGAACTATTAGTGAAGAGAAATCTCTGAACTTAATGAAGGGAGGGAGTTATTTCCCATTGCTGAGAGGTGTTGGGTGATTTTTCATAATTCCTTTCTTCCAAAATCTTACATTGTGATTTCTGTGTTTTCAAGGGATGGGTGTTCACAACAGAAATGATGTGGTGGTTTGAAATGAAAGAGCCATAAATAGAAAGAATATTGCCATGTTTTCTAACAGATATGTCTACCTTCATCTGGTAACATTGGACTGGTGTAGTTCAGACTCCCACCACGGGTCTAAGTTTGTGCTCATTTCTACTTAAACTTACCAAGAACTCAGTTAAGTGTTTCTCTTTCTGACTTCCTTCCTTCCTTCCTTCTTTCCTTCCTTCTTTTCTTCTTTCTTTCCTTTCTTCCTTCCTCCCTCCCTTCCTTCCTTCACTTACCTTTTTTTTTTACAAGCTTTGTTGAGGTACAATTTACATATAATAAGCTACACATATTTAAAAAATACAATTTGATGTGTTTTGACTTATATAAACACCAGTGAAACCATCAGTATAATAGACATAGCATATCCATCACTCCCAAAAGTTTTCTGGTGCCCTTTTTTACCCCTTCTCTGGTTCTCCCCTTCTCCCATTCTCTCCTTTCCATCACTACAGATTAGTTTGCATTTTCTTGGATTTTATATAAAGGTAATCATGGAGTATATACTCTTTCGTCTAATTTCTTTCATTCAGCGTAATTATTTTGATATTTATCCATGTCATCGTGTGTGTTAGTAGTTGATTGTTTTTCTTTGTTGAGTAGTATTCCATTACAAAGATGTATATCCCTGGCTATGAGTTGTTCCTAGTTTTTTGTTGTTTTTTTTTAAATATTACTAATAAATTTTCTATGGCTATTTGTGTGCAATCTTTGTATGAACATATGCTTTCATTTCTCTTGGGCAAATATCCAATATTAGAATGATGGGATCATATGGTAGATATATATTTAATTTTTGTAGGAAACTATCAAACTGTTTTCCAGAGTGGTTATACTATGCCATTTTCTCAAAAGCATGGAATGAAAGTTCCAGTTTCTATACTTTTTCATCCAACATTTGATATTGTTAATCATTCCCACACTTTAATACATGTTTTCTGATGTTTCCATATGGTTTTGGTTTGCATTTCCCTAATGACTAATGATGTTGAACATCTTTCCATATGCTTATTTGCCACCCATACATCAATTTTGGTAAAATATCTGTTCAAATTCTTTGCCCATTTTTTACTTGAATATTTTTGCTTTCTTATGATTGAGACTTTCCCCCTCAAAATTGTTAGTTTTGAAATAATTACAAACTACAGTTAAACAAGACTTTTAAAAAATACACAAAGATGTCATGGTCCTCAACAATCTGAGGGTAGTTTGTCAACCTGATATCCCCTACTGCATCACTAGGGGATATTTCCTATAAAAGGAGATTATCCTATATAAACATGATACAACTATCAACAAATTGGGAAATTAACGTTATATGTTATTACCACTTAATTGTCAAACACCAGTCAAGTTTTGGCAATTTTTCCAAAAAATTGTTGTTCTAATTTTTACCAATTGTTCATAAAACAAAAAATCCCTTCCAGAATCACACTTCGCATTTAATTTTCATGCTTTCCTAATTTCCTTCAGTCTGCAACATTTCTTCACTCTTTCTTATATCTTTAGGACTTAGGCACTTTAAAAGATTGCAGGTCAGTTATTTTGAAGAATGTCCTTTATTTTAGGTTTAAATTCTGATGATATATTTTTTATAGGAATATCTGGAAGTGATGATGAATTCCTATCATTGGATACTATTAGTTTCTTAAGACAACTTTACTGAGGTATAATTGAAAAGCAATAAACTGTTCCTGGTATACAATTTTAAATGATTTGACCTATGTATATACTGTTACTACAATCCAGATAATGAATACATCAATAACTCTCCCAAAATTATCCTGAAGACTTTGTTTATATCTCCCTCCAACCCTCATCCTTCATCCCCTAGACAACTGATCTGATTTCTGTCACTGTAGATTAGTTTATATTTTTTAGATTTTTATTTAATTTTTATTTAAATGTAATATTGTTTGTCTGGCTTCTTCCACTTGGCATAATTATTTTGAGATTCATCCATGTTGTCACATGTATCAATATTTATCCCTTATTTTTAAGAAGTATTCTATTGCATGGTATACCACAGTTGTTGACACTTGTTGATGGACATTTGGGTTGTTTCCAGTTTTTCACTATTTCAAATAAAGCTGCTATGAACATCCATGCACATGTCTTTGTGTGGACATATGCTTTTATTTCTTTTGGAAAAATACTTTGGCATGAAATAGCTGGATCATATGGTAGGTGTATGTTTAACTCTTTAAGAAATTGCCAAATATTTTTCCAAAGCAGTTGTGCCTTTTTACATCCACCAGCATTTAATAAGAATTAATATTGTTGGTTCACTTCCTCCCCAGCACTTGATAAGGGCAGACTTTTTAATTTTAGCCATTCTACAAGGTGTGTAGTAGTATCCCATTGTGGTTTCAGTTTGCATTTCCCTAATGACTAATAACATTTGGGGCTTTTTTTTTAATGTCTTTATTCATCAACCTTATATCATGATCTTTCTCTGAGTCACTCAGAATATGCTTGTTAGCAAAATTTCAATGCTGTAACCATAAGAATCTGTGGCTCTGTCATAATTCCTTATCTTTTTTGAGGGAGGGTGGGTCAAGGCATCTGTATTTTCTGTTTCTAGCCATCAATACTTACCTGTATATTGAATAGTCGAACACCTGGTACACCCTTTTGCTTGATGCCTTCAAAAGTACAGTTATACTTAAGGAACCTGGGTGGCTCAGTGGGTTAAAGCCTCTACCTTCGGCTCAGGTCATGATCCCAGGGTCCTGGAATCGAGCCCCACATCAAGCTTTCTGCTCCGTGGGGAGCTTGCTCACTCCTCTCTCTCTCTCTCTGCCTGCTTGTGATCTCTGTCTGTCAAATAAATAAATAAAATCTTAAAAAAAAAAAGTACAGTTATATAAACATACAAAGACCTAGGTGTTCCCATCAAAGTACTTTTGTGGTTGTTATAGTTTGGTTCTGTTTGTTTGTTTGTTTACTTTGGTGCAGAAGCTTACTGACTATAAGCAGACTATGGTTCTCAGATATATAGAAATAATGAGAAATTTTCTATTTTGGCTTTCTATTTGTTGGTTTTCTTTCTCAAATAGCAGGGGGTTTTGTTTTTGTTTTGTTTTGTTTTTTTAGTTAGAGATTTTTAATTTCTTAGAAGTACTGAATTTCATGCTAGGTGCAAAGACATGATCCTAGGAATAAAATATCTAACTAAGGCTTTATGTACTTTGGGATATAAATAATAGTATCTTAAATACAAACAATCCTATTTCTTTTTCTCCTTTGCACACAGCTCAACCACAATCCCAATCATCCCTTGGAGGTCAGAGTCATGTGACTGAGTTCTAACCAGTTGAAAAGGAATAGACATAATGTGCACTGCTTACAGATCTGGCTCATTAAAACCCATCGCACATGATCCGCAATACTCTCTAACCTACTTGTGACAAGTGTTGAAGATGATAGATCAACAAGATGGAACGACACTGGGTATCAGAATCACCATTTGGAAAACCACACATGGACCACAAACATTAGTTTTGTAGATTAAGTGAATAATTTCCATTGTTTTTAAGCCACTAAAACTTAGGAATTTGCCTATGACTAGCACTCTTCTTACAACTAGCATTCTTCTTACTAATAAAGAAGTCATTAGGGTCGTAAGTCCATGTCAATAATAAGGTTTCTACGTTTTTCTACAGGCAGTTCTTCTTCCTTGTTCGGACTTCAGGCTTCTAGCCCTTGAAGGAATCCAGAAGCCCATTGAGACAACAGTGCTTGGAGTTTAATTGAAAGGCGTAACTACTGTGCAACAGTCCTTTTAATCAAGATGTTAAAAGGAAACTTTATTAAACTGTGATTGAATATATAAAATTAAGGTGTAATGCATTTTAAATATATTAGCTTAAATTATAAAATATTAAATTAAGATTTAATATATTAAATTAAGCACAGATTAAACTAGATTGAAAAAATACTTTTAAAAATCTCAAATACACCAGAGGAATTATTAACCATTTTATTTAAAAATGAAAGTCTAGCAAGTACTAGAGCCATAAAAGGGGGACTATTGAGGGGAATCTAGCCACATTGGGTATACAGCAGTTTCTCCACAAAGTAAATGAGATTATCAAAAAGCTGAAGCAGAAATTTGGTTCTGGATTAAAGAGTGTGAGAATAAGAACAAAATGTAACAAATGTTGAATCCACCAGATCCTGTGAGATCCCGGTGGCAGTGACAACTCTGATAGTGAGCACATGGCTCATCTATTTAGAACTGTTACCTTTTCCCATGCCCAACATAACATTTTCTTGAAATGATTTTGTTGTTTGTGCTTCCATATTTTCATGAGACAGGCTGGCCCTTTATAGATATGGACCCTTGGGTCTTGCAGACTTTTCACAGGCAAAGAAAAATAGAAAGAGCAAAATATCTGAAACCAAAAAAGTATCAACTGAAAAAAGAAAGAAAGAAAGAAGAAAGAAAAGAAGTAACCCAACTTATTTCTTCATGTTTAATCCTGAAAATAAATGAATGCAAACATACCTTGGTACTGAACTTAGTAAGTGCCAGCACAGAACCCTTTAAACAAATGTTATTTCATCCAATTTTTACAACTGTCCTCTAAGAAAAGTATTATTTTTTCCAATTGTACATATGAAGAAATTACAAATAGAACAAATAAGACATTTTCTGGGGATGAAATAGCTAAAAATCAGTGTAACCAGACTCAGAATTTTTTCTATTTTTCTCTAAATCCCATGTTGTGGACTCATAGCTAGAGGATAGCCATAAAGGAACTCAGGCAGATTCCCAGATGACAAATCACTATGCTTAATCACAAGGAATTAAAGTACAGTTGATAATAATAATAATAATAATAAATAATAATTATAGCAGTTACCACTTATTAGGCATTTAATGATGTGAGACACAATGATAAATGCTTTGCTTATAATGAGTCTTGTGATCATCTGAACAACTTGTGAAATAAACACTATCAATACCTCCATTTTAGAGATCAGAAGCCTGAGATTTAGAACTTAATAGGTCAAAGCCACAAGGGTTTTTTGTTTTGTTTTGTATTTTTAAAGATTTATTTATTTATTTGAGAGAGTGAGCCCAGGGTAGGGGAAGAGGGAGATAGATAATCTCAAGCAGACTCAGCACTGAGCCCAGTGCTGACTCTACATCACTGCCTTGAGATCATGACCTGAGCTGAAATTAAGAGTCTGCCACTTAACCGACTGAGCCACCCAGGCATCTCTGGGCCACAAAATTTTGAAGGCACAAAGCTGGGTTCAAACTCACAGTTGTCTCCTTCCTTCTCCCAGTCAAGAGGACACATGTGGCATATTCAGATGGACTAATGAGAGGATGAGAACTGTGGCCCTCCCTGGTTTCTACTCTAAATCATCTCAGCTGGCTCTTTCCTGAGCCTTAGAACCTGTACGTTTAAGACCAGGCTGATGTCCATATGGGATCATTATCAGGCTGACATGAAATTCTTATCTTCATGTTGAAAAAAAAAGCAATGGAAATACATCTGGGTGGTATGAGAAGTGCCAGACAGGTGACCAAAGTCTGTTTTTACTTAATATCTTCACTCACTTCCACTCTTCAACCCACTCTAATCTGACTTCAGCCTTCCACTTCACCGAAGCTTACCACTGACTATTCTTTGTTAAATCTCAAAGGCCTCTTTGTAGGCCTCTCTGCTTTTGGCCATATTTAACACAGCAACCACTGTCATTTTCTCAATATTCTTTCCTGAATATTCTTGACTTCTGAAATATTATTTTTCTCTGTTTTTCCTCCTATCTGTCTGATTGTTCCGTTTAACACCTCTCATCCTTTTCATTTCTCTCTCAACCTAGTCACTTGATGTCAATACTTCTGTATTTCATTATATCCCTGAGCCATTCCAGCTCCTACCACTGGTGCCACCTGTACTCATGACAGCATGTTTCTTCTCTGGTATGTCTTACTTCAGTCAAAGATATAATCTTCTAGACACTCTTTTTTGGGTGATCTCTTCCATGTTTATGTTTCCAAATCTACATCCAGTTACTATCTCTATCCTGATCACCAGAGCCAGATTTCCAACTCCCTATATCTTAATATATTTGGACACCTATATCTAGATATCAAACACAGTACATTTCAAACTGATCTCATCCTAGCTGAACAGTGGATAAGAACGTGCCTTCTGGAGCCTTACTAGCTATAAACTTGGACAGATTATTTAATGTCTCTGTGTGTCATATCTCTGTAAATTAGGGATGATTACAGTACCTTCCCCATACTCTGATATGACTAGTCCTAGTCTGGCCAGGTCTTTTGTTGATGTTGTTGTTGTTGTTAGTTAGTTAGTTAGTTAGCTTCTCTGAGTCTACTAATGCCCACTCATGTGCTATGTCAGCTGCCTCTGAATGTCCACAGATCTGGATCAGAGTTGGCATACCCATAGCCAGAAGTTCACCACATCTATATTATAGCAACCTTATCAACCATCAACTTTAGATATGAAGATGAATCAATCGATTTTCTCTGGCTCCAGTTAGTGCTTTTCCTAATTTGTTACTCAAGATACCCATAAAAATATTAGGACTTAATGTAGCTCATTTTTTTGGTGCACATGAAGCAAAACATCTACCATAGCTGCCTGTTACTTGAGAATGACTTCCCACTTTGTGTTTTAATGGACCTGTAAAAGAATATAGCCTTCAGATTGTAAAAAAGAAAAAAAAAAAATTCTTCCTATTTTCCTGAAAAAGGCCAGGTTCAAACAAGTACAAAGCTGAGTGCTAATTACACACACATGTGTACACACACACACACACACACACACACTTTCCTCTTCTCGGGGTGAGTCAGTGAGTCATTGAGTTTATACCACTTTCTGTACAGAGCTAGCAAACTTGACACCCACCCAAATGAGTAATTTAATCATTTTAAGCTTGTTAAAATGAGTCTAAATTTCTGGGGATCATTCAATGTTCTTATAATACTTTCTTATTTATTTGATACTTTTCTGTTTGTACTTCAAATCCCTACTCATAGTTCCACTTCAGTAGTATCTCTCCTGATACACTTAGGAAGAATTACAGCACTTCGTAAATAATAATAGTAATAACAATAGTAATAATAATAATATATTTAATAGTAGTATCATGTCCTGTGTGCCTAGTATGAATCAAACCCTTCCAACAAGCTTACTAGGTAGTCCCTGTTTTAACGTTGAGGAAACAGATATCCCGTGAGACTGAGTAACTTGTGCAAGGCACACAGTATGCACAGAACTGACAGTTTTTCCTGTCTTTTTCCCATTAGCTAACATGTCCTTCCCACCACCATACGTCACACATGATCTAATGGTATTCCTGTCCTTGTCCACCTCACCTAATATTATGTAACCTCAAGAACAAGCAACATTTTATTTCTGTTTTTCCAACACAGTATTTATTACATAAAAAGAGATTCAAAACGTTTGTTGAATGAATTAGTCAACCAGATTGTAACCAAATTTCACATTTGTACTAAATATATGTCGGCACTAAAGAGTTAATGACATGGAAATAGAAAGAAAATGGAAGACATGGTCCCAATTTCAAGTAGCTTAGTATCTTCTAATTTAGGAGCAACACAAGAACAGGCTTTGTAGTACATTCAAATTTGTAATTTTGACTTTACTAATACAGGGATTGGGAAAATCATATAATTTCTTTGTTACATGACTTCACAGCTTCTCAAAAGCCAAAAGGTTACTTTATGTAATCGAAAAGCTAACTTTCCATGGTGAGAATCTGTCACTATTCTCTCAGAAAGTCCATCTTTGATAGCACTACACAGTTCATATGTGTAAATCACTGGTCTTTAGGAAAAAATGGTTTAAAGGATTTAAGTATTATAATGGACTCCCCTTCAGAAAGCACAGGTTTATGAATCTGTTACAAAATGTTGTCCAGTTTATATTTAAATTCCAGTTGGTTATCATACAGTATAATATTAGTTTCAGGTACAGAATTTAGTGATTCATCACTGACATACAACACTCAGTGCTCATAAATTTCTGAATGGGTATGAATAGCAGAAGAGTTGACCTAAGCATTTTACTTGTGTTATTTTATTTCATCTCGAACCCTGGGCTTCAACTTCCCCACCTTTATAATGGATAGTCTGTGAAGATATAAAAAGTCCTAACCAGGAATGAACACATAATAGGTTCTAGGCAAACATCATTTTCCTTTCCCTATCTGTCTCTAATCACTTCTTTTGAGATCTACAGACATTTAAGGTCTTACCCATCTAATCCTTTATACACAGAAATGATCTTTAAAACATACTTAAAAGTTAGTCAAGTGCCAGACTAACCAATCAAAAAAGAGTTCTGCTTCATCTTTGGGAAGCTCTACATATCCAGCAGATCCTAGTCAAATGTGTTCTGGTGGATAAGTAGACGTGGGCCAGATTATTTGAACTTCACAGTCAGAAGTGCACCAACCTGCCTTATTTGATTTGGACTTAACCTACTTATTGCATTCTGACTCAGCTGTGGTGCATAGCAAAGCTTGAATATTCCACCAGAGACCCCAATTTCAAGTTTCACTGTTATCATTGTTTTTGACACTTTCTTCAACACCAAATTTTTACATATTTATCTTCTTTAAAAAACAATAAAGAAAACAGAGAGGAAATATTTTGTGAAGCCACCATAATAAACTATTCGAACATTTCTCAAGTGTGTTTCTCTATCAAGTATTTAAATGATACAAGACACCGTAAAATGGACTCCTAGCCGAAAGGGAACAAGTGGCAGAAAGAACCTGAAAATCTGTAGCTTGGTTCCAATATAGTAAAATAAGAAATGTTAGCATCTACAAATCAAAGTAGGGATGCAATTTCATGGAATATTAAGTAGCTGTCAATAATTCCTAATAACTTTAAGTCCAGCTTACTCAACTTTTGACCAACAGCTCCAAGATTGACGTCTTAATTAAGTTGTTAAGAGAAAAATGTTTTAGCAACAGCATCGTGAAGAAGGGTTTTAAACATAGTGGAACGTAGCCCTCTTGATTGGAGAGTGTATGTGGATTGACCCTTAGTTTTTAGTGTCATCCCACAAAATATTGCTTCACAAATATTTAGAACAATTTATCCAGGATATAAAAATGTAGGAACTGAGACTATTGTTAAAGTTAAGCTACAAAAAGACCATTTCTGGTTATGACACAAAGACATTTCATTCACATTTCTTGAATAGGCAGGAAAAATTAGTCACTAGTTGATAATAACTTGGCAGAAAATTGCTAAGTATACAAAAACCATTTAAGATCAGAGAAAAAAACCTTATTAATGAAATGTCACAAAATATCATGGTTAATTAGTCCCATCTTCCCAGTGTCTACTAAGTATAGACTTTTAAATAAATCACTCTTTTTATGCACACATTTGAAAAAACACAAAAATCTTAATGATCAAATTCACTAAGTACAATTAATAATTATTGAAAAAATAATTTTAAAATATCCAAAGCTCTTTATTTAAAGAATTACAATGTACAAAATGTCTAAATTCAACCAAATTAATTATTATGAAGGAGCTTTAAGCTTTAATTTTAATTCTTGGATTTATTGAACTCAAGAAAATATTTAGCGGGGGGAGGAATCAAGATGGCGGAGAAGTAGCAGGCTGAGACTACTTCAGGTAGCGGGTGGTCAGCTAGATAGCTTACCGAAAGATTGCAAACACCTACAAATCCAACAGGAGAT
>NW_019154093.1:47863003-47890302 GCF_002288905.1 Enhydra lutris kenyoni
AAAAAAAAAAAAAGACAATGGTAAAAAAAAAAAGAAAATATTTAGCAACCTGTTTATGTGCTATGTATGTAGTAATTGAAGCCTAAAATGTATTCATAAGCACATTTATAAAAATTATAATGGCATGTGTTTAGAATTTTTTATTTTACTAACCTTGCAGTTGCAAGAAAAGTTAAACAACAACAAAAAAAAAATCTTTTGAAAGTACCGTGTCTTTATATCTTCATTTTATTCTTCTCTCTCTTGTAAGTACTTAAGTAAAGATATCTTGGATGGTGATACTGGGATATTTGTTTATTTATTTATTTATTTATTTCATTGCATGAGCTTCTAATTGGTGAGACTGTTCTTATTCTTTAGGTTTAGGTGTCATACTCTTAACTGATCTTTTAAAACTCTGAGATTGCCACTATAGCAAAATAAAAGGGTGGAAATTCTGTGTGAATATACTCGGGTCTGGATTTTCTAGAAATTTCTAAATTTTGCCAAGAAACAATAAGAGGAAAATAAATTATTAGAGTCCCTTATTTTCTATTTCTGTCACTAATATTTTTGTGTCTAAGTCATCCAAAATGGAATCAAATAGTCCTCTAGCCACAAAATCAAAATGAAATATTATTGATTTTCTAAATTGTTTTGAAATCTGCTCCAATAATACTATTTTCATTTTAATGTATATTTGTGAACTAAAACATATTAGCAATAATACTATTTCCCTTGAGGATCTCTCTGCATCTACCTTTCATAATTATTTTCTTATATATACCTCTAGAGGCCATTCTGCTTACAAGGATTATAACTATAAGGATTTGACTATAAATATTATATTTTAAAGACTTAAGCCATACCTATCTTTTCTTATACCATGTAACATACATGTATTTGTGTATTACACAAATATTACAGTTTACTAGTTGCTCACTTAATTATAATAGCTTTTATAAACAGCATAAAATCATATATTTTGACTTTAATCCTGAAGTTCTATCTCAATGTAAATTTATATAGTAGAAATCCAACTTTTTACTTGATTTTAATAGGAGAGATAGTTTTATGGTTGACAGTACAACATTTGCTCAGCCACAAAACTTGCTTCCACTTCATTTTAGAAGGACTGAGCTAGTTTAAACATTGCATATGTATTTTGGTTGAATAAAAAGTGGTCACAAATATACAACTTCAAATTGTGAGTGCTTGTCAAAGTGGGCTGTCTGAGCTCAGACCACTGCATCAAATAGTGTAGCTATAATAAAAACATTTCCTTTGTGTTATATTCAGATGAAAATAATTCTATCATCTGAATATAAGAACTGTAGTCTTTAGGGAAAGTCCAGAGAGTTTTCAGGAAGAAAGCCTTCTGAAATTCAGGTTTGGTTCAGAAGGTAACTGAGGCTACCTTTGATGAGTAGACCAAACTGAGTAAGTGATTCAAAAATCAGATGTCAATGGTCTAAAAAAGTGATGTTTACCAAGAAATCCCCACAAACAAGCTAGCATCACTAGCTGCTCGATAAATGTTTGTTGAGTAAATAGGCAAATAAATACTCAAGGTCTGAGCTGGTAATGTTTGACTTATAAAAGGCATTTGTCCCTGCCTCTTTTCCTACTGTCTCTGTTGGAACAACCCAGTACCCAGAGTCGGAAAGGTGTAGCAAGGAGCAGGGAGATCATAGGTTCACAAAGTTCCTCACCATGCAAAAGCATTGGTGTTAAAAATTACCAAAGATTTTTTTATGTGCATCTTTAGTATATAACACTGATATCTTTTGTAAAAACAAAGTGAAGTTGTTGAAAAATTCTCAGTTGAATTCTGTGCTACAGAGAAAAAATGATTGTGGAAGTCTGATGTAGAGGATTGTAGGCCAAACATTGCCAACTGTTATTTTGCCCCTGGGAAGTTTGATATTTACCATCGAGACCAGGGCGGGGTGGGGGGGCAGGGGGAGTAGAGACATCTTACATAACTTTGAACAACCAGCTTAAAGGCAGCCGGAGACAGAATTAAAATGAAAAATAATTGCATCTTTAATTGACGAGTTGAATGATGAAAAAGACAATAGCTTAGAAAGTGAGTTTGAAGGAAAACGAAAATAGAAAAAAATGGGAAATCTTTGTTAGCATATAAATTTGGTGCACCAACTTTATGCAAATATGAAAAAAATGTACTGCCAGTTGAGTCTTCTTTTTTAAGTTCAAAACTTCACACTTATTACAGAGTGAAAAAAAAGTATTTTGATATTTAAGCTGAAAAACAAAGTCACATAAAAATAGTTCTCAAACACTGTGAAATAACTTTATGCAAAAGTTCAAAACATAACATCGAAGAGAGGAATGTATCTGGAGCTGGAGGGGGAACTGAGGTAAGAAAATAAAGAATCAAACTGACATCTATCCAGAACACTGAGGCTGGAACAGGAGCCAGGAGCTTATCAGATGGAATTGGGGGGAAAATATATACAAGCCTTTGTGTGGGATCATGGAGTTACACACACATGAACAAGGTCTTCTGGAAGGCCAACACGCTGCAGAATTCTAACCATTCTAACCAGAAATAATTCTGCAGTTGACTGCATTTCGACTCAGAAACAGAATAGTACAGCCCCAAGCACTTTTCAGTAACTAAAAGAGAGTCATCCATTGGAGACTGGCATTCATAAAGTCACTAGATCTTTTATGAGAGATCAGATTTTCTTACTGAATATCAAGATAAGCCCAAGCTGATTTCTCTTTGAACATCTAAGCATACCATATAAGGGTAAAAAAAAGAAGGATTAAAATAAAATGTTCTCCAAAGAGTAGGGTTTTTTTTTTTCTATTCTGTATTATTAGCTACTTCAGTATAAGTGAGATATGTTATAAAATAAGGCTCATATACATATTTCAAAATGTCAACATGTTTAGCAATTTTTTATGAAGGCAAAAACTTTGTAACTCATCTTCAGTTTACCAGAAGATCCTCTGCTATATGTGGTCCACTTCTAATGGGCTCACTCTAAAATCAAATCTACTAAGTCTCTTTAGTATATGATAGGAAAACAAGGTAGGGGCTCTAGGGTCAGGCACCCTGAACTTGCATTCTGGCTTTGCCAATCACAGAGCTGAAATTTAATCTCTTTGACCTTCAGTTCCATCATTGAGAGTTTTGAAATAATAATATTCAGCCCCATAGAGCTATTTTGAGAATGAGCCATCTTAGGGTAGCTGCTATACTAACATTAATGCCATGCAGTGTACTCAATCAACAAATTACTATGGGCCAGCACTGGGCTAGCTGCTGGGAACGAAAAAGAAAATGCATAATTTCTTTGCCCTTGAGAAGTTCACTCTCTGGTGCAAAAACACACAGACCAGCAGTTACAACACAGTTTAATACATTTGCTAACACAGCCCTCTACCTAATACTTAGGCGGACCTGGATTCCAAAGGAAAAGAAAATTCCAAAAACCTTGTGTCCTCATAGAGTGTTCCACTTTCCCAACTTTCTTGTCTAAAACACTTCAGTAATCACAGTGACAGTGAGCTATAAAGTCAAGTAAGCTAAAGCAAATCCCAGCTCCTTTGGAGGTATGAGGACATGGAAAATCTCCATTCCCAAGAAGCTGTGAGATCATGTCTGATTTAAGTCCCAATCCTAAACAAAGCGGGACTCATGCTGGGTTTCATGTGTAGAGTTTCATGTCCAATCCCTGTAACGAGGTGATAAGGCCTGTGTCACAGTTAGTCAGTAGCAGGCGATGCAATTAACAGGATTGCACTAACCTGGAGATGCGCCAGGCTGGCGAAAGAAGGATTAGAAAGTAAATGAAGTGAACAAGCATGAACCAGCAAATAGGGCTTAATGGACAGTACAAGTCAGTGAGGCAAAAATGGGCCAATTTGCTCTCATTGATTTTCACTGCCCATTGAGCTGCATTCCTCTTTTGCTTTCTAATGCATTTATCTTGGCCTAGGCAAGTTCTCTGGCTGTCATCCTGAGGACAATTCCATTGACCACGACAACTCCATGAGTACAATCTGACCTACAGAGCCTTCTCTCAAGCATCCTGATGGGATGTCTGATGGCTAAAAAAGTCTGAGGAAGAAATTCCAATAGGTCTTATACCCAGGAAGTCATCGAGGAGACATTTTATTCCTTTCAACTTGTGCGGTCCACCTTATTTTTAAATAATTATTTAAAAATAAATATTTTTAAATAATTCATCAAAGTAAATGAAAGCACTCCACCCTGCCATTTTCCATGAGTTTTAAATCATCTCCAGTGGAAGTGCCAAATGACTTCTGCTATCCAGAATAAATAAACCTGATGACCCTTTGTTGTTCCCTAACTATGATGAGAGGAAAGCCATGCAGCTGTTCAAACTCTAAAAATAGGAAAATGGAGTCAGCTACGCTGACCAAGCAGGTCAGGATATCAAAAGGTGTTTCCACCTGGGATGAGCCCTTCCTTTCAGCTTCTTATTCTTTTCGCACTTCTTCTTGTTTCCTGTCCGCTTTGTCTCCTTCTTTTTTTTTTTATGTATATATCTTTTTATTTTTTAATAAACATATAATGTATTATTAGCCCCAGGGGTACAGGTCTGTGAATTGCCAGATTTACACACTTCACAGCACTCACCATAGCACATACCCTCCCCAATGTCCATAATTCTTTGCCTCCTTCTATATACTTTTTCTTGTTTGGCTATCTCCCCTCTCTCTCTCTCTTGTTCTTCCTACCTATTGGATGCTTTCTTCTTTCTTAATCCCCCTCCCCACAAAAGTAATGCACTGCCTCTTACATCAAAAGCCAATCAGGAAAATTCACATTTGTCCACTGGATTATCCCATCAATTGTGTTCCAGATAATTGCTCCCTATCCCTATCCCTACATGTATGCTTAATTATAGAATGAAATAGCTTATAAGATTTTGAAATTCCATCAGTTGATTATGGGGAAAGAAAATCTTTATCCAGTTTCATGTGAAACTGAGTATCTTGCCATGATCCTGAGTCAAGCTTCATGTCTTTAAAAGAAACTCAGACTTGACAGAAAATATTTATCTCCCCATAAGATAAAGATTTTATTGAGTTGGGAAGTAATGGACAATGTGCACAGAGAATTCAATTTGATATTTCCCACAGTATGAATCTCCCCACAAAAGGGGCCACACTGGTACCTTCGGCAATTCAGAGTCCTTCATCATTACAAAGAGAAGAAGGAATGCACCTGGTCTCCAGTGCTTCGTGTGGAAGCCTCGAGATTTCCCTGACTGGGCTGGAGGCTCAGACCCTACTTAGCTCAGGAGAGCTAATGAGATTCCAACCTGACAGGGAATGGATGCAGGCCTGAAAAAAGCCCTCCCCCAGCCCCCGACCCCCTCCCGAGGTAATTAACGGGTATTTTCAATGAGTCCAATAAAATAATAATTTATTTCTCTAGTCGCCATTGTCAACAATGCCTCATTCAAGTATTTGACACCAGGACACACATACCAAGAAATGATCAATGATAGCTGGGGAGTCTACTCATTTGGCCATATATGTGATTCCTTTTTTTGGTTCTGTTTTAAACTATTAATAAACTAGAAAGCAAAGGAGAGAGGTGAGTCTCAGATGTCGCAGGTCACATTACGTTTGGTTATTAGTTCTCTCCTCACCTACGCTTTGCTTCCCGGTGGACCATTTCCCCTTGCTTCCAGCAGGTAGCTTTGCATTCTTTAGATGCACCCTGGGAATTACACAACCAGCTGCTACACTACTTCCCCAGAGCTGCTGCTGCTACTGCAGCCAGGAGAAGAGATACTGGGGGGCACTTCAAATTCCAAAAAGTGTTAACTGCAGCTGCTAAGCAGGAGAAGAAAAAAAAAAAAATCTTCTTCTAAGTTATGCATTGTGCAACACGTGCTTTTGATGTCTCTTCATATGTTTCCAAAGCAGCATGTGCAACAGATCACACTCAAACTGTCACCATCTGAAAGAGAACAGCACACAGGCTAAATGTTCCAGGGAGTCTATTGCCTGCTTGTGGCCCACCTGAAGCACCTGGAAATAACTAAACCCCCAAACATAGGGTGACTTTGCTTGAACAGAATAGGAAGCCTCTGTGTTGAAATGAATGTAATTTTAGCTAGACTAATTTATCCTAATACGGACCTTCTGAATATTTTATAATTCCTGTGGCTTCCTCCGAACTTGGAATTGATCTTCGTTTCCTTGTTTCCTTCCTACCTCCTGTCTATTTGGTCACATTCGTTTTTTCCTAAAATGCACACTTTTTTTCCATATCGCTCCTCTACTTAAAAACCATTGATGGCTTCCTTGATGCCAAAAACAAAGCTCAAATGCCTTTGTTTGACATTTAAAGTTCTCTGCCATCTGGCCTCGACTTGCCTATGGTTTCTGCCTCGTCCCCTAGTCAAATGGATCTCAGCACTGTTACTCCATCACCCTGTTTTCAGAGCCCTGAATAAAATATCCTGTGAGTTTTCTGAATACTAATGCTCTCTCTCTCTCTTTTCGCTTGAAATAACCACTTTCCCTCTCTCCCTCCACTTAGCTGTCTGCCTTATTCTGTCTACCTTCCGGACTGCACTCACTCTGGAAGAATTTTTCTGCATCTGCATAGATCTTACAGAGTGGACTTGGCAGTGTGGTGCCAAGTGGAAACCAGATAAAATCTAGAAACTAGGAAGAAGGACCAGGTTTTAGCTCCAGCCCTAATACATAACAACTGCATGACCTTGACTGAGTCACTTAACCCTCTGGGTCTCTGTTCCCGTATTTGGAAAATGGGTTTAATAATAACCGTCTTCCATAAGTCAACTGCAAAATCATCTAAGATCATCTCTGAAAAAGTACTCTGAAAATACTAAAGTACTCTTTGAATATAACACACCATGACCATTTTCTTCGGAACACCCAGCATTTCCTGTGCAGTTTTACCATGGACTGTTCTCCCGAACCTGTAACGACATTATGCTTGATACTATTGTGTACAAGTAATAAAACAGAAAGGCTAAATGACTTGTCCAAGTTAAAATAATGGGCAAGAAGAAGAACCAGGATTCAAACCGAGGTAACAAAGAGCCTGATTTCATTACACTACACTTTACTGCTTTTTATGCTATTTTGTAATCAATTATTAGCATGCATTAGTTTTATGAACTCCTTGAGGCCAATAACCACAACTCATCTTTCGTATGCCTTTCACACTTGGTATTCCCTTTGTCTAGAAGGCTGGCAACATGGTTCACGTCTCCTTGTCTCCTTCAGATCTTTGCCCAAATAGTGACTTCTCAATGAAGTCTTCTCTGACCACTATATTTAGAATTCTAACCCTCCAGCTTTTCCTATCCACCCCATCCACTTTACTTTCTGCATATCACTTAACATTTCACATCCTACATGTTTTATATATTTATATGTTTTTATTATCTTCTTCCAATAGCATGCAGAGATTTTTGTTGTTTTATTTACTACTGTATCCCCACTATTTAGAACAGGTCTTGAGACATATTAGCTGCTCAATAAATATTGGATAATGAACTAATGATTTAGCTTAACATGTGATTGATCAAATGATACAAGATTTCTTCACTAAAGACCCTTGATATATTTATTCAGTTGTATAGAATTAGAATAGAGACAGTCTCAGGGCACCTAGGTGACTCAGCTGGTTAAGCATCACTCTCTATACTCAGCTCAGGTCTTGATCTCAAGGTCGTGAGTTCAAGTCCTGTGCTGGGCTCCATGATGGGTGTGGAGCCTACTTAAAAAAAAAAAAAAAAAAGGAATATAGACAGTATTTACAGTTGTGGAAGAAAAAGTATCTTTGGGATGCCTGGGTGGCTCAATGGGTTAAGCCTCTGCCTTTGGCTCAGGTCATGATCTCAGGGTCCTGGAATCAAACCCCACATCGGGGCGTCTCTGCTCAGTGGGGAGCCTGCTTCCCCCTCTTTCTCTGCCTGCTGCTCTGCCTACTTGTGATCTCTCTCTGTGTCAAATAAATAAATAAAATCTTTTTTAAAAAGGTATCTTCATGGGATATACTTGTATTTTCTGCAAAGATTTTGTCCATCATGATGGCAAATTATCCATGTTGATCAGAAGATAAAACCTAAGTCCCTGACGAGGTGCCACAAGTCATGTTAGGATACAGTCTCCACCTTCAGTCTACTTTCTCCTCTTCTCAGTCCCCTTTCAGAAGCTAAATAATATGGTAGCTACTGCACACCCTCTAGAGGCAAGCTACCCAAACTTGACTCGGTTTCACCACCAACCCTGAAAAAATTACTTAAATTTCTTTAAGCCTCAACATCTCCTTTGGTAAACTGGGGACAGTAATATTATCGAATCCCTAGAGTTATTGTGGAGAGAAATGAAACCACCCACACAAAACACTTAGCAAACTGCCTGCCACAAGGTAAGTTTTGGGAGATTGTTTTTCACTTCAGTTTATAATCCAGTTATGTGCCATTCCCCAACCTTCCCAACAGAGACTGTCTCACACATTTTGTGTCTCTGAACATTGGATTCTTTAAAAAAAAAAAAAAGAAAGAAAGAAAGAAAGAAAGAGAGAAAGAGAGAAGGAAAATATTTTTGTGTATTTATTTCTTTGACAGAGAAAGAGAAGGGAAAGAATGCAAGCCCCTTGGGGTAGGCAGAGGGAGAAGCAGACTCCCTACTGAGCAGGGAGCCTGAAGACCGGATCAGGGCTCAATCCAGGAACCCTGGGATCATGACCTGAGCCTAAGGCAGATTCTTAACCAACTGAGCCACCTAGGCACTCAACAAAGTTATAATGACAACATGAATTAATGACTTGAGGTTTTGTTTTTAAGTGATATCTAATCCTAGAAATACATCTATTTGTACCCTAATTATTTTAAGAATAAATCATTTTTAGATCTGTAGTATAAAATTCTTTCAGCACCCTTTGTTAGGAAGAAAAAATTTTCCCCAACCCTGATGTTTTCTTCTATGTGAAGCAAGCTGTACTTATGCAGCTTCCTGGCCTTTCCATTTTCTCCTTCACTCTTCCTCACACATGAATTTTTAAGCAGATAGAAAAGTTTGGAATGAAAACTGGTCTTTCGAGGCCAAGTCACTTTTCTTTGCTTTTCAAGAGTGTACTTAGCAGTAAAGAGTATGGGTTCCCAATTACTATAGTCAAATAGGCACCACGGCCATGAAAAATCCTGTCCTCATGGTGAAAGTTGTTGACTCCTTGATATTCTACCTAATTTTGAGTTTTAAGATCAGAAATCTTGCTTATTTTCAGCTATGAGCCATACAGGCCATGAGAGCAATAGCAATACTAAGGCTGATACTTTTGTTTCCCATTTACCTCTTTTTGTCTTATTTTTCACTGGTTTAGAGTTCAGTTGTGAAACAATGAGGTTCTTTATCAAACACCTGAAACACCAAACATCTTTCATAATTTACTTATACTTACACTACAACATAAAATATATTACCCATCATCATTACCATCCTGCAATACTGAATCATTTATCTCAAGGGATCTTAGGTGTACAATAGTCCCCCCCACCCTTATCAGTTGGGGATACATTCCAATACCTCCAGTGGGTGCCTGAAATCATGGATAGTACTGAACCCTGTAACTACTTTGTTTTTTCCTATGAGATGAGGCGAGTTGAACGACACTATAGGCAGTAAGATAGCGTAAGGCTACTATTGAACTTTCTCTCTGTCAGAAAGAGGATCATGTGCTTGCAGACTATGTTGACCATGGGTAAATGAAACCATTAAAGTGAAACCACACATTCTTACTACATGAAAAATCTACAAAAGGCAATGTTCACTATGACTGTGAGGGGAGAAATAAAGAGAGAAAGAATCTGAAGATTCTGAAGAATTCTGAAGAAAGAAAGAATCTTTTGAATCTGTTATAACCCCAAGGTAAAACATGGTGTCCTCAGGAATGAAAATCACTGTGGTGATACTCAAATAATTTGTGGGAGAGAGAAAGTATATAAGTCAGTCATCTGAGTGGTACCTCATTAGACTCTTCAGATTCTCCAGGCAATCTCTTGCTCACAAATTTTATTTCCACAGATTCTAACATGCTATTTATCTAGTGTGAATTTCATATTTATGCATGTTTCATAGAGCCACTTATTCCACTTTCCATTGAAAATAAGCTTCTAATGAATAAAATGTTGTTTTTCCACTTTATTAAGCAAAACATTAAGATAGTGAAAGACAATTTTAAGTTGAAGTGTCATATCAGATTTTTGTCTACTTACTAATCAAACATGATTATAAGTGACAGAAGTAGTTTGCATTTTCATTTTATAACATTATAATACTATAAAACATAAGAATAAGAAGTTAAACAAATTATAGTCATATTAAAATACATTTTCAGGGCAGAGCAGGGAAAATGGTTTCTCTTTGCTACATAATTACTGTTCTAAGATTTCACTAAGCTACTATTCTAGGGTGTCAACTTTTATTTGGCAGTTTACATTTTTATACAGGTTTTCTGCATTTCAGTCATTTTCAGTTTATTTTATCTAGAAAAGCATGAGCCAGCCATAAATGACACATTATTACTCACTTTAGCCAGTTCTTCACATTCAACTAAAATATTTTTCACTCATGCAGGCTATTAGGTCAAAATTTTTACCAATATCCATAAACACTTCATATACAAGTTCTATTTTTCTTTCTTAACTCTAGAGCAGGTTACACAATGGATGAAATATTTGTAAAAGTAGAACATATCAAATTACCAAATATGTAGGTGACATCTCTACAAGGTGCCATCCTACATCCTGTGAAATTTCATGAGCTGAGGACCAAATACTTTGCTTTTATCCAAACTTTCTCAACACTTCCAAAAATTTCATTACCTCATCCAGTTCACAGATGCTGCAATGGCATTTTTATAGCAATCAGTATTCTGTTCTAGTGTAGATTAATGATTTCTGTCCTTCATGCTATGTGTGTACCAGATAATGTCTTCATACCGAATAAAATGTCTTGAACATCTCTCTTGCTCGCACTCTTTTTTCTCACAATGTGTGTTTTTATCTGCAAAATGTATGTAGCATCTATTGTGTTTTGTTTTTTAAGCTTCAACAAAAATGTCATTGCACTTACCTGTGTATTTATTATAGTACATTCTCAAGCTAATATACTAAAAGTACAGCAGCAATCACATGGGTGTCTGAATGTGTTTTAATGTTTAAAAGGTGTTTATTGGAAAAGGTGTGACACAAATTGTATAGACTAACACTTTTAAAAATGATAATGAGTGTTTTACTTATGCATAACCTTTCCTGTCTCAGGAGACTTAAGGAAAAACTTAAAAATTTGAAAAAAATTGTGATTTTATAACTAGGAAAAAGAGATGTCATTGAATGAAACAAGAGAGTCCTCATTCTTTGAAAATCTCAACAATATTTATCCAAGGGTTTATGATGTGCCTGACATTGTATTTTAAGACATTAATGCCAGATAATTCATGGTATTTTTTTTTTCTATTTTACAGAAGTATTTGCCCTGGATTACACTCCTTGAAATTCTATCATTTAGAAATTCATCTATGAGGGGCACCTGGGTGGCTCAGCTGGTTGCGTGTGTGACTCTTGATTTTGGCTCAGGTCATGATCTCAGGGTTGTAGGATTGAGACCTGTGTCTGGCTTTGTGCTCAGCAGGAGAGTCTGCTTGAGATTCTCTCTCTCCCTCTGCCCCTCCCCCACTCACGCTCTCTCTTTCACTCTAAAATAAATAAATAAAAAGTAAAAATAAATAAATTAATGAATGAAATGAAAATAAAAAATAAAATAAATAATAAATAATAAATAAATAAAGATTAAAATAAATTAAATTTAATTTAAAAATAAATAAAATAAATAAATAAAAAGTAAAAAAATAAATAAATCTTTAAAATAATAGAAATTCACCTATGTTAACCAGAGCTTTCTGTATTAACCAAGAATCTTGATTTCAAGTGAATGAAACCCTCCTCAAACTCTCTGGGATCAATTGGCAGCATCTTCTCCTTTCATCCCTTTCTGTTGTACCTTTCTCTATGATAATGGTTGAAAAGCTAAAAACTACACTTTCCAGGCTTCCTTGCAGTTAGACATACTGAAAAGACAATAAGAAGAGGGGAAGGATGCGGAGCCATGTGCTATTAATGTTTATTCTTTTTGTTGGTCAGCAAGGTCATGAAGAAGTATTCCATTGCATTCCATTGCATTACCTCTAGCCCTGTGGGTCATGGCTGGCAGGGTGGCAGGATGGACAGCAAGTATCACATTCCTGTATGTAGGCTCTAGTTTTGATGATGTTAAAAGAAGATTCTGGAGTGAGGGGCTTATTGATCCTGGTACCTGTTGCCAGATTTTTAACTCCTGCATTGTGTTCTTAAACTATGAGTTCTCCTCACTCCAAACTCTAGATGTAGTTAAGATTAGAGACTCCCTGGCAGGACAATTCTGCAGTGCTCTGGAAGTCTTTTCTAGAGGTCTGATACTCAGGGATTTCCAATCATTTTGTAAGTACTTAATTCACTCTTTTACATTTTTTTCTGCTTAAACTACCTTGTGGTTCCCATTTTCTATACTGAATGCTAATCAATATATTGACTCAAGCTATATTGAGCTGTAAAGATAATTTATTGGCTGACATAACTGAAATACCCAGGCTTACATATGACTTTAGACAGGGTAGCTCCAGAGTAGATCAACATAACCCAGTGCTACTCTCTGCTTGACCATTTTAATCTTTTTTATTTTTTTTTAAAGATTTCATTTATTTATTTGTGAGAGAGAGAGCACAGGCAAGAGGAAGGGCAGAGGGAGAGGGACAAGCAGACCCCACTCTGAGTGGGGAGCCCAAGATGGGGCTTGATCCCAGGATCCTGGGATCATGATATGAACCAAAGTCAGATGCTTAACCAACTGAGTCACCCAGGTGCCCCCACCATTTTTAATCTTGACTGAATTCTCAGGTATGGTGGAAAATGGTTTTGACAGCCTAGCTTCTAATCCTCTCCAACTGGAGTCTTATGATAAAGACACCCTGGCTTTTTTTTTTTTTTTAAGATTTTATTTATTTATTTCAGAGAGAGAATGTGAGAGAAAGAGCATGAGCTGGGGAGAAGCAGATGGAGAGGGCGTGGGAGATAATGTCCAGCAGGACTAATATGGAGCTTGATCATAGGACCCTGAGATCATGACCTGAGCTGAAACCAAGCGTTGGTTGCTCAATCAACTAAGCCATCCAGGTGCCCAAATACCACCTGCCTCTTTAGTAATCCCAGCAAAAGTTCCAGTGAATACAATAGGCTCTAACTTGATCAGAGGACTATTATCTGACCAAAGGAATAACAAAATGTCCCATTTATCAGAATCGGGGTTTTTGTTTTGTTTTGTTTTCCCTTTATCAGATTTATGCATTATGCCCTACCCCTGGAACAGAAGTAGTAGGAATAAGCTCCACTCAAAAGAATAGTTGAAGAGAACTGAGGTTTTGCCACATAAATTTAAGCACCATTATCACAAGAAGGGAAATAGATACTTTGAAGCTAAACAACAAATGTCTATTGTGGCTTTTTTTTTTTTTTTTAATTTCAGCACTTCCGGGAGGATTATTTTAAGTCATTTGCATATTAGTGAGAATTTACTCTTCTTTCACTTTAAATAGAAAATTGTTAAGAAGAAAGAATTAATTTAAAAATAATCATTAACCTCCTACTATGCTCTAGAATATAATCTCTGGGATTCCATAAAAAAATTGCTTGTTAAGAAAATTACAAATCTGTAGTAAGGTAAATGCATCAATCATTACGAGTAGAAAATCAAAATTCATTATAATATGAATGGAGATAATGACACTCAGAAAAAGAAAGAATTACTTCAGTTGGGGAAATTGAGGAAAGGTTCATGGAAATAGTGATGTCTTAATAAAAACCCACATGCTTGATTAGACTAAATTGATGCAGAAAGGATGAGTCAACACAGGGATGTGATAAATGGGGTGAGAGGAAGAATTTACTTTAAAAAGCTTACTGAGAACTGTGACTCTGGGTGGATTTTCAAAGAGCTGTAGAATTTCTTCATGATTTTCATTTTTGTGTAGAAATTAAGAAAAAAAACAGAGTCTATAGAATAGTTGGAGGGACTGATTCAATAAGATTGGGTGATTTGATGTTGTCTGTTTGTTTTGTAATTTACTTATACTTAATTTCGTTCCAAAAAGGATTTGAGGTAGCTGACCTGACAATTGATTGAAATGTGGGGCAAGGGAGGGGAGAGAGACAACAATGATGTTCAATAAATATTTGTTGAAAAGTGAATTAGTTTACTGAGCCTTGGTGAATGGAAAGTGGAAATGCCACTACGGGATTTGGGCCACTCAGGAAGGAGTTGATTTGCAGAGATAATAGGAATTGACAGAAAGCATATTAGAGCAGACACATCTTGTGTTTGTAACTACATGCACTTTTACCCCCTCCCCAAAAAGTCAATTTAGTTGCCTGTGTCAGCCTTCACAAGCTGTGAAAAATGTCCTTGCCAAATTTTAGTTGTGGACAGAAAACCAAGTATTTCACTAAGGTAGAGCATTTCTCTTTAAGTGGATGGACAGCAAGTGGAACTGATTTTCTTTGTGGTAGTGTGGACTCCCAAATACTCTATATTCTGCAGCCATAGTTGAAATATTGCTTTGAGATACTGGGGTCATGGGGCTTATCTTACCTTTTATAAGAAGTATTACACTTTCCTCTCCTTTTTCCTTCTCTCAAAACATGCATGAATGGCCATTTTCAGGACTCCAGACACCCTGATAATATCACTGCAGAGACATTTCCAGGGAGAAGAATTGGACTCCCCTTTTGAGAAGCAGCTCTCTTGAAATAGTCAAAGCCATGCATTAATATGTTCTTTAAGTGCAAGATACATTCTCAATATTCTTGTAACACATAGAAGCTAGACATATCTTAACTTTGTAGATTAAAAACCAAGAAAGGAAAGAAAGTTAAAATCTGCTTACATTAGTGGTACTACTGCAATTTGAGGCATAAATCAGACCCGGACACTGACTCAAAACAAGGTTTTCTGCTTTGCCCACTTTCACTTTATTCACATGCTTTGCCCATAAGCAGCAATACACAAAGGATAAACCTTTCTGCCCTCTTACAAACAGAACACTTCCCACATTGATAATTCTGTTTGGCCACTTTAGAGTAAGGATTACATGTCTAAACTCAAGTCCAAGGATGTCAGACAGCTCTGACTGTACACTTGGAAAGCTGCCTTACATCTCAGTTTTCTAATCTGAAAAGCAGAAACAACAATACTGTCTTGTTCATAAGATAACTATTGTTTTTAGAGCACATGCTGGATTAAGTGTTTAGAACAATGCCTTAACCTACCATGTCCCTTAAAACCATGAGTTATTATACCTGAGGTCCTTTTACTGATAAAAGTCATTTCTTTTTTTCCAAAAAGATAAAGCTCCAGCTTTAAATCCATTGTATACTTACAAATAATTAGGATGTTTGCAGTGCTCAGTCTTATTCATTTAAAAAGTGGTAGGAACAAGAGACTTTAGCCCTCTGCAACCATTTCGAGGGTAGTCTCTTCAGCAACAACAACCACACCACTCTGTGATTTAAATTTTTCATTATTCACTTGTGCATGGTGAATTGAGAAGGATACTTCATCCCCCTTAGATTTGAAGACCAAATGTGCTCAGCTGCAGACCAATTATGATATTCAAGTATTTTCAAGACTGCTGAATAGGAAACATTGAACTGTGCCTGTGTGATTAGCTTCATTGATTTCTATAGAAATGTAGTACTTAACTTCAATCAGTATAGTAGTTCAGTAGTTCAAGGAAGTTTACTCTTTCTTTGAGATTCACACCGAATATGTAGTACAAAACTAACCTTGCAAGAGTCACAATGATAATTTACCAAAACTAGATGTTTCAGGATTATTTGTAATTTGTCCCCTAATTTGAACAGATTAGACCACCTTATAACTCAGATGTGTGTTTTCAGTTTTACTTACAGATTATACTGTGCAATTACTTGCAAACAACTATTGATTATTTTAAAAATAAATAGGGATCCATTACATGGGAGTCTCCACTCTTCCTTTTGTTCACAAATGTTTTACTGTGTTCTAGTTGAAATGGTGATGTCTTGGGTCTGGAAGGTGATAGTCATTCACTAAAAAATATGGAGACTTTTAACACAATGAAAAAGCTTAAGTAGAAAACTAGGGGGTTAGTGGATCCTCAACAACAACAAACATGAATCTTGATGAACACTTAACTCAATCCATTTTTCTATCTATTCATCTATTTCTATGATGCCCATGATCAAAGCTATTAGATAAGCTAACAGCAATATTCAAATTTCAACATAATAAATGAAGGAAAGGATGTTCCCCTGGCCGTACTAAACTCGAGACATGTTGGGGTCTATTTGTATCAATGTCTGTCACGTACCATGAGTTTAGAAGGGAACTGGTACAAATTTCAAGGCTAAATTTTATGCTAAATTTACTTTCACTGTGAGGTGAATTTTTCTTTGCCAACTCAGGTGTCATTTGGCCTATCAACTACTCTCAAATTTCAACAGCTATGACATTCAATGTGTAGTAGATATTTTTAATTATGCAGAGCACCAATGTGAGGATTGTTCTTCAATGTTCCAGCATCAAAGAATTCATGGAGAATAACAGCAGAATTGAATGCTTCTGCTTCTATTTCAACTTCTCATAAGGATTATTACCTAAAGCAGAATCATATCCAAGACAGCCAGCTCATCCTTCTGGCCAGTAAGTCCAAGATCATGAAAGAGTGTAGCTGAGTAATATAATTCCAATATATTTTTAAATATTGTTTTCAAACATTTACACAGATCGATGTTGAAAATATAGATTTTTCTTCTCAGTGGTATTCTCAAGACTCTCCTGCTAAAATGTGAATTGAATTTGTTATGGGACCAAATACTCAGAATTTGAAACTGAAACTCCCAATTACCTCCTCTATTTACTCTCTTGTGTTGTACTTGCTCCACTTTTGCTTTTGTAAGATGATACTTATTGAAAAGTCTACAGGACAGTATTCTAGTGGCCAATTTCTAGATACTAGTATTCTAGTATTCTAGTGGCCAATTTCTCTTTTGCCTTTTGCCCTGTGAACTCACCGAAATCTTTTGTCTTTGAGAACCTTCAGCCAATTGAGCCATTCATATAAAAATGAAGGCTGAATGATAGGTCAAATGTAGTGAATTCTAGGGTTGGTGAAATCTGGGGTTTACTATCACTTGGGTTGTTGTTACAGAAGTTGTAAAGAATATTCCTCAAATTTAATTCTTCAACAATCTTCAAGTAGAAGTTTGGAAAGCTTTCATGGGCTATTTTGGGGTTCCATCAAGATGAATAAACATATTCATACAGGTTTGCCACTCAGGGTTGCGGGGGCAACATTTTTCTGGTTTTCCTTTTGATAATAACAGAAAGTACTCCACTCAGTAGGCTAGACAGTGTTCATAGAACTAACAGAAATGTATCTGAAGTGGTTCAGAATGAGCATCCCCCAAATGTGCCACTTTTACATGTGGGTTATTTTGAACTAAAAATTATCAAGGCAGAAAACACTCAGGAAGATATTTTTACCTTCCCCTTAACTGATTCTAAGCATTTCAATAGAGAAACTTGTCCAGGAAGACAGCCATCACCAGAGATTACTACAAAGAGCTAGAAGAGGTAAACTGTAGGGAGCTCAGCGGGGCCTGTTTGTTCAAATTTTTCTCTGTGTCCCATTATCTCTGCAGGGCAGGACAAACATTTGTTTACAAAATATTTGCTCTTCTCATCTTCCTGTGAATTCTTCCTTCCCTTCTAAGTCTTAGATCCCTACCTGCTTCTCCTTAGCTCAGGATGTCATATAAACCTCAACTACTTGACTGTCTTTGAGCCTCTCATGTCTTTGTGGGGCTCTCGTGCATATGCAATTAAATTTGTTTTTCTCCTGTTAATCTGTCTTATGTCAATTTAATTAATAAGACAGCCAAAAGAACCTAGAAGGGTAGAAGACAGACTTTCCTCCTCTACACATTTAACTCATTCATTCAGTCACTCATGCATTCAATCAACATGTATTTGCATTCAACAAACACATTACATATTCATCTATTCTGGTAAATAAAGAGACTTTTGTTCCAACAGGAGACTGAAATTTCATGACAAGCTTTTATTTCTTTTTTTGTCTGCTTCTTTAGACTTTAGATAATTAGAACTAATGCATGAAAATATTATAATTTCAGGAAATTATATAATTTTTCAAGTGCTTGGAAGTCCTAAATTTTATTTCTATCAAATAATTACTTTTAATTTGACTTGACTGTTCTTTGTTTTGTTTCCTTGTCACTCCATTGGCATATCTAAGGGCTATACAAAGTAAATATCATTAAAAACACACTATTTCATTTTTTAGCTCATCAGTGTTTTCCAGGTCAACAAATTATTGATAGTATTCTATAATGTATCCATTGTAATAATGCATTAAATATGCCTGCTGACAAGGAGCATATTTTGTCAAAATATGCCTCTTTGACACAATAATTATTTTTAAGAAACAGCAGACACAAGAGAAGCTCTGAAAACAAAGCAGAGGTTATTTCTTTGTAAGGGACATTTAAAATTATAAGAGAAATCACCCTGTCTGTAACAGGAAAGGAAGAGTGGCTAAATCTCTAGAAATTTTTCAAAGGAGAAAGCAAGGATCTAACTCTGCATAACAACATTACCCTTGTTTACTATATATATAGTTTCCTGGTAAACTCTCAAAACTGCCCACGTTACCGCCAACATCCATTTATTCAGCTAGAGATGATACTTAAAGTAATGGCTTAGGCCATTTGGGGGAGTTACTCAGTTTTCCTGGGTATCTACCATGTCTATAGGAAGTACACATGTTATTAAACTTGTTCCTTTTTCTCCTGTTAATCTCTCTGAATTACAGGCATGTCTCAGTCAAGAACCTAGAAGAGGAAAGGGAAAATCATTTTTCCTACCCCACACCATGTCTGAGGCAGATGCTTTGGTTTTGAGTCTCCTTCCATCCACTTGAGCTGTCAAATACAAATTTCTTGTGTGCCAGTACATGTATTTGAATAGTAGTAACAGAAGTTTCCCCAAAATCTCTAGTGTCAAACCATGATTATGTCAAAACATGACCATAAATATTCAGTATACTAGCCTTTTAAGAGTTATACCTGTTTGACATAAGATTATATTTTATAATCTGTTGAGTTGGGCAACTACCTACTGTGTGACATCTGATTATCTTCAAGGTCTACCTCAAAATGCCCCTCAATTATTTCAGGAATGTGTGAGAAAGGGTCCTATGTATGGTAAATTTTGGCTGCCATCTTGTTCTCAAGTCATCTCTGATGTCAACCGTAAAACTGCTTTTCAATGATTCTCTGCTCTCTTTGGTTGTTAATTGGTTCTATCCATTTGTCACAGATGGAAATGCTTCCATTGTATAAATTCAAGGAGGTTAAATTCTTGACTTTCTGTCCAAAATAAAGATATCTCCTCTGGTGGAACAAAAAAAAAAAAAACAAATCAAGAAGTTATTGCAGAATATTAGAGGAAAGATTGCTTATGGACTTCTGTTTTGCAGCTTGTCTGTTGAGGGATTTGAAAGAAAAGTGTAAATGGAGAATTATCTGGGCTAACAGGTCTAACTGGGGATGGCTACAAATCCTGATTGTTTTCTTACAAAGAAAATGGAGCTCAATGTTTAGAAAGCTTTGTTTTTCTATGGAAAAATCAATAAAAATCATTTTACTATATACTGCTTTGGTGAAAGTGGCTAAAGTCTAGGTGAAGTTAAAAGTGAATTGGTTTTCTTTAACAAAATTGTGGATGACACTAAGTAGCAAAGTTCATCCTATTCTTTAGTCAGGAGGTGTGGCAGAAGTCTGGAATGTAAAATTGCTCAAAAACATCTGCAATTGCCAGCAGTTAACTTATGGGAATAAAACCTTTTTTGTATAAGTGATTAGATTCTTGGGGCTTCAAAGAGAGTTGCAGCATCTTCATTACTTGGAACATAACTACTCCAGTTTAAAAAAAAAAAAATTCAAGGTGAAAACACATAGTAGAATTAAGCAGTATTATTTCAACCTTGAAATTGAAGCTTTATCTTATCATTGTATTATCCTGTAATGGAAAACTGAACTTGTGTTAATCAGTATTCCTGATTACAAATAGGGAAATTGTGGGGATTTTTCAGAGCCTTCCTTTTATTTTAAATGAAATGTCACGACCATGATTTAGATAGAAATATTTTGCAGAGGATAAAAGGCCCTTAAAATTGTGAAAATACAGGCTAACTTCTGAGATTTATAACTTATTGAACTTTTTATGCATAAAACATTTAGGTTAATTCATTTAAATAAATGATTGGATTGTTTTGCTGTCACTGCCTCAGATGTTCCTGGTTAGGCTTTCTTTTCCACAAAGTACATTTAGTGATTAGCTGAGTACATTTAAATGCAATTTGTATTGAATAAGAAAAATCTGAAGATAAAGTAGCTGTAAACAACTAACTAAATAAATAAAGCTATAACCATGCAAAAGAGAGACACAAAGCTGAGAACTGAATAGATAGGAGAGTTGCAAGCATTGAATATTGATTTGGGGCTCTAGTTCACAATAACCTGGTCTATCTTGTTTGTTGGCTCTTTCATATTTTTAACCAGGCCCCAAACAAAGCAAAACAAAAAAGACATGAATATAATTATTTTATGTATAATTGCCTTCTTGCCATTCTAACAACTCTTGTTGAATGATCATGACAACACTGGCTCAAGGCTATAGAGGCACAGAGAGTTTCTAGACCATTTCAATACATACAAGACAAAATGAGGTCCATATCTCTAAATCCCACTCTAATTTTATACCTGGTAAGACACTATTCAGACCTGGGTGTTTTCATACTAATCTTTAGCAGAAAATACTCACAATGTGGTACAGTTCCAAGACAGCTTAAGTGACCTAGGTCTTAAGGCTTCCATTTCAAGGTACCTCATGGTTCTGATTCAACTTGAAGGAGTAAAACAAAAATTGAAATTTGCTCAGGATAAAATCTATAGTTGTATTCTCCAAAATTCATTCACAGTTAAGAATTGAGATAGGTTTGTCAGACTGCAACCCATTTCCACTCTGGGTGCTCCAAGATCCCCATTTCCTGAGAGCCCTACCAACCAAAGGAGCAGAGTGGATCCTGAGAGTTTGTGCCAATGGCCATGAGAAAGCCTGGGATGCATATGAACCCATGTAGGATTTCTCTGCTCTCTTAAGCTGTTTTTATATCCTGTGTGAAACCTGTTGGGGAGGAAAAAATTTACCTCTACCATTCAACCTTCTTCTGCCTGGTCTAAGAATTAAATTGACATGAGAAAGAGTAGCAGGAGGAAATAAAATTTAATTGACTAGGTACCAGAAAGCCACATAAACATGAGATTTCAAAGACAATCATGCAAAGTGAGATATATATGTCATTTTAAACTAAAAACAAAGACTAAGCATCTAAGATTTCAAAGGGAAGGAAAGCAACTTACAGGAAGATGAAAAAGAGTACATGTTTGGTAAACAAACATTTGCTGGCCCCTTCAGAAACAAAGTGACATAGGAAAGAATTTTAACAAACAGACCTTGCTCAATTTCTCCCTCAATTTCTTCCTACTACCCCTACTTTACATTATAATGTAGCTATTTATGGTGATAGCTCTCTTCCTGGAGCAGGAGCTTTATCTAAATCCTTTTAGGCAAGTAGAGAGAAGATCAAAGTTTCTTCCTGAGTTTTCTGGGCCTTGATTGTTTTTAGCTTGAAATAATCTTCCAGCCGAAGTGGCACATCATGGGCTAACTTATTCTGAACTTCTACAACAGTAAGCATTTATAAATATCAATATATTTTATTATTTTCAGTAGAATGAGAGAGAGAGTTATACAGACTGAAAAGAAACTAGAGCATGAGAATTACAAGAGTAATGTGCCATGGACCAAAGTTCCTGAGGGTTAAAAATAGAATTATTATAAACCTAAGAATGCAGAATACAAAGGAAAATAGGTTTAACCAAATGATGATCTGCTTCAGTTTTTTTTTTTTTTTCAAAATTTTTCTATCTAGTATAATTGTTTCCAAAATAAAAGAAGTAAAAATAATTCTTACATATCGGAATAGTGTTAGAAAAGCATTAAAATGTTCCATTCTCTCTTTGTTTATAGACAAAATAGATAAAGTGCTAACATGCTGACAAAGGGATTTTATGAAACTCAATGCTCTGAATTAGATTCTACTCAAAAGCAGTCTCCTTTTTGGCAATTGCCCTACTTCCAAAGACAAAAGGTCATATTTTTTTCTTGTGGAAATTCTTTATTCTTTTATTTCTGACTTTTTACCCTGCTGCCCATCTCCCTAGCTAGCTATTTTGGGTTAGTTATGCAGCTTAATTTGATCAAGCTTAGCACAGTAAGAGATCAGACTAATCTGGCTTTCTCCTTTTGGATCATTTACTGCAAAATGTTCTAGATCCTACTAAATTGCCAGAATCCTCTGACAATTGCAACAAGGAGCATCTTTTGACATGTCTTCATCTTTAAACTTCCTTCTAAATATTGGAGACTGAAAATATATGCATTGAGAGATGAAATGTATTCTTTGAAATGCAATTAGCTCAGTCTTGTTACCACAAACCATGTTGTTAAATATGCTTTGGGTAATCACTTAACAGTATGTACACACACCCATGTACATAAACATATAGAATAACATTTTCTTCTGGTTTAAAAAAAAAAACTCTTAAGATTGGAAATACAATAATGACCTTAATTTGTTACATTTTATCTGTTACATGACTCAGTTTGACCTGAAATTCTTTTATAACAGGCACAATATATTGATATAATTAATTTCATTGGCAAGTGCCTGGAAATTTGAGTTCATTGAATCTTTGTTTTTTGTTTGTGATGTGGTTGATGCTTGTGGGGTGTGGGTGTGTGTGTGTGTGTGTGTGTGTGTGTGTGTGTGTGTGTGTGTTCTGTCTCCCCATTAAATATGCATCTTACAATTCTTGAGAATTGCTTCTACTGGGTATATAGCATCATTGTTCATGGAGTTTTATGTCAATGTAACCCCTCAGAAACCCTCATTAACTCAACATAGAGCAATATAAATATAAATGAATGAAGAGCAATATAAATATAAATGAATAAATATAAATGAATTTTTAAGTTCAATTTTTTCAAAATTATTCTAGACCATTTAAGTTGGGTAGAAAGTTCAATATTGCTATATTTCTCATGCACAAATTCATTTTAAATAAACTAATATACACATTACAAAAGAAAATATGGAAAAAATATTTAAATAGTTAAAATCCTACCTCCATTAATTTTGAAAATTTTTTGAAGTTTTTCTTTCAGCCATTGCATTCTAAAACAGACTGCTTTCCCTATGACTTTATTTATAACCATCCTGAAAATACAATAGAAGGGTAGCAATCTTCACCTATAAGAGGAAGCTTACAGTCTCTCTGCATAACCTTTGATGCCCCCTATTCAAACTGCCCCTCATTTCTGTACCATCTTTAACCAGACCCGGTGAACATTATGGTCCCTGTTCACATATAATGATATATCTTTTCTGGTCTCACCCTGTCATGTGCACAGATGGAAAAAAAATCACAGTAAAAACAATTCTTGGTGCTATCATGAAATTGCTGTATTAACCCACCCTTGAAACTTGAGTCCTCTAGGTTTTTTTAGTTATACGTGAACCCATAAATGTCCTTTTATTATGTAATTTTTTAATTATTTAATTTAATCTGATTTTCTTTGCCCTCCCAATTTGCTTAATAGACAATTGATGTGATAAATCACTTTGTGGCGTGATATTTATGAGCAAAAGCTAATGAAGAGGGCTGCTGTGCCCCATCCTCCTAGGTGAAGATGTGCATTTTCAAGGATGCCTTCTAGTGCTGGTGTCTTATCTATTGCCAACCCAGAGTAAGCATTCCCTGCAGGACATCTCTGAACACATTAGCAGTATATATTGAGCTCCCACAGGGTGTCAAACCTTGTGTGAGGGCCCTGTGGTACTTATGAAGAATACTCAAGGCCTGGATTTCATGGAGAGGACAATTTAATATTAAGAAAGTGGTAAGCACACATCAGTAAAAATACAAGTGTTGGAGGTGTCAGGGTGTGATACAAGAAGCTGTGGAATCAAAGTCAACTATACCTGTAATTGAGTCTGGCTTTATGACATTATAGCTTTGGAATTCTGATAGCATTCCTGAGATTTCCAGAGCCCCAGTTTCCACATATGAAAAGAAGGAGCAGCACCAGCATTATTGCAATAGATAGTATTTATTAAATGCTTGCCATATTCCAGGCATGCTTTTTAGTACTTTGCATATTCTCACACAATTATTCCTTAGAATGAACTTAAAAGGTAACCATTATTCCCTATTTACCGATGCTGAAGTTGAGACATAGAAAATTAAATAGACCCAAGGTCACAAAGCTAGCAAGTGAAGGAGCCAGCCTGTGATCCCAGGCAGTTCAAGTCCAATATCTGGATTCTTAACCTCTATTCTATACTGCCTAGTGAGACTCTTGTGAGAATTAAATGAAGCAAGGTGTCTAAGGTATCTAGCAATGTGCCAAGACATAACTTCTGAATGCCCTCTGATTCCCTGATGAACTGAGAAATTTGCAAAAGAGAGGAGTTTACTTGAAAGCAAAATTTGACTTATGACTTTGAGGAAAAGGCAAAGAAAAGTTGTTCTATTTTTTTCAGGTGCAAAGAACATTTACCTGAACTTCACTATACATCTCAAGGTGTGAAATCCTTTCCTCTCAGAGTACCTTAATTCTATTCCAAACCAGATTCATGTTTCATCCTCCAAATCATTCTATTGAGAGTTTTAAAGGTAAAATCAGAAGAGAGATCATTCCTTAAAAATGATATAGCTGAGATGTAGGTTTCAACATGGACTCTGAAATACAAAGTTTTCTACAAAATATACAAAGGCAAAGATTATTATGTCTTGTCCATTGATATTCTTAATCAGGAACATTTATTCACTAAGTAAACATTTATTAAGTTGGTCAACATAAGCATCTACCATATACCAGACAGTACAAAGTCCTGAGAATAAAAAGACAATTTATCTGTGTTGTATCACTGCGGGGACATTTTCATTTCTTACTTCCTGTCATATTCTTCCTTCCTGGGGCAAGATTCCCTCAATTTAGTTTGAGGAAACCATGTCCTACTCCTTACTCTAAGCTTATGAGCTTCAGGAGAATCTGGATTCATTTCCTGGCTCTCATCATATGGCATCTCTCTGGCTAAAATAATTTGTTTGGAGATTAGTGGATGAATTAATCCTATCAATCACATTGAACCTCAGAAGTCTGCTGAGAATTCTGGGACAAAAACACTGTTTTTTTTGTCTAGGTGGCATCATGGAAATATAAAATCCTCTGAGCTCCCAGCAGACAAATTTCCATCTTGAGGACAGCTAACCTGAGGATGAAACCAACCCCACAGAGGCCAGAGTATTCAGATGGGGGGGGGGGATGATAACAAAAAGTACCCCTTGGTGCTCTCATTAAATTTGTTATAAAGCTACCTCTGAAACTTGAGCCCTCTAGTCCTTTCAGTTCTATGTGAACCAATAAATTCCCTTCTATTATTGAAGTCAGTTGAATTTGGATTTTATTTTCTTAGAAATAACAGATTTCTGATTGGTCTAAGTTCCTAAAGTGAATCTGATCTAAAGTTCTTATCTTTGATAATCATGAGAATACGCTAACAAAATGAGTTGCCCTCACTCTCAGGTACTCCTGGCAAATATTTTAAGCTCTTGGGATCTCACAGGTACTCAGCTGTTTAACCACAAAGGATCCATTAGTTGGCTGATTTGCCAATATATTTTTAAGGGTTTTTTATTGTGTTATGTTTTCTGGTGCGATTGCTGAGATGAAATGAAAGAACTGGACAAACATTAGAATTTTTATAATTTATTGGAATGTTTCAACCAGAAGTAGCATTTCTGATAAGCAAAGACTGAGTAGTAAACCTTTGGACTGATGTCTTTGAAGATTATCTTTAAAGATATTGTACTATATCTGCTGTTGTCAAAATGTCCTACAAAACATTGTGTATATTAGAAAAAACAACAACCTTAGGGGCACCTGGGTAGCTCAGTCATTAAGCGTCTGCCTTTGGCTCCGGTGATGATCCCAGAGTCCTGGGATTGAGCCCCACGTTGGGTTCCCTGCTCTGCAGGGAGCCTGCTTCTCCCTCTCCCACTCCCTCTGCTGTGTTCCCTCTCTTGCTCTCTCTCTCTCTCTCTCTCTGTGTCAAATAAATAAATAAATAATCTTAAAAAAAAAAAAAAAAGAAAGAAAGAAAGAAAAGAAAAAACAGCAACCGTAATGGGGGGAAAGCATTATCACTGATCCTTCTGGTTTATTCAGCTTTCTCCCCACCCCTCATTTGCTCTACACCACTCTCAGTAAACCTCTTGCTCTTGCTCAAATATTCTGGGCATGTTCCCACCTCTGGGCTTTGGCTTTGTTTCTTCCTTTGCAGCTGGATTGCTAATACTCAGGTTTTGTTCCTCTAGATATCCACATGGCACTCTTCCTAATCTTTTTAAAGCCTTTACTCAAATACATCTTTTCTATGAGGTTTTCCTGTCACTTAACCCGAAATTATTAACACTCCCCTACAAGCCAACAATTTCTACCCTTTCCCTGATTTATACTCTCTAAAATACTTAACCACCATTTAATGTACTATGTGCCTAGCTTCTTTGCATAGTGTCTGTCTATACCCACTAAAAGGTAACCTTCATGAAGGCAAAGTATTTTTGCTTTGTTCACAGCTGTATCCTCAACAGCAAGAGTCCCTGGCCCTCATCAGCTGATAAATACATGTTTGCTAAATGGAGGAATCTGACCTTGTACTAAATTGGAATCGTTTATATTCCTAGATATCACACCGCAAGAAAATCCCTAAGAAGAAAAAAGTTAAGAGAAATGTAGTCACGTATGAGAAGAGATTAAAATAATTAAGATTGTGTGGGGCTATGACTGAAATATGAAACTCTAGAACAAGGGAAAACACAGTTGAAACTTGAAAGAAAAACAACAGGAACACCTGGGTGGCTCAGTGGGTTAAAGCCTCTGCCTTCGGCTCAGGTCATGATCCCAGGGTCCTGGGATCGAGCCCCTCA
>NW_019154093.1:47890402-48051439 GCF_002288905.1 Enhydra lutris kenyoni
AAAGAAAGAAAGAAAGAAAGAAAGAAAGAAAGAAAGAAAGAAAGAAAGAAAGAAAAGCAACATACTTTATTTGGCATGGGTAAGGAATCAAGACTTTCGATAGTCAAATGTAACGTATTGTGAGAAAGTGTCTGAAACGTGTAATTCTGTGTGAATCAAGACCAGTTTAATGGGGAAAAATCTGAAAAACCCTCATCTGCCTCCAGCCTTCCCCATGGTGAGCAAGGAGCCTCGTGGAGAAAAGACTGCGCATCACCTACTTCACGTATGGGTCAGGGGAGAAGTGACACTGGATTATCCCTGCTCTTAGAAATAAAATCACAGGACAGAATTCAAAGGGAAGTTTTCAATTCCTGTCTTCAGAAGAGAGTCAAGAACTGTTACCAAGGGAATAAAACTGTAAGAACTTTGTAAATGTCTGTAACCTTCATCACTTTCCCACGTTTGTTATTTTTATCTCTTCAATATTTTTCCCAGAGGAATTAGCAGGAAAATCCTTAGAACAAAAGAAGCCTGTGTGATTCTGTCAAAGTTAGGTAAATAAAGGGTCAAACTGGCCTGACTTCACAAGCCTCTGCCTTCCTTCTTGGTGGATAACAAAACCCCAAAAGATAGAGTGGGGAACAGAGGCTAATCAAAAAGAGGAAAACAGGCTGAATCTTGCCAGCTTTCAGCAAGAGAGAAAAGAAGAGCCCAGTGGGACATGGATTCTGCAGCTGGGCTGTAGAAATGTCTTAAAGTTCCCCAACATTTAAAATATCATTACCTCTAAAAGATAGAGTTCACATACAAATGCCTTTAAAACACTGCTTTAAATATATTTTGGGTATTTTAAGCAAATGAGAAAGGCTTGGCAATTCTTTTTGGAAAGTGATGTTGTGCCAAGCATGTCTAAAAGCCTCAAAATCTACCTTGGTGAGCACCACAACCCCAATCATAGACTGGCTTCATGATTAACTGGCTTGACCTTCTATGAATGTGTTGAGTAACTGCTTTTAAATGAATGTGCCCATGGAAATCTAGGATAGTACATTCCCTGGTCAAGGGAAATGGTTCCTAAATAAGGCAAAATATCAAATGAATTTGATAATGAAGCAAAATTTTGTATCTTGCCTCTGAGAATGTTCAGAAAAATATGCCACACCGAATTGTCTATAAATGTTATCCCTAACTCTTGCCAAGTTTACCAAATACATTAATCGTGGACCATTGCTAGGCAGTTGTTTTCAACCTAGGCCCTAATATTTAACAAAGTCACGTATTTATGTGATATTCTCCCCCCCAAAACTCTATTAATACATTTTTTATTAATAGATGAATGATTCTAGTCTCTTGATGGTATTTCAATCCTTGTGTTCTATCTCCTTGCATTCACATCTCAATAATATGCTGTAGATTACTGGGTTGAAACTTTGCTCCCATCCGAGCTTATCAGTAAACAATTGTGTCTACTGACTTCTTAAATGAAAACTACCCAAAAACCCCAGGACAGCAAGAAGTAAAGTGAATAAACAAGATCTCACTTAGACCTGTTGTTTACTTTTGGAATAAGTCTTCCATAAAGTGATGAGCTGTCCCAGATGGCCAGCCAGACACATTCCTTGAACGATGAGACGGGTCCCCAACAATAGTGAAGTGTTCCGTCAATCCCTGAGTGCTGTAACAATATACATGTGCAAACATTCTGTCCCAAAGAGGGGATTTCTGGTAAAATAATTTGGCTCCCTCTCCCAATTCAAACAACTGCAGATACATTCCAGTGTGTCATTTTTAATAAAGATAGGTAGCCTGCTGCTTCTTCATACTGGAGCTGTGCTGTATGATGTGAATAATAGGGAAGCTACAGTTTAGCCACACAGGCATGTGAAGTACTCATGGAAATGTAAATTGGAGCCTCTTCCACCAGCTCCATAGTGAGCATTCCTATTCTTTGCACACTTCATAGGGTTATGGGGTAGTCCCTCTTTTTTTTTTTTTCCTGGAGTATTCAAATTTGAGTCAGTGACCAGCATAAATGTTATGAACTTTCTCACTACAACGGAATTAAGTGGCAAAATTAATACACAGATAAGCTGTGCTGTGTTCCCATTCCAAGCTAAATGATTCACTGAACAACTCATGTTTGCCATTTCGTGTGACCCCAAGATTTGTATACACATCTTCATGTTCTTACAGGAACAATGCAATGCTCTTGGAGAAGGCTTCTAGAAAACCAAGCAGGGGTAGTCAAAGTGTAGAGGAGTGTGTTGGAAGCATTCAAAATGGATAGTTCTAAAGCTGCAGGGGCCCTCAGATCTGGTTATTAATAAAGCAGTTGGCACCCAGTTTCTCTTCTATATGGTCAGTTCTGCATTAACCTTGCCAGTAAGTTGGTTGTGCAACACAAAAAGGGATGTGCAACACAAAAAGGGTGTGGATGTGCACCACAAAAAGGGTGGTGCAACACAAAAAGGGAACATAATCTTGACCCTTTGGCTTGATATAACGAGTTTATTGTTGGTACAGCCACTGTAGAAAAGAGTACTGAGTCTCCTCCAAAAAAGTAAAAATAAAAATACCATATCATCCAATAATTCAATACCAGATATTGACCCCTCAAAACCAAAACGACTTATTTAAAAATATATATGCTCCACTGTGTTTATCGCAACATTATTTATGATAGTCAAGATACGGAAGCAACCCAAGTGTCCATTGACAGAAGAATGGATAAAGATGTTGTTTTATACACACACACACACACACACACACACACACACACACATAATGTAATGTTACTTAGCTGTAAAAAGAATGAGATCTTACCACTTGTGACAACATGGATGGACCTAGAATGCATTATGCTAAGTAAAATAAGTCAAAAAAAGACAAATACCATACCTATATATGGAATCTAAAAAACAAAACAAAAAAACAAATAATTAAACAAACAAAAAAGCACCATCAGACCTACAAGTACAGAGAACAAACTCATGGTTGCCAGAAGGGAAGGAGCTTGGGGGAGGAGAAGAATGGGTGAAGGGAAGTGGGAGATATAAGCTTCTAGTTATGGACTGAGTTAGCCGTGAGACTAAAAGTTCCAGCATAGTGAATACAGTCAACGGTATTGTAATAGTGTTGTATGGTGACAGATGGTAGCTACACTTTGGTGAGCATAGCATAAGGTATACGGAAGTTGAATTACTATGTTGTATACCTGTACCTAATGTAACAGTGTATGTCAACTATACTCAAATTAAAAAAAAAAAAAAAAAAAGAGTATTGCTGGACTAAAAGAAGAAAGTCTGTGATAGAGAGGCTTTGGTATCAGGACCTATTTCCTGACATGAATAATCATTACCAAGCTTATACTTATATAATGAATGACTAGCATCAAAATAATCTATTTTTTAAAAGGTCCATAAACACTTTTTTCCAATTTTAAACCCAAAGCATATCTTCAGATTCTCAATGCCACTTATATAGCCCTAAATATACTTTCATATAAACTCAAGCTCTCTGCCCTATGTTCTAACCTTTAGGAAATTTCTGGAAGTTCTTACTATACCTTACTATATTTACTATAAACTCTCAGTACAAGTCTGGGTATTATGATCAAGAAATTCTACTTGAGGGGCGCCTGGGTGGCTCAGTGGGTTAAAGCCTCTGCTTTCGGCCCAGTTCATGATCCCGCGGTCCTGGGATTGAGCCCTGCATCAGGCTCTCTGCTCAGCGGGGAACCTGCTTTCCCCCATCTCTCTCTCTGCCTGCCTCTCTGCCTGCTTGTGATCTCTGTCAAATAAATAAATAAAATCTTTAATAAAGAAAAAAAAAGAAATTCTACTTGAAATATGTAGTTTAAATAAACTTATTGCAAGTCTTAATTAAGGGGAGGGTAGTATAAATGTGATTTTTCCTCAATCACTCCTACTAGTCACACTTTATTGAATTGTGAGACCTCAACCATTAAAGAGAGTGAGAGATCCTTGAACTCTCAGGTTGCTTTTGACAATTACAACTCGCTTCACGTTGGTTAAACTTCAGTCATGTATTGCTTCATGAAGCTCTCCTTCTCTCAACAGAGACTGGGCGTCTGGGCACATGGAATAAGAACACAGACAGAAGCATACACTGCACTACACATCTCCCTTCCACCTCCATTTTTGATGTTGGGTTAAGGAAGAGAGATGAGGAAAGGAAGGCAAACATCCTGTTATATATTAGGGCAAGAGTGTTGCGAGTGTTTTGGATTAGTATTGACAATGCCCTCTGTCTCGTCACTGTTGGAATGTTGACCTTTGTGGCTACAAGTATGAGATTTGGTCTGCCCAGTGGAGCTTCCTCAGAACTCTGCTCAGACTCGGGCTCAAACTCATCTTCAGCTTCTAAGCAAGAGCTATTGGGTTCTCCGCATCCAGTGCAGGATAACCTCGGTTAGGTGGGGGACCAGCAATGCCATCTTGGGTCAGTTACCTTCCATGGTGTCCCAGACTCAAAAAGAAATCCAAGTACCAGTTCCCTTACCAGTCAGACAGTGGAAACATAGCCAAGTTTGGAATAAAGGGTTACCTAGAATCTTTTCTTTTCAGCTTTGGCATTAACTAAGGTAAAAAATCAGATTTAACATCCTATAATATTTAAATAGGAAAAATGCATTAAATTGCCTGCTGTAAATGACAGCTCCACAATTGGCTGTCCCTGTGAACTTGACTAAGTCACAGTATCTCTGAGCCTAAATTTCCTTGATTCTAAAATGGATAGTAATGGTCCCTGCTTCATGGTTATCTTAACTATATGGATATGGCAGGTTAGCTATACGAATAAAAAATTATCTTTTTAAAATCCAGATTTCTGTTACATGTTGAAATTAAAACTGCAACAGTATAAAAAAAGAGCAGGGACCATGGATCTAATGTTTCGCTAAACATCCTCTGCTTTCCAACGAATTTGAAGCAGGTAATCCTCAGACTACACTTAGAAAAACATTGTTTTAAGATGAACGTGAAACTTTCTCACCAATGGATACCTGTGATTATTTGCAGCTATTTATATCTTAGTTTTCAAGGAATGCCTTGCACTAACAGAAAAAACACAGGTGCAACTTGTATGACATTGATTCTATAGTTACAGAAATTAAATGACATTTTGAAATAATTATAGCTTTGCATACTTACTACGCACCGGCAACTCTATTACCAGATAGTGTTTCTTAGAGGTGTAGAAAAGAAACTGACCTTAAAAGTAATAAAGTACTGAATTATAACTCCACCTAAAGGGAAAATGGCAAATCTTGATTTTTGTTATACAAATAATGGACATTTAATAAAAGAAACAAAGTAGTTACAGCAAATGATTTGTTTTCTAAGCATACTTCCTAGAAAATTTTTATTATCTTTTATCTCCATGTTAGATAGGGATGACATATTTGAAATCATGTAATAATAAGTGTTATGCTAAATATTTGCCTGGGAAGTTTTTAGATTCTTGATTTAAATGTGTGATTTTCTCCTTCTGTCTCTGTCTATCCTTCTCTGATTCAGAGCATTTCTCTTACACGAAGAAATCATCTAGGAAAATTTTCTTTAGCATTTTAAATAATCTCTGCTTATTATTACTATATTTTTTCCTCCACCCCAACCTCTCCTCCCCCTCCCCCACACCAGCACTATTCCCCAACAGGCAAATTAATAAAATATTCCTGCTTCTGAGTAAGAAATACATTGAAATGATAAGTGGCAATAAACACACCAGTGATCATAATATTGAAATTTTTAAATAAAATAATGAACTATCTAACCACTTTGTATGCAGCAAGAAAATGATAGCATAAATGAGGAGGTCCTTTTTCTAAAGTAAACTTATCTTTGTCTCTGATTCAGGAGGGACCACCCCATCATCCAGACTTTTCTACAGGGGATAGATTTGTAAGTAAAATTTTTTGGAAAAGTCTCTTTGCTTATTCTGATATCTGTTGCAGCCCACGATTTTGCAACTGGACTTGTCCTTATTTAAAGTAATTTTGGACCTGAACCAGAAAAGTTGTGTTGTCTAGACTCAGTTTGATTTCCCATAGTGCTTCAAATCAGCATTAGAAGCATTATATAAGAGAAAAATTTGTTCTTGTGTCTCTTCATGTGCAAAGCATAATTCAGTCCTGCAGAGAGCTCATTGCATTCAGACAACCAAAGCATGTGTGAACCTTATGTTATTCTGCCCTTTCTCAATATTTAAAAACTGATACCCATCTCTTCAGGAGGATAAGGGTTTTCCTAAGTTAAAAAAATTCAGTGCAGGCTTGGCCTGCATTAATTCCATTGAATTCTTCAAATACATACCAAGTTAATGAAGGCTAAACCATGGTGGGCTAAATTTTTTGATAAATATTGAAGTCTTCTTTGATCCTGATAACCCACAAATGTTCAGCATGAATGAGTTTTCATGGTCAGCAGGCAGTGATTTTGATATTTAACTTAAGCTCTTGCCCAATGTGGTTTACTTCACTTATGAGGATGGTATGCTTAGAAATAAGCAGGAAAAATTGGAAACAGCAGAAGGGCACAAGACATGACACATAAGGCACTTTTTCCCATTTGGCTAAGCGTCTACATCATTTACTTGTGGCTTCGACGGCTCTCTCTTTGCATGTGAGTTCGTTAGAAGTAAAATAAACAAAATCTCAGAGAACACGTCTTCATTTTATTTTATTGACCAGCACTTGTCTACTTTGTTTTATGAACCCTGGTCTTCCTTTCCCATCATGGTAAAGCGGTAGGAAATGAGGTAGGGGGGAGGTGTGTAAACAGAAATGCACTGGGAAGAACAGCCTTCTCTTTCAAAGCTTCAGTGATAATAAAGGGCAACCCTCAACAAATTCACCATAATCTCAAAGTTCCCCAAATTTTCCTGGGCCAGAATAAGTCCTACCTTTAATTTGTAGGATTCAATGGCCTTAGGATTCAAAGGAAAGAGACAAATGTATCTATACAGTTTATGCAACATACATATGTAACCTACTCTGTGATTCCATTTAGATGCTCTTATAAATCAGGACAGTGGTCATCACTGTCAAGGGTGGAAGGAAGCATGAGATGACTTCTGACATGCTGATCATCTTATTTTACTTGATCTTGTTGTTATTTGCATTCAATTTTTTTTTAAAGATTTTATTTATTTATTTGACAGACAGAGATCACAAGTAGGCAGAGAGGCAGGCAGAGAGAGAGGAGAGAGGAGGAAGCAGGCTCCCTGCTGAGCAGAGAGCCCAATGCAGGACTCAATCCCAGGACCCTGGGATCATGACCTGAGCTGAAGGCAGAGGCTTTAATCCACTGAGCCACCCAGGCGCCCCTGCATTCAATTTTTGAAATGTATTTAAGTTGTATATTTAGGACATACATACCTTCTTCATTCTTTTATTTATTTAGTAATATTTTTTAAAATTTATTTGAGAGAGAGAGTGAATGAGAGAGAAAGAGAGAGCGTGACTGGGGAGAAGAGCAGACGGAGAAGGAGAAGCAGACTCCTCACTGAGCAGGGACCCTGATGAAGGACTCGATTCCAGGATTCTAGGATTATGACCTGAGCCGAAGGCAGATGTTTAACAGACTGAGCCCCCCAGGCACCCCTTCTATTTATTTTGAAATGAAAAATAAATATATAAATATTTATGTATGTTACCCATGTTTTCTTAATCTCAGCACTATTGACATTTTGGAACATATAATTCTTTGATCTGTGGGGGTGGGGGTTATCCCTTGCATTGCAGAATGTTTAGTAGCATTCTTGACCTCTACTTATTAGATTGGAGTCGCATATCTCTTTCCGATTTGGGACAATTGAAAGTGTCTTCAGGATTGTCAAATGTCTCCTGGGAAACAAAATCTTGAGACCTCTGGTGAAACCTATCATTGTTAAAACTATATATCAGATGTGTAGAAGAAATAGTTCTTTAAGACTGTTTCCTCATAGCAAGAGAAGTATTATCAGACATGGAGAAGATCCTGTGGGTTGGCTTATTTGAAATTCATGCTACCTTCAAAATCATTTAAGTCTATTATAGCTTTGATACGCCATGTTTCCCACTGCTTAATGTTCATGCATAGCTTCTATAAATCAAATACAGCCAATTCAGAAATGTTTTTGACAACTGATTGATTAATCTCAGTTTTGAGCAGAATAATGGGCAAGAAAAGGGAACCCATTATAGGACTACATTATTTATAGAAACAAAAGGGCTCAAAATCACCTGCAAGACAAATACACAAGGGTATTCTCAGTTCTAATAACAAAACCTTACTTTACAACTGGCTCTCGATGAAGACAAGTAAGTCTTGAAAAGAATGAAAGTTGCCAAATCTCTGGGCACGAGGAATTCCTAATACAAGTTCGGATTGTTCACAAATAAAATTAGTAATAACTGGGTTATTACAGAGACAAGCCAAACAAGAAATTCTGAGATAAAGTAGTATGTCTAAAGATTCAAACAAAATGGTGTTTAAAAAATGAACATTAACATTATAGGCAAACACATTAAAAGGCTGTGGCACCAGACACAAGCACCAGCAAATCTTGATAACTCTTTTTATTAAGACAAACTGCTTTCTGCTTAAAGGGCATTCGACATGTTTTTGTTTGGTTTTCGCTTTGGTTTTGGTTTTTTGCTGTGTGTGTGTGTGTGTGTGTGTGTGTGTGTGTGTGTGTGTGTTTTAAGATGACTTATGGCTTAAGAAGAAAAATAATGCCATCTGAATCCCATGTTTTACCAAGAACTGTTTATCAGTGTTTCGTTCTGTGCTCTCAGGGCATAAATGCTTTCTTTTTTCCCGAAGCCAGATTTGGATCACTCACTTGAGCTGGGCCTGGGGGAGAAACACAGCGGGTATGATGAGCTGATTAATTACCAGAAATCAAATGCCTTGCAGTCAGGAGCTCTGTGCTTGAAAGCAAGCACCAGGACTAGAGGAATGGCAAGCTCCACATGCATGCATGGACAGACAGGAACACCTCGGGGATTAAGTTTCACTGTGGCCTGAAACAAAGGACTTAAGAATGATTGTTTATCCTTGGCAGTGTGACCTGTGCAACATTTTTTTCTTTCTCTTCTTCTTTTTTTTTTTTTAACAAGAGTTTTCAGCATATGACTTCTAAAGTCAAAGAAACCCTGTTAAATCAACTTCAAGATTTTGTCATCTTAAAAAAAAAAAAATCTGCATGATTTTCTCATTGCTTTTCTGCCCCCTTTCACACTCCTTGAAACTTAGGTAGTAATTCATAATTAAAGGTTAGGATATGTCTTATTTCAAGTCTTGTGTGCATAAATAGAACCCTTTGCAGCTGTCTCTTAGGCAGAGCTTCTCATTTAGAGTGGAGTGTGTGTCTACCAGGGAGATATAAACAGAGACAGAATGATAGGAAATGCTGGGAACAATATACAGCCAGGTTCTGAAAACTGGAAAGCCATTAATAATCATAGATGGGCAAGATCAGACTGTTGACAAACTTCTCTCATCTTCAAAGATTGCAGAAACATGCAACTTACTCCCTCATCTCACTGTGTAGGTTGGTTACCTTTCTGTGCCTAATATCCATAAAACCCCCATTAGAATCACAGATCCATTTGTAAAAGAGGACTAAGGTCAAAGGGGCCAGTACTGAATTCTCACGCAGCAAAGTTTACCTATTTTTAGTTGCTGTTTTTAGACTTTTGTTGCAGAGATCATTTGTTCCCCCAGAAACTGCTTATGTGATTTACCCTCTGTCCCCAGAGTAGCACCCAGAGATGGGATCAGGGGCTGCAGTGCTGCTGGGCTGTGGCACACAGAGGGTCAGAAAGGTGTGTTATGCCATTAGATTTGGTAGATCCTGGCTTCCCAACTTCAAGTCACTGAAACACCTGAACTGCTTTCTTCAACAGGTAGATTTTTTTTTATTTTATTTTATTTTTTTTTTAGAAAAGCTATTGATTAAAAAGGGCAGTAGGCTACAGAGTGAATAAATCATGGGAATAAAAGACACAACATGAGGAATATAGTCAACAATACCGTAATAGTGATGTATCCAGACAGATGGTGGCTACGCTTTTGGTGAAAACAGCATAATCTGTAAACCTGTCAAATCACTATGTTGTAACCTGAAACTAATGTGACCTTGTGTGTCAACTATACTCAAACATAAACAAACAAACAAATAAAAAGACACTTGGCCAAATTCCTTCTAAACCACGTAGGTTTGTATGTCTCTGAAAACAGATGGATTGTGAGCTCTGAAAGTAAAACATAATTGTTCTTTAATATTGACCTTCTTCTCAGGTTGCCTTAGAAAGCTCTTTGGTACTAAGTCAGTGGAAGAAATGAGAGAGAAGTTCCTCAAGTTTGAGGGAAGGGTCAAAGTTGTACTCTAAACATTTTGAGATTAACCAGTGGCACGAGTGTAATTTATGTTTAAAATCTACTTACAAGAGAGCACCAGCAGCAATGGGCGAAAATACAAGTTGGAAATGCTTTGAGATATGTGTGGAATTCACCAACCCTTGTGCTATGAGTGTTCTCTGCTTTGGAATTCCCATCTTCTGGCCTACGAATCTAGCATCCTCTGACACAGAAGGGCATTGGGAAAAGGGGAACTCTGCATCCGGAGGTCAGGAGTCAAATCACCCTTGTTGGTCAAACTCTTTTTTAGAAGCCAACTGCCATCCAGGTTGGTGATCCTCCTGTTGCTAACTAGAAAATGATTCCTCTTTCCTATGCATAAATTTCAAGACTGTAAGAACATATACAAATGGAAGAATTGCAGAGGAACACTATGGACAGAAATGAGCTTGACTAGAAAATACTAGAAAAAAACAAAATACTAGAAAAAAAACAAAAAACAAAAAACTAGAAAATAGCCATGAAAGTCACAATGACCTGAAAGTTTATCTATAGAACTTTTAAAAAATCAAGCTTTTTAAACAGTTAAATAAAATTTGTTTTCATTATTTACAAACTTTTCTTCCTGCCAGATCCTTACTCTCTCTCTTTTTCTCTCTCTCTCTTTTTTTTTTTTTTTGTTCCTGAACTAATCTCAAGCTTGTTTTATTCTTTGCCTACTCTGTCCTACACTTCATTCTCCAGAGATTTACTGAGACTTTCCTCTATTTGCTGGGGGAATATAATGATGAAAGAGGGAATCCCTTTCTGTGCCCAAGTAGCTCATACCTATACTCTCAATACCCACTTTTCTATTCCTATTTATTAACTTACTGCACTGTTAAATGGCAATAATTCCCCCTGTTTACCCTTTTCCCCACATTCCCTTTATTTTATTTTCTTATTTTTAATTACCTGAATTGCATTTTATGGATATTAAATATTTATGGAGTTCTACATAATTATCTATGGTGTTAGAATTTATTGGTAAGTTGGAGGGGATCTGTTAAATATTTTGCAAGAAAATGCAGGTTTAGTGACATTTTAAAAATTATTGTCGAAGATAGTCTCCTCATTGGACAAGTGGTAATCATTTATGGATGATATCTAACCCTGAGCTGCTTTGGTATAACATTTTGGAGAAGCAATTTTTACAAAAATTACATTTGAGTTTGAAATGCCTTGCATGATTTCCCCCCTTCTGGCAGAGAATTTACCCTTCTAATTATGTTTACCTTAGGCTAATATTAAAATTGGTTTGCATTCCTTGACATAAAAACTGCCTCAGGGAGAGGTCACAGAAAGAGGGACTTGACCCAGAAACTTGCAGACAAGGGAGAAGTCTGCCCAGGGGTGCAGAGTTAACCTAGATAGTACAGAAAGTGGATAAGCCACAAACATATAACCAAGAGGCACTTGTCTGTAAAAAGTGAACCAGAAACCTTATTAATACTTTTCTCTCCTGCTATTTTTTTCCATTTTTTAAATTCTTTATCCCTCTTCTGATAAAAATCACAAAAAAAACTATTTCTTAACCTCGCTTTTTTATTTTCCCATTTTCTTTTTGTCTCTTTAGAAGAAAATAGTTTAATTAGGGGGTAATCCAGAGCAAAGATATTTCAGTCGGCAGGAATTTTAGTGATGTTCTTCTTCCTTTTCTTTCTTGTCCCTACCCTAGACGCACTTATACATAACTTGGGTAACATCTCTTCTTTCCCATATCATCATTCACTCCGTGTAGGAAACAATAACAATTGTAATTAGATAGTACTTTTCTCCAGTGAGCTTCAAGTCATGAATAGCCATTATCTCAGGTGTGGACATACTATTCCCGTGAAGTGGGTGGGAGATAGGTAGTATCATTCTCATTTCACAGATGGGAAACCTGTGTCATAGAGGGGTTAAATGAATGGTCCAAGGTTATACAGAAAACTACTGTATGTTCAAGCCACATGGTGCATCCTCTTTTAGAACCTGCCACTTAAGAGAATCAGCCATGTTATACCTTATTAGCAATACACTCATCACTAGTGACTGTGATCAGCATAAAGACATCCATTGAAGTCTTCCAAGAATGAGGGTGTCAGTAGTTAGATTAAAAGATATACAAAGAGAGGACATACATCCTCCCTAGAGCCCAAAATATAAACTCAGTCATTCAACAGCAAGGCTTTTATTGAGCTCCTGTTATTGCCAGCTACTAGATTCATGCTGGGGCTATAACTGTGAAGACTCAGTCTTTGCCTCAAGAAACCTAAACGTTGTTGAATAGAATGCATCTCTTCAACAGATACTTATATTTATTTGTAAGGAAGTATATAAAGCTGTGTGACCATATGTTAAAAGGGTCCAAAATATGATTTGGATCTCAAAGACTTCATAGAACCGCTTGATATACACTTCAGATCTTTCTGATTTCCCCCATATTGTCCAAGTCACATTATACCCAGGGCAATGAATTTGCCTGTAACCTCTTTCTACGGGGGTCACTTTTAATCTTCTAAAATGTATTAAATGAGAACTAAATGGAAAAGTTGTCCAAATTTTATATATATGTAAAATCTATAAAAGTACATAAATGTGTATATATGTATACTTATACATTACTTATATAAATAATATATTAATACTTATACTTAACTATATTACTTATATTATACTTAATATATTTACACTTTCCTTTTGTCAGGACTTAAGGGAATTTTTTAACAGTAGATGAATAAGCTTGATTGTTCAAACTCATGACATCCAATTTGGAGACTTAAAAATATTTCAGTTTGACCGTGCTTCACTTTAACATCTAGATTGCAGACTGAGTGTTTTCTCAGCAAGTATGTTTTTATTGTCATGTTTGAATAACTTGATTATTTAATATATATTGGTTATCTTCATTAATCTTCACGATGCTACTTTAAAACTTCTCTGGCCTTCTGAGACATCTTTCCTTTCCCAGTCTCCACTCAATCACAGAGTAGCTTTCAGGAATCACTCATCTATCTCCTCATCAGTGATACAACTCACCATCTAGAAAACTGTCCCATAAGCTTTCTACACAAGACTGGGAATATGGCATGTGGAAATCATTAAGTATATTACAAGTAGCTTGCACGATCAGCACATGCCCAGAGCATAAAAGATATTAGCCATTCTATGCATGTCAAGTTCACCATTCCTCCGCCTTATAGTCATACAATTGAGAAGTGGACATTTGTTGGTAATTTATACTTCCAACTTTTGTGTTGCTGTATAATGAAAACCATCTCTATAGGTGCTTGTTCTGACTCTTATCCACACATTTACAGATGTGTATTCAAAGACAGATTTCCACACATATGATTTATATATTAACTAAAAGCCTTCTCCTTAGGATGCCTGGGTGGCTCAGTTGGTTAAGCGTCTGCCTTCATTCAGCTCAGGTCATGACCCTGGCTGGGGTCCTGGGATCGAGTCCTGTGTTGGGCTCCCTGCTCAGCTGGGAGCCTGCTTCTCCCTCCCCTGTTCCCCCGGTTTGTGCTCTCTCTCTGTCAAATAAATAAATTAAATCTTTTAAAAAAGTAAAATAAAAACAAAAGCCTTTTCCTTAAAATGCGATGTAAGTTCCATTTATTGGGTTTTTTTTTTTTCAGCTTTATTGAGGTATAATTGACAAATAAAGTTGTGAAAATCCTTCCATTTTAGACATGAATTAAACTGGATGGCATTATGCTAAATGCAGTAAACCAGATAAAGATAAATATAGCATGGCATCACTCACGTGTAAAATCTTTAAAAAGAGTCAATTTTAAGTAAATAAATTAATCCATCATCCACTTCCATTTTTTCTTTTTTTCTGATTCATTTTTAGGTTTGTTCTAAAGATCTTTTCATATATCCTTACTTTGTTACTTCAAGGTTCTAAAGGTTTATGAAAATATACTATCTTCCAAACAGATGGATAATTTTTTTAAATTATCTAAGTATTGTCATATATTTCTGGACACAAAGACAGAAACATAGGCAAAGATATTTGAAAATTTTGCTTTTAAAGAAATCAAATGGGAGTGCCTTGGGTGGCTCAACTCAGGTCATGATCACAGGGTCCTGGGATCAAGCCTGGATCAGGCTCCCTGCTCAGCGGGAAGCCTGATTCTTTCTCTACCTCTGTTCCTGCTTGCATTCCTTCTCTCATTCTGTCTCTGTCAAATAAATAAATAAAACCTTAAAAAAAAGAAGAAATAAAAAAAAATCAAGTGTTCTCAAACTGCAATGTCCACATTGCCTGTGTTCATTAGTTAATATCAATTCTCTGCTCTGTTTTTCTACTCAAACCTAAACTTTTATATCTACATAAGTTAAGTGTCCTATTTGTATGCACTCTTCAGTTCTTGTTTGTAATCAATAATGTTCCTGCTCGACAAGTGTTCAAAATTGAATGTTTCAGAACCTTGGGAACAGCGTATCTGGATGAGAGGCTTTACTATATACTACTATTCGCAGTTCTTCTACTGACAAATAGTATCTTCCTTCTCTATGGTGAATACAAAAATATTTAATTAGTGTAACATTGAACAGTTATGTGAACTACATCCTTTCCTTGGAGTATTGGGGATGAGGGGTGAACCTAAACTATGATAATCAAATAATCTTTCTTCATTGAGCACATAATATAATTAATTTGAATTGTAAGTCTTAAAAGAGAAAGAATGGAGTTGAGAAGAAAATCTGTGATTGTATTTGCTACTAGCATCTGTTTTTATTTTTTAAAATATTATGAAACCCTCTTTAAGAATTTGTTTTCCAAAGAAAGAAACATAGGTCATCAACACTGCTGAAAATAGTTAAAGATAAAAATGTCAAAGGAAGGATTCTTGTCTTCTGTTTTTTTATTGCTGCTCTTATTGCCAACTGTTATTTTAAGTATGCAGATGTGGTAGAAACAAAATGAAGTATGCCCTTTCAGCTATAGGTGCACTTTTAAAAGGTCAGGTCTATATGACCTGTCATTTTTTTTGTGGTTTTAATTGTTGAAAGGTAGCAAGAGTCTTTTGTAGAATCAACTCTTCTTTTTATGCTTTTTCTTCCCACATCATTTCTGGTACCAATTAGCAGAGCCAAGAAGTGCAAACTCGCAAATCTCATTCATTGAAGAAGACACATCAAGTATTTATTACAGATCTACCATGTGCCTTCATTGTTCTACAGATTAGGGATACATGGAGAATAGGGATTTTTGAGATTATAGAGTGTACATTTGGGGGCATATGATGAGGTGAGATGGAATATAAAAAATTACTTCAGATTGTAAGCAGTTCTGTGGAGAAAACAGGTGACTGGAGTAGGACAGAGTGAGACTGGGTTGTGGGAGTGTCTTACTTAGGAAAGAACAGTAGGAAAGGCAACTCTGAAGAGAGAATTTTGAGGCTGACATCTGAATAATGAAAATGAGTTAGTCAGGCAAAGGCCTAAGAAAAATGTGTTTCAAACATAGAGACCCACAAGTGCAAAGGCTCAGAGTTAATCATAAATTTGGCATGTGAGGAAAAGAGACATGGTAAGAAAATCGAGCAAGGGCAAGACTTGGAAGAAATGAACCCAAAGAGTAGGCTGAAAGGCAGACTGGGAGGATCTTGAAGCCGTGGCAAAATCATGCCTTTTATTGTAACCTAAAATCAAAAGCTTGTATATGGTTTTAAGCAAAGGAGTGTTATGGTAGGATTATATATTTAAAATACCCTTTCATCGATCGCTATGTGGGGATGGGGTCTTAGGGAAGTGAGGCTAAAAGAGAGATCAGGAAGCTACCACAATCATTCAGTAAGACATGATAGTAACTTGACCTTGAGTGGTTAAGAGTGAAAATCATGAGAAGTAGTGCATTTCAGGAAACGCTTTGAGACTGACCCCAAAATACGTACTGATGGATTGTGTGTAAGGCCTGAGGGAGAGAAAAGGAATCAATAACAGCTCCTAGAAAATCTGGGAGATGATAGCCCCATTAACTGGCATAGAAAACAACAGAGAAGGAGAGGTTCAGGAAGATAGGAAAATCAAGAGTTCTGCCTCCTGATACAGGATGGCTTCTGCAATCTAAGGACAATATAGATGGGAACCAATAGTCACTGCTTGATAGCTTCTAGGGATAGAACTTTATACTACTTTCAAAACATAGTACATACATAATCACAGTTAATTTCCACAATATTCCTGTGAGAAAACTGCTGTCCTTTTAATATCCATGCAGCTGAGAAAATTAAGATTTAGAGAGATTAAGTAATTTGTTCTGAAAAACCCATAGCATTCATGCACTGAGAATTCACACTCAGATATGGCTGGCCCCAGAGCCCAAGTCCTAAAATACTATGTGTCAGAAAAAGAGCTCCTGGTGGAGGAGGTTTTTGTTTTTGTTTTTGTTTTTCAGAGAAGCTTCCAAAACAAAGCAATTCCTAAATCTCTGCAGAATGGATCTGGATTCAAGAGATTTGTTCAGAGGTTTCAAGACAGAATCTAGAATGCAGACCCAATATTAAAAGTGGACGAGCAGCAAAATGCCTTTGCCATTAGACTAGGAAAGTTTGCCAAACTCCGCTGTGCCATTAGACTAAAGAACATAAATTCTCTCTCCCTGGGAAGAAGAATGTTCCAAGAACCAGAGCTGGAACTCAACTTGTCAGTTGGCTCTTAAGTGATTCCATTTACATGGCTTGGAAGGATGCTGGTTCAGGAATCATTCCATCGTTTTGAAGGCAGTTGAAGTTTGTATACAAGGCATCACTGATGGGGCAGGACATGAGGAGGCTGCCCAAGCACTTGTTTCTATCAGGCTCTAACCAGGTCTGATGTCAGGTAGAATACTGAGAATTCCCAAGTTCTGAGCTGCTCGCACTGAAGAAATTGACACTTCATATTTTTATACAGGAAGTCGCTTGTTCATCTTTCTCACCAATGGATGGATTATTTTCTCTTTAGATTCTCTTCAGAGAGAGATTTCCTTCTTTAAAAAAAAAAAAAAAAAGTTTAAAATATCTCCCTGCATTCATGATCAAGTGGAGACTGCTGATCATTGTAGACCAAGCAAGACAGGGCATCTATTTGGGGTTTGAAAGATAAAAAATCATTTAAGGGTCAACAAGTTAAGACCACAAGACATTTTTTAACAGAGGGAAGGAGAATAATCCAATTTATCTCAGATATGTACGTAAGGTCCTATTTCAATTCCTTAAGTAAAGAGACTTAAAAATTTATTTTTGGACCATATGCTATAATGTATTAATATGACTTAATGAATTAATTAAGTTGTTTATTAATATAACAACTAATTAGTGAATTAATTCAATGATACTGTGCAGGGACCCACTGGACTTCAGATACTGTGCTGGGTGTTGGATACAATGCTGGGACAAGGTCTTTGCCCTCTTGGTATTCAGTTTGAGAAGACATACAAACAAACCAATAAACATGTGTAACTGTAAATTCTGCAAAGTGGGAGGAAGAAAAGAATAAAACTCAGTGGGAGGAAAATGATAAGGATGATCTACTTGAGATTGGAGGATCCAGGCAGATTTCTCCAGGCAGGGGAAATTAAGCTGAGATCTGAAAAATGAAGTTTGAGTCAAATGAAGAATTGGGAGAGGAGGAAAGAAATGCAGGCAGTTGGCCCCTGCATGCGAGGATGAAAGACTAGGTGAATTCAGGGAATTGAAAATCATGGGTGTGGCAAGAGGGAAAGGATGACTGCAATGAGATGAATTTGGAGTAAGAGCCAGATTATGAATGGTCCAAGACATGTGGGCATTTTCATTTGCTTGCTTCCAAATGCAAGAGAAGCAAAAAATGTGGCATCGTCTAACAGAGGTTCTTCAAAGACCACACCAGCTGTTATGCCAGTAATGGATTAAAAGAGGGCAAGAGCAGAAGTAGAAAGACATATTATTAGGCTATATTCCAAACAAGGACTAGTGATGGTTTAGCCTAGGAGGGATGGTGGCAACAGAGATGGAAAGATCATTTTGAAGGTAAAATAGCAGAACTTACTGAAATACGTTAGCTACAAAGGAGGAAGTGGGTAAAAATAATGATTTCTCAGCTGTATTTCATGAGTAGATAGAATTAATATAAAGAAAATCAGCATTAATTTGATCCTATTATTCTAACTCAACTTGTCCTATTTAAATTTTTCATTGTTTTGTCAAATAAACTGAACAATTATTTCTCTCAGTCTTGGCTGAAAGAATGAGAGGCAATTTCCCCTAAGAACTCACATAAGGAAAGAAGCCAAGCCTTTTTCTTCGAGACTTTCTCCTTTGACCTCATCAAAAATTGACAGGGTTCTCTCCTCATTTCTCCAGCCCAGGCCTATAGAGCACAACTGCCCATATGGGAAGATTCTGGGAGGATGGGGTACAGAGGAATATGGGACATTTCTGGTATAATTGTTTCATTTTCAAGCAAAAGAAAGAGCTTGCTTCTTTTTTCTCTCTATTCTTTTTTTTTAATTATTTTAAATTGAGCAAAGCCATCTATCATAAAGCTACTTAATTACCAAAAGGAGAATAAAAGAAAGATTTTTCATCTAGTTATTAAGAGTATGCCAAAGAATAAGTCTGTTTTTTTATTTAACAATTTTTATATTTATCAGAAGCAGAATACACACACACATGTGCACACACACACACACACACATTGAACGAGAGAGAGAGAGAGAGAGAGAGGGCATTTTATTTTTGTTCCTTCAGTAATAAGAAATTGGGCTTAGGTCCTATGACATAGAAGATGACTATTAAAATATTAAAATGTGTCCCTTAGCATAGCACTTAGATCAGAACATGGAAATTTCTATGTGACACTTCTGTTCATTTGTGATTAATTTTAAATCTGTTCTTACAGGGGCGCCTGGGTGGCTCAGTGGGTTAAAGCCTCTGTCTTCGGCTCAGGTCATGATCCCAGGGTCCTGGGATCGAGCCCCGAATCAGGCTCTCTGCTCGGCGAGGAGCCTGCTTCCTCCTCTGTCTCTCTCTGCCTGCCTCTCTGCCTACTTGTGATCTCTGTCAAATAAATAAATAAAATCTTTAAAAAAAAAAATCTGTTCTTACATGCAATATATCATCTGATCTAAATTTTCTATACATATGCTTATCCACTGGATATAACCAATGAACTCAAATATTTGAGACCAAATTACAGTAGCCTTGACTGGTTGGCTTGAATAATGCCTTTGAGGGGACTTCCTTCAACTTCTGAGCATCTGGCTTGAATTAGAATTCATGTTTGGGTTCATTTGAATGCTTTTCCAGAAAAGGTCATTAGTTTTGACCTTTTTGCACCCTTACTCTAGGAAGAATCTATAAAATATTCCATTTACGGGCAACTGGTCAGCATATAGACAGCATTCATGGAGCATGTTTCTGAACAGAACAGAGGCTATAGATCACTGTGAAGGAAGGAGATGATTTCATTCCTCTCCTTTAGGAAAGTTACTATGCAGTGGAAGAGACAAGTATAGTCTGCTGACCTAAGAGTCTCTTACTTATGTGACCATAAGCAGAGGTGACTGTATGCACAAAATCAAATAATAAGAAATCAAGAAGCCTAGACATTTAAAAGATAGAAGAAGAGGACAATAGAAAGTGCCCAAAGCATGGTAATAAATGTTGTTCACTGCTTGGCTACACCTGGCTTATTGATTCGGTGGATTTAAAATTGGATGAATCTGATCACAGAATATGAGCTACCTTGGCTGGTTCCCTAAAAACAACAACAACAACAATTCCTAAATTAGGAGTATAGCTACTTAAGATTTTTAAGTAAATTGCAGAAATATTTTTCATCAGGTCCAAGGTACCTCTCAGTCATTAGGTTAGAAGCTACTCATAGTGGTACTCAATCATAAGAGGTCAAAACAATTGTAAAAACTACTGGATCAAACACACACACACACACACACACACACACGTCCTTTGTAACTATGACCACACACTCTCACTCATTGACACAAAATTACCCACATCCTTCAGCTTTATTAGTGTAAGGTCTTGGGGTTCATTTCAACCTTCTACTGTAGTTTGATTATCTAATTTCCATATTCATTACTCAGTCAGGAGTCTGATCCCATTAGATGTTATACAACCCTCATGAGCATGGAAAAAATAACTTTTGTATATAATGACTACTTAAATTTGAAAACACAGGAAGCAACACTCAAGAAGAGTACACTCATTGGACTGGAAGAAGGAGACCAGAATGATATGTGGAGGCAAAATTGCATGTGTATCACTTTTCCAAATTTGGATACACAGACGTACGTGTCAGTGTTTAATTGCTCAAGGAAGCCTTCCCCAAGAATTCTGTGGAGTCTAAATGATAAAAAGATAATTCAGGTGCTCCTTAGGAATATATACTTTTCTCTGCTGTCCCTTTCACTTTCTTCCAAACTTCGAACAAAGGGAAAGTGTGGGGAAAACATGGGTGAATATCATGGAACTGCTTCTCCAGCCCCCCACTTTGTATAACTTGGAGTGTGCTGAAAAGCCACTTTCAGGCCAGAAACACCCCACAATAAAGTCATTCCTGTTTGTGACCCTTTAGTAGGCCTAGAGGTAAATTTAGTAGGTTCTGACTGGTAGTTTAAGGAAATGGAATTAAATATAAACTCACACTTCATTATTAATAAAATCATATTCAGCATTGACCGTAACTTTCACTGCAGCTGTAAGTGTAAGTATTGTTCCATAAAACATTCATTTGACATACATGCATGTTCTTCTTAGGTCACAATATAAAATATATTTCTTCCTTGGAAATTAGAGGTGCTTAAAATCCAAAAAAACCTTATTAGGAGGGGTATTACTTCATTGAACATTTCTTACAAAAAATTAAATAGTGTGGGGGCTCCTGGGTGGCTCAGTGGTTAAGCAACCTGCCTTTGGCTCAGGTCATGATCCCGGGTGCTGGGATGGAGCCTGGAGTGGAGAAATCCCTGCTAGGAGGGGAGCCTGCTTCTCCCCCAGCCTCTGCCATTCCCCCTGGTTGTGCTCTCTCTTTGTCAAATACATAAATAAAATCTTAAAAAAAATAATAAAAGAAAAAGGAAAAATAGAGTTTGCCTAACCAAGGAGAATGACTCCAGCACACTTCCAAAGGGGAGGAGGTCAAGGGGCAAGGCTGTATGTGGCACGAGGCCCATCAGGACTTGGCACTGGAGACCTGAGTGGAAAGATGATTGGCATCAAGCACCACATATGCGCAATTTTGTTCTGGGTCAAGCCTGGAACGATGACACCATACAGGCCTTTAATCTTTGTTGAGTAACAGGATGGCGGTAACCCTGGAAAATCATCTTATGACTAAAATCTCTAGGGTTACTTTAAATAGAACCCGGAACTAACTAAACCTAAATGACTATTTGAACAGATTAAACTGCCCTGGGCTTTGTAGCTGTGCATCTCTAGTCTTCACCAGTTCTCAGATCCAAAAAGCAACATCCATCATCAGAGAATAAATATTTCCAGAAACTGAGTTAAGGAAACAAGTCCAAACTATTTGAAATGAGTTTTTAAGATTAACCCATATGTATTCTAACCAGTGAAATACTGAAGGATTTCAAACAGAAATGGAAATAACGAAGGATATGTGGTCTTTTTTTTTTTTTTTTAAGATTTTATTTATTTATTTGACAGAGCGAGAGAGACCACAAGTAAACAGAGAGGCAGGCAGAAAGTTGGGGGCGGGGAGCAGGCTCCCTGCTGAGCAGGGAGCCTGATGTGGGGCTCAATCCCAGGATCCTGAGTCCATGACCTGAGCTGAAGGCAGAACCTTAACCCACTGAGCACCCAGGCACCCCACATATGTGGTTTTTTAATAGTTAGCGATTTTGAAGATTTGGCCTAAGGGAGTCACAGATAAAAATATACTTCAAGTTTAAAATGTATAATTAATATATTTCCTGTTTTATATTATAATCTCAAAACAAAATTTTACTAGGTTTATAGTTGGCATTGGAACATTTAAAAGAACCTAACACAATTTCTTACAAGTTAGACACTGAAATAAAACCAATGGCCAACATCTACCTGGAACTAGATGAGACTTAAATAGTAAAGGGAAAATCACTCATCAGGAATTTAAACTCTCTTGTAATTCCTAGAAAGGATTATAAAAATGAGGCAAATGAAATGAAAACTCAACTTTGAAACATCTTCATATTCCCCCTCAATCTAATAGCTTCCACTTTCTGTTCTAATTGTGCTTTTTGGTCCTTCCTTCCTTTCATCATTCAATAGGTACTTCGATCAATGCACAACAGTTCTAGCATTGTGGTTGGAATACAAATTTAAATACATAGGCTGTGATCTCAAGAAAGTTATGGTTTTGACTAATTGGTATAGGTGGGGAGAAAAGCCATACTAATAAAACCATAAATGGCAATGTAGGGGAAAACCTGATAAAGCTCCAAGCACATGATAAGAGAAGATACGTGGGAGTTCAGAAGTAGGAAGTACTACATGGTCTGGGCCTTGAGGTACTGATAATAATCAGAGGGGTTAAGTCTTAAGGACAAATTAAATTTCAAGCCAGAAAAATACTGTGAGCAAAAGCACCATTGGAAGAACACTTTAGATGTCTTCAGAGACTAATGAATGTATCTGGCCTACTACTGTAAAGGGTTTGTAGAATAGGGCTTAAAAATAAGGATACTAAGTCGATGGAAGAAGATGCTAACCATTATATCTAAATTCATTCTAAGAATCTAGAATCTAAATGGATTAAATCTAGCATGTTTGCATAAGGTGACTCAAATCTGCTTTTCTACCTCCTTCTCTCTCTCTCCCTCACCTGACTGGATCAGGGTTAGACACCTGACACAAGCTGGATGAATGAGATTATCTATTCCAGAAATCTGGAAATTGTGAAATTGAGTCATTTAGCTTTAAAAAGCAAAACAGCAATTTCATGGAATCAGAGTAAGTGCTGTGGCAAACTGAAGGCACATGCAAAATACAGTTATTATGGGAAAGCAGATGGCATATGAATGAAGAGGGTGGAGTGGGAGTGGGGGAATGGAGCCAAACATACAGAGAAATACATAGTAGACTGTCTGAATGTGGGGTGTCTGGGACTAGACCCCCAGTAGTCAATGCCAGCTATTCCTCTAACAAATGTGTCGATATTGGGAAAGTTACTAAACTTTCCTGTAGAGTAGGTGAAGTAGCATGAATCAACTTTGAGTTGTCATGAGAATTACATGAGAAAATATACACAAAGTTTTTAGAACAGTATCAGGCACATGGTAAGCAGTGGTAACTATTATTATTATAATTATTAAGCCATCATTTTCCTGCCTATATTTCCCACATGTGGGTCCCTCTGTCCTTAAAATTAATTCACCCTTTCCAAAAAAAAAAAAAAAAACTTTTGTTTGACCTTATTTGACTGGTCCTATTTCTCCTGAAACCAAATACTTCCTGACCAGAATGACTTAAAAAATAAACTTGGGTCAGACAAAAAAGATCTCGAATACTGGGATAAGAAGTTTGAGTTCAGACCACTGAAATATTCTTGTTTTAGATCTTCCTCCCTCAATCAACACATTTCCCAGAATTCAAACATGTACACTGAATCTCCCACTTGCCCCAAATTTCCAATCTGATGAAATGTAGTGAACTGGAGAAAACTTAGTTTAAAAAATTACAGTAAATATTTTCATGTTTTTGCTCTTTCTCAGTGCAGTTTGAATCTGGGAAATTTGTTTAGCATTTCCTATAATTTTCAAGCTGCTAGGAAATAGAGAACTTAGACTAAGACCCCACCCAGACTTTTTCTATGTGATCATTGCCAAAACCTCGCTATTCAAGAAACCCAGTATAACTTTTCATTTCCTAACAAATATAAGAAACTCAAGTTTTCTGAAGTGTTCTTTTTGTTTTTCTTATTTTTCCCAGAGGTTTTTGAGTTAAGCACTCTATAGCAATGCATTATTCCTCAGATGTCCTATTCTGGTAGGCTCAAAGCTGGGACATGGAGAGGATTTTAGTATTTTGCCATGCAATTTAAAAAAAATAAAAAATTTTATTCATTAGCTATAAAGTGTTCATTAGCTATAAAGTGGGTATGTTTATGGTTAATTTTTGAGGAAATGTTCAAAATTAAGTTAGTTTTTGATATATATTTCAGATTTTTGTGATTTATATAGAGAAGAAAATAGTGACCTTTACATGATCATTATAATAGCTTGTGGGTAAAACTGAAGTCTGCAAAGTTGATTATTCTTAAGAATGAAAAAATATTCAGTAGCCATATTTCATTATTACAGCTTGGTCTGAATATGATCATCCTAATTATAATGTCTTCAAATAAATAACTAAATTCAATAATCAAGTTTTTAGCAAGGCACTTGAAATTTATTCCATAATACTTATAACAGTACAGAGATTTTTGTTTCAAAACAAAATCATGTAAACAAAATTATATTTACTTTCTACTCTCTGTTTCAAAATCTAAGTCAAACAATAAGCAAGTAAATATAGATATTTTTAATGTAATTTTTTCAGCTTTAAGTTAAAAATAAATTTAAATTTACAGAAAAACTGTACAGATAGTAAAGAAGTTCCTGTCTATCCATTACCCAACTTCTTCTAATGTTAGCATTTTACCCTAACCAAAGGACATTTTTCAGAAGTAAGAAATTAACAAAAACATGAGAGTGTTGGCAGAGCTAGAAACTTCATTCAGACCACCAGGTTTTCCACTAACGGCCCAATATGTTCATAGTACACTCTAGTACGCTATGCTATATTTAAGTCTCCTATGGTCCCCAAATCTGTGATAATTCTCAGTCCTTTGCTGTGTTTCATTACCTTGACACTTCTAAAGTACTGGTCAGGTATTTTGTAGAATGCCCTATTTAGGTTTGACTGATGTCTTCTCATGATTAAGCTGAACTTGTGGATTTGGAGGAGAACATCACAGAGTAAATTGTCCTTCTCATGTCACACCATATAGGATGTATATATCAACATGACCTACTGAAATGATGTTAACCTTTATTGCTTGGTTAAGGTGATGTCTGCCTGATTTCTCCACTATTTTTATATTTCTAAATTCTATTCTTTGCAGGGTGCATGGCTGGCTCATTTGGTAGAGTATGAGACTCTTAATTTCGGGGTCATGAGTTCAAGCCCATGTGAGGCATACAGTTTACTTTAAAATAAAACCCACAATTACCAAATTCTATTCTTTGGAAGCAAGTTACTAAGTCCAGCCTATACTCAAGGGATGAGAAGAAAATACCACCTCTCCCCACCCCTGGAGGAAGAAGTATCATACAATATTTAACAACTGATAAATATATGGGGAAAGATATTTTGAGGCTATGCAAACATCCTGTTTCTCCTTTATGTTTTACCCAATTTTGGCATTCATCAATAGGTTTGCCTGATGCAATTACTGCTATACTCTAACTGTGATTTTCTACTTCCCTCATTCCATGTACATTTAGTACTGGGAATTCTATGAGGAAAATGTAAACTTTCTTCAGCATTTATTTATTAATTAATAATATATCAATATGGATCCATGATCATTTAATTTTATTCTTGCCTTATAATCCACTATGGTTATTATTCATTTCTTGCTCAAAATGCTACAGAGTTGGCCATTGGTGTCTCTTTTAAGTTGACTCTAATGTCCTTATAAAATGATCCCATCTTTCTTTTTCTTTTTTTTTTTTTTTTTAATATTTCTTTCCTTAAACACTTCCTTAAGGCTCCAGGCTCACTTTTATTTCCTGGCCCAGGCCTAGAATCAATCAATTCTCCAAGGAACCCTCTCTCCTTTTATTAGAGAATGGTATTTAGAAACCAAGATCTGGGTGTTAGGTGGGATTATTGCTAGTAGGTGTCACTGTTTTGAGTATATCTTAAGGGACAGAGCTAGGCAATATATGCACCAGCCTGTGGATATAATTACTTCTGTATTTATCTGTTTGCATATATTGAAAATAAACATGAGGTCAATCTTATATCCTTGACATTGACAAAATTTGCAAATGCAAATTTTAAGTCAGCACAGATTTCATTCAAATATCCACACATTTTTTTTCAAATATCCACACATTCATATTGTGAGTTTTTTAAGTACCCTCTGAATCATCAGAGATTTAATCAAGTTCACTCTGTCTCATGTTTTAAGTATTACATTGAATTTATTTGAAACATGAAAAACACATGTTACATAGTAAGCAGAGAATTATATTGTTATACTTTCATTCCCCAAGCATTTATTAAGCACTGAGAAAAGTAGCAGCAGTAGGACTTTCAAGGCCCCTTCCCTCATAGAGTTTTTACTTAGAAACTCATATGCATTACTTGTACTCATTCAATTGCCTATCATTTATTGAGTATTGTTGCATGTTTTATCACAGACATACCCTGAAAACTCTCCCTGGCCTCAGAATACTTGTTGTCTAAGGGGACAATATACATCATCGTAAGTTCTAGCTTCATCACATGAAAATATGGCATATCAGTACATAAACTAGTTTCTATGGATTTAAATCTTTTACAAATTCTGTCTCAGTTTAATTTTCTAGTTTTCTTAATCAGTTTTAATAATCAATCAAATTAAAGGTATTGAAATATTATTGTGATAAGTATTTAATGTCGTTTGTGCCTTTTAAAAACTGATCAAACCCATCAGAGCAGCTTATACGATATCAGGACAAACAGACTTCTCCATGAGCTCAGTTGGAAAGGAAGCCTTGATACCTACGTTCACTTTATACACTTGGCCTCTTGGCTGCCAAACCAATGCCCGTCTGTTTAGATGGTAGGTTTCCTACTCATAAGTTGGCTGGCCTCTTGTAGGCTGACAGAAGTTCCAGCCCATGACAGCTAACAAAATGCTTCAGGAGGCAGCTCTTCTTACAGGAGGTCCTTTCTCATGCCAGAGTTAGAGAAGCAGTTGGCATTATGCATCCATTTAAACTTTGTTACACCTGTTGACACTTCTGTGCCAAAAGCAGACAACACAACAAATGAGCAAGAGAAAGCACAAAGGATTTAACGAAGCTTAAAAATAACCCTTCTACCCTCTTAGAAATAGATGTTCAGTTTCACTGCTAGTTAGTTGCACAGTTGACATGTAATTAATAGGAAGTGAGGAGAGCCTTTTAAGTGACCAGAAAAGAGTTTGCAGTAAGGTATTCCACATCTCCAGGGTTTGGGCCCTTGACGGCCCACATTGTGTCACGCAGTAAAAGTCAATCATTACATTATCTCTTTTGTCTATGTCTTTTTCTAAAAAATGCAGACACATGTCAATCAAAGATCCCTTTTAAGATACCTTTCTTTTACTGGAGAATTAAGGTAATTATTCCAATGATTTAGGCTCTAAATACACTGAAACTGAATTGTCTCTTTCCTATAACGGGTAAAGGTTACTAGATGGGATATGGAGAAGATACATTTTTTTTTTAAAGATTTTATTTATTTACTTGAGAGAGAGAAAGAGTGAGAGAGAGCACGAAAGGGGAGAAGGTCAGAGGGAGAAGCAGACTCCCTGCAGAGTTGGGAGCCCGATGCAGGACTCGATCCCAGGACTCCGAGCTCATGACCTTACCTAAGGCAGTGGCTTAACCAACTGAGCCCCCAACGTGCCCATGAAGATACATTTTAACATTGTCCCAGAATTTAATTTTAACAAACTTCAGGTGACTATTTAAAAGATATAGACTGCAATAAAATCTTAGCTTAAATAAATAATAAATTTAAAAATCAGCTTAAATAAAATAAAAAATATAATACAATAAATAAATAAATATGATTATATTCATTTTTGCATTGTTTCAATTGCCTATGATTTGTTAAGTTTTGTTGTATGTTACCACAAGCATGCTCCTAAAATATATCTCTGTAGATAAAATGAATTGTGTTTTCAGCAAGAACTTTAATTAAGATAGTGCACAATCCCCTGCCCCCAATCAACCCCCACTTCTCCTTGAGCTAACATGAAGCCAGTTTATCAGTCTTCTATTTAATATCATGGAAATGTGTGTATTTGTAGTATTTATGATAAAATCACAAAATGATTAAACTAGCAATACATAATGTCTCACAGATTGTTGGAAGTAGATGGGTTACCTAGTTCCTGGACATGAGCTTCAAGAACCATAATAATCTCTTCTCTGATCATTTACCAAGTTGAACAACCACAATATCAAGCAGCATTTACCAAGGATTTCTTGTTTATCAGACTTGATGCTGTATTCTTTACATTTAAATCTCATATAATACTCAGAACACCAAGTAGGATACCATTTTTCCCTTTCACAGGTAAGTAAACTGAAGCACAGAGAGATTAAATAATTTGCCTCCACACACGAATGGGTAAGTGGCACAATGAAGTTTCAAATTCAAGCAGTTAGTCTTTTGAGCCCTAATCTTAATTACTATATAATGCCATCTCCTCTTTCATCACTTCTGTTTTATCCTCTGTGTTCCAGTGGACCCTGAACTCCTAGAAGTTCTTGCAGCATAGCAGTCTCACTTAAACCAATTCCTTTTGCCTAGATTTATACCCTTCCTGCCACCACACCCCTTTCCCTCCCATTCATTTTTCAGGGATGACTTCTACTGGTCTTTAAGGTTCTAGGATTGATTCTAGGACTTTCTTCACTGGTTTATATCATGGCTCTCCTTGATGCCTCAATTTTAGGTTCTATATTTCTTCTGCATATTTCCATTATACATCTCCAGAGCATTTTTCATGTAGTATAGAAATTGAATGAAATAGATCATAAAGATTTTTAAAGGGGAGACCCCATCTATCTTGTTCACTTTATCATCATAGTACCTAGCATGGTGAATGACACCTAATAAATTCTCAATATGTATCTGTTCATTCATTCAATTGTTCAATATCTACTACATCTAGGCTTAGAGATACGACAGTGAACATGACAGATAAAATGCTTACCTTAGAGGAGCTTATCTTGTTGTCATGGGTTGGGCTAAGTAATAAATAAAATAAAAATGGATAATGTGTAATAGATGGTAGCAAATGCTATAGAGAAAAATAAGTCAGTAAAGTGGGATAGTTTGTAGTTGATTGAAGACTTTAAATAAGGCAGTCAAGGAAAACATTTCAGGGAAGGTGACATTGGAGAAAACCCTGAGGGGAACAAGAGGTAAACTCTAATGATATCTGGAGAAGAATGGTTCAAAGTAAGAAGAAAAATTAAAAGCAAATGTCCTCAAGTAGGAGCATAAGTTGACTCTTAGATTTAGCAATATGGCAGTCTCTGGCAACCTTGATAAGAGCAATTTTGGTGGATTGATAAGAGTACCCTGACTCGTGTGGAAACACGCAGTAGAGATGAAAAGGAGTTTATCTATAAAGGACAAGAGAGAAGTGACAATTGGAAGAGGAAGGAGGTTCATGAAAAGTTTTTTTTTTTTTTAAGATAGTAAGACTAACAGTATGTTTGTATAATGATGGAGAAACTCAAGGAGGGAGTTAAAACTTTATCATATAGGAGAAAGAACAGGATTGCTAGAGCTATGCGTGCTGGAGCAAGTGAGGTAGGAGAGTGGTTTTATGGAGAAGATATCAATTAAGTTACTTCTAAAAGATAGAATTCTATTTCTCTCCCGTGTTACTGTCAAAGTGAAAGCAGATCAGGCCTATGATAGTATCCCAGGGTCAGGATCATAGGCTCGTTGTTGATTTATTTCCCAACCACCTCTAAGCTCTGGTTCACAATGTACAAAATAGCTCATAACTACATTCCAGCAAGCAGGAGAGAAAGAAGTTTGTGTGTGTGTATATGTGTGTGTGTGTGCCAGGGGTGTACAGGTGATATTGTGTGCTCTCTCTCTCTCTCTCTGAAGACAAAACCTAGAAGTGGGTCTTAAAACACAATGAACCCATGGCAGAGCTGAAACACAAGCACCTATCTAATTTCAAAACCTCTTAGAAAATGTAATGAAAATGTAATTTGGCCTATGTGACTATTTAAAATTTGTGAATTTGTTTCTCATAATAGAGGGGGAGTAGATATTTGACCTATTTTCAAGCCTATAATCTTTCCAATCAGGGTAATTAGAATATATAGAAGTTGTTCTCTCTTCCATCCCATTTCCACTCCCCAGCTTGTCTCAGTGGCTAGTGGCTGGTAGCTGGCAGCTGGGGTAGAGACAGACTGGGAAGCAAATCTGAGTCTCTACTGCATAAAAGAAAAAGGTAGTTTGTGTGCCCAGCGGCGGAGCAACGGAGCACAAAATCAGGACTTTTAAAAGTCAGTTCCGCCGAGGGACATTGCTGCAGAGGCTTAACCGGGGTGAAGCCCAGGCGGGGTCAGCTTGGCCTCAGGTCCCGCAGGGTCACAGAAGGATCGGGGGTGTCTGAGTGTCGCAGAGCTTACAGGTATTAGAACTCCCGGAACTCAACGGAAAGCACTCAGGGAACAAAAGCTCCCGAAAGCAAACCCGAGCGGATTACTCAGCCCAGCCCCCGGTAAGGGCGGTGCAACTCCGCCTGGGGCAAAGACACTTGAGAATCACTACAACAGGCCCCTCCCCCAGAAGATCAACAAGAAACCCAGCCAGGACCAAGTTCACCTACCAAGGAGTGCAGTTTCAATACCAAGAGGAGCAGCTGAATTCCAGAGGAGGAGAAAGCAAAGCACAGAACTCATGGCTTTCTCCCCATAATTCTTTAGCCTTGCAGTTAATTTAATTTTTTTTTCTTTTTCAATTTTTTTTCTCTTCTTCTGCTAAATTTTTTTAACTTTTACCCTTTTCTTTTTTAACATTTTTTAACTAGTTTATCTAATATATATATATTTTTTCCTTTTTATATTTTTTCTTTATTGGTTTTCTTTTTTTAATTGTTTCTTTTTTTTTTTTTCTTCTGAACCCCTTTTTATCCCCTTTGTCCCCCCCTCACGATTTGGGATCTCTTCTGATTTGGCTAAAGCATATTTTCCCGGGGTTGTTGCCACCCTTTTAGTATTTTATTGCTCCTTCATATACTCTTATCTGGACAAAATGACAAGGCGGAAACCTCACCACAAAAAAAAAAGAACAAGAGGCAGTACCAAAGGCTAGGGACCTAATCAATACAGACATTGGTAATATGTAGATCTAGAGGTCAAAATGATGATTCTCAAGGTTCTAGCCGGGCTCGAAAAAGGCATGGAAGATATTAGAGAAACCCTCTCAGGAGATATAAAAGCCCTTTCTGGAGAAATAAAAGAACTAAAATCTAACCAAGTTGAAATCAAAAAAGCTATTAATGAGGTGCAATAAAAAATGAAGGCTCTCCCTGCTAGGATAAATGAGGCAGAAGAAAGAATTAGCGATATAGAAGACCAAATGACAGAGAATAAAGAAGCTGAGCAAAAGAGGGACAAACAGCTACTGGACCACGAGGGGAGAATTCGAGAGATAAGTGACACCATAAGATGAAACAACATTAGAATAATTGGGATTCCAGAAGAAGAGGAAACAGAGAGGGGAGCAGAAGGTATATATTGGAGAGAATTATTGGAGAGAATTTCCCCAAGATGGCAAAGGGAACAAGCATCAAAATCCAGGAGGTTCAGAGAACCCCCCTCAAAATCAATAAGAATAGGTCCAAACCCCATCACCTAATAGTAAAATTTACAAGTCTTAGTGACAAAGAGAAGATCCTGAAAGCAGCCGGGGAAAAGAAGTCTGTAACTTACAATGGTAAAAATATTAGATTGGCAGCAGACTTATCCACAGAGACCTGGCAGGCCAGAAAGAGCTGGCATGATATATTCAGAGTACTAAACGAGAAAAACATGCAGCTAAGAATACTATATCCAGCTAGGCTATCATTGAAAGTAGAAGGAGAGATTAAAAGCTTCCAGGACAAACAAAAACTGAAAGAATTTGCAAATACCAAACCAGCTCTACAGGAAATATTGAAAGGGGTCCTAAAGCAAAGAGAGACCCTAAAAGTAGTAGATGAGAAAGAAACAGAGACAATATACAATAACAGTCACCTTACAGGCAATACAATGGCACTAAATTCATATCTCTCAATACTTACCCTGAATGTTAATGGGCTAAATGCCCCAATCAAAAGACACAGGGTATCAGAATGGATAAAAAAACAAAACCCATCTATATGTTGCCTACAAGAAACTCATCTTAAACCTGAAGACACCTCCAGGTTTAAAGTGAGGGGGTAGAAAAGAATTTACCATGCTAATGGACATCAGAAGAAAGCAGGAGTGGCAATCCTTATATCAGATCAATTAGATTTTAAGCCAAAGACTATAATAAGAGATGAGGAAGGACACTATATCATACTCAAAGGAACTGTCCAACAAGAAGATCTAACAATTTTAAATATCTATGCCCCTAACGTGGGAGCAGCCAACTATATAAACCAATTAATAACAAAATCAAAGAAACACATCGACAATAATACAATAATAGTAGGGGACTTTAACACTCCCCTCACTGAAATGGACAGATCATCCAAGCAAAAGATCAACAAGGAAATCAAGGCCTTAAATGACACACTGGACCAGATGGACATCACGGATATATTCAGAACATATGATCCCAAAGCAACAGAATACACATTCTTCTCTAGTGCACATGGAACATTCTCCAGAATAGATCACATTCTTGGTCCTAAATCAGGTCTCAACCGGTATCAAAAGATTGGGATCATTCCCTGCATATTTTCAGACCACAATGCTCTGAAGCTAGAACTCAATCACAAGAGGAAATTTGGAAAGAACCCAAATACATGGAGACTAAACAGCATCCTTCTAAAGAATGAATGGGTCAACCAGGAAATTAAAGAAGAATTGAAAAAATTCATGGAAACAAATGATAATGAAAACACAACGGTTCAGAATCTGTGGGACACAACAAAGGCAGTCCTGAGAGAAAAATATATAGCAGTACAAGCCTTTCTCAAGAAACAAGAAAGGTCTCAGATACACAACCTAACCCTACACCTAAAGGAGCTGGAGAAAGAACAAGAAAGAAACCCTAAACCCAGCAGGAGAAGAGAAATCATAAAGATCAGAGCAGAAATCAATGAAATAGAAACCAAAAAAACAATAGAACAAATCAACAAAACTAGGAGCTGGTTCTTTGAAAGAATTAATAAGATTGATAAACCCTTGGCCAGACTTATCAAAAAGAAAAGAGAAAGGACCCAAATAAATAAAATCATGAATGAAAGAGGAGAGATCACAACTAACACCAAAGAAATACAGACAATTATAAGAACATACTATGAGCAACTCTACGCCAACAAATTTGACAATCTGGAAGAAATGGATGCATTCCTAGAGACATATAAACTACCACAACTGAACCAGGAAGAAATAGAAAGCCTGAACAGACCCATAACCAGTAAGGAGATTGAAACAGTCATCAAAAATCTCCAAACAAACAAAAGCCCAGGGCCAGACGGCTTCCCGGGGGAATTCTACCAAACATTTAAAGAAGAACTAATTCCTATTCTCCTGAAACTGTTCCAAAAAATAGAAATGGAAGGAAAACTTCCAAACTCATTTTATGAGGCCAGCATCACCTTGATCCCAAAACCAGACAAGGATCCCATCAAAAAAGAGAACTACAGACCAATATCCTTGATGAACACAGATGCAAAAATTCTCACCAAAATACTAGCCAATAGGATTCAACAGTACACTAAAAGGATTATTCACCACGACCAAGTGGGATTTATTCCAGGGCTGCAAGGTTGGTTCAACATCCGCAAATCAATCAATGTGATACAACACATTAATAAAAGAAAGAACAAGAACCATATGATACTCTCCATAGATGCTGAAAAAGCATTTGACAAAGTACAGCATCCCTTCCTGATCAAAACTCTTCAAAGTGTAGGGATAGAGGACACATACCTCAATATTATCAAAGCCATCTATGAAAAACCCACCGCAAATATCATTCTCAATGGAGAAAAACTGAAAGCTTTTCCGCTAAGGTCAGGAACACGGCAGGGATGTCCGTTATCATCACTGCTATTCAACATAGTACTAGAAGTCCTAGCCTCAGCATCAGACAACAAAGGAAATTAAAGGCATCCAAATCGGCAAAGAAGAAGTCAAACTATCACTCTTTGCAGATGATATGATACTATATGTGGAAAACCCAAAAGACTCTACTCCAAAACGGCTAGAACTTGTACAGGAATTCAGTAAAGTGTCAGGATATAAAATCAATGCACAGAAATCAGTTGCATTTCTCTACACCAACAACAAGACGGAAGAAAGAGAAATTAAGGAGTCCATCCCATTTACAATTGCACCCAAAACTATAAGATACCTAGGAATAAACCTAACCAAAGAGACTAAGAATCTATACACAGAAAACTATAAAGTACTCATGAAAGAAATTGAGGAAGACACAAAGAAATGGAAAAATGTTCCATGCTCCTGGATTGGAAGAATAAATATTGTGAAAACGTCTATGCTACCTAAAGCAATCTACACATTTAATGCAATTCCTATCAAAGTACCATCCACTTTTTTTCAAAGAAATGGAACAAATAATCCTAAAATTTATATGGAACCAGAAAAGACCTCGAATAGCCAAAGCAATATTGAAAAAGAAAGCCAAAGTTGGTGGCATCACAATTCCGGACTTCAAGCTCTATTACAAAGCTGTCATCATCAAGACAGCATGGTACTGGCACAAAAACAGACACATAGATCAATGGAACAGAATAGAGAGCCCAGAAATAGACCCTCAACTCTATGGTCAACTAATCTTCGACAAAGCAGGAAAGAATGTCCAATGGAAAAAAGACAGACTCTTCAATAAATGGTGTTGGGAAAATTGGACAGCCACATGCAGAAAAATGAAATTGGATCATTTCCTTACACCACACACGAAAATAGACTCAAAATGGATGAAGGATCTCAATGTGAGAAAGGAATCCATCAAAATCCTTGAGGAGAACACAGTCAGGCAAACTCTTCGACCTCAGCCGCAGCAACATCTTCCTAGGAACATCGCCAAAGGCAAGGGAAGCAAGGGCAAAAATGAACTATTGGGATTTCATCAAGATCAAAAGCTTTTGCACAGCAAAGGAAACAGTTAACAAAACCAAAAGACAACTGACAGAATGGGAGAAGATATTTGCAAATGACATATCAGATAAAGGGCTAGCGTCCAAAATCTATAAAGAACTTAGCAAACTCAACACCCAAAGAACAAAGAATCCAATCAAGAAATGGGCAGAGGACATGAACAGACATTTCTGCAAAGAAGACATCCAGATGGCCAACAGACACATGAAAAAGTGCTCCACATCACTCGGCATCAGGGAAATACAAATCAAAACCACAATGAGATACCACCTCACACCAGTCAGAATGGCTAAAATTAACAAGTCAGGAAATGACAGATGCTGGCGAGGATGCGGAGAAAGGGGAACCCTCCTACACTGTTGGTGGGAATGCAAGCTGGTGCAACCACTCTGGAAAACAGCATGGAGGTTCCTCAAAATGTTGAAAATAGAACTACCCTATGACCCAGCAATTGCACTGCTGGGTATTTACCCTAAAGATACAAACGTAGTGAGCCGAAGGGTTACGTGCACCCGAATGTTTATAGCAGCAATGTCTACAATAGCCAAACTCTGGAAAGAACCTAGATGTCCATCAACAGACGAATGGATAAAGAAGAAGTGGTATATATATACAATGGAATACTATGCAGCCATCAAAAGAAATGAAATCTTGCCATTTGCGATGATGTGGATGGAACTAGAGGGTATCATGCTTAGCGAAATAAGTCAATCGGAGAAAGACAACTATCATATGATCTCTCTGATATGAGGGAGAGGAGATGCAACATGGGGGGTTAAGGGGCTAGGAGAAGAGTAAATGAAACAAGATGGGATTGGGAGGGAGCCAAACCATAAGTGACTCTTAATCTCACAAAACAAACTGAGGGTTGATGGGGGGAGGGGGGTGGGAGAGGGGGGGTGGGGTTATGGACATTGAGGAGGGTATGTGCTATGGTGAGTGCTGTGAAGTGTGTAAACCTGGCGATTCACAGACCTGTACCCCTGGGGATAAAAATATATTATATGTTTATAAAAAATAAAATTAAAAAAAAAAAGAATAACAGACTCATTTGGTTGCCAGAAGGACTGAATATTAAGTAGCTAGGTTAGTGCTTTGCCATGCTAAAGTCACAGAAATAATTGTTATTATGAGCTTTTTTTTTTAAGTTTATTTATTTATTTATTTATTTGACAGAGAGAGAGAGACAGGAAGAGAAGGACCACAAGCAGGGGGAGTGGGAGAGGGAGAAGCAGTCTTCCTACAGAGTAGGGAGGCCAATGTGGAGCTCAATCCCAGGACCCTGGGACCACAACCTGAGACGAAGACAGACACCTAACAACTGTGCTATTCAGGGGCCCTGTTCTTGTTATCTTAACCTGACAAAACTCCATATGTAAAGCTGGAAACAGTAGTTCTGATTGTGTTTGAACATCTAAATAACAAGGAAAATATTGAATCTATCATATGTCTTTGATTTTAAAATTACTGTGAAGATAGTGTAAGTTATGAGGAATTCCAAGCGGTGACAATAAAAGAATTTCCTGTTGATCTATATGTCTATTTTTGTGCCAATACCATACTTTTTTGATTATTATAACACAGATCAATTGAACAGGATGGAGATCCCAGAAACAAACCACACACTTATATCATCAATTAATCTATAAGAATGCAAGAATGCATAAAGAGGAAAAGACAGTTTCTTCAATGAATGTTGTTGGGGAAACTGGAAAGCTACATGCAAAAGAATAAAACTGAACCACTTTCTTATACCACACATGAAAAGAAACCCAAGATGGGTTAAAGACCTAAACGTGAGACCTGAAACCATAAAACTCTTAGAAGAAAACATAGGCAGTACTGTCCTGAACACTGGCCCTGGCAACATTTTCCTAGATGTCTCCACAGGTAAGTGCAACAAAAGCAAAAATATACTATAGAACTACACCAAAATAAAAAGCTTTTGCACAAGAATGACAACAAAAAACCATCAACAGCATAAAATACAATCTACTGAATGGAAGAAAATATTTGCAAATGATATATTAGATATGGGATTAATATTCAAAATTTATATTTATACAACTCAGCACCAAAAAAATAATTTTTAAAATGCAAAGAGGTCCTGAATAGCTATTTTTTCAAAGAAGACATACAGATAACCAACAGACATATAAAAAGATGCTCAACATCACTCATCATCAGGGAAATACAAATCAAAGCCACAAAGAGTTATCACTTCACACCTGTCAGAATGGCTAAAATCAAAAACACAAAAATAACAAGTGTTGTCAAGGATGTGGATAAAAGGAAACCCTTGTGCACTGCTTTTGGGAATGTAAGTTGGTGCAGCCACTGTGGAAAACAGTATGCAATTTCCTCAAGTAATTAAAAATAGAGCTACCATATGATCCAGCAATTCCACTACTAGGTATTTACCCAAAGAAAACAAAAACACTAGTTTGAAAAGCTATATGCACCCTTATGCATATTGCAGCATTATTTACAATAGCCAAGATATAGAAGCAACCTAAGTATCCATCAATAAATGAATAGGTAAAGAAGTGATTTTTATTCACTGGACTTGAGAAAAGAGTGGAAGACATCAGTGAAACCCTTACCACAGAGATAAAAGAGTTAAAAAAGAATTAGAGGTGAAGAATATAATTAATAAGCTTAGAAACAGGCTTGATACAATGAACAGCAGACTGGAAGAAGAAAAAGAACAAATTAATGACTTAAAGTATAAAATAATGGAAAATAATGAGGCTGAATAAAAGAGCGAAAGAATAATTATGGAACATGAGAATAGACTTAGGGAACTCAGTGACTCCATCAAAAATAATAACTTTCATATTATAGGAGTCCTAGAAGAAGAAGAAAATTTATTTCAAGAAATAATAGCTGAAAACTTTCCTGATCTGGGAACAAACAGACATCCAGATCTGGGAGGCACAGAGAATGCCCATCAAGATCAAAAAAAGCAGACCAACACCAAGACATATTGTAATTAAATTTGCAAAGTATACTTATAGAGGAAAAATCTTAAAAGAGGCAAGACAAAAGAAGTCCTTAACTTACAAGGGAAAACCCATAAGGCTAGCTGGAGATTTCTCAACAGAAACTTGGCAAGCCAGAAGGAAGTGGCATGATATATTCAAAGTGCTAAATGGGAAAAATCTGCAGCCAAGAATACTCTATCCAGCAAGGCCATCATTCAGAATAGAAGGAGAAGTAAAGAGTTTCAAAGCTAAAGACAAACAAAAACTAAAGGAGTTCGTGACACTAAACCAGCTCTGCAAGAAATATAAGAGTGAACTCTTTGAGTGTAATAGAGAAACTAAAAGTGAAAGAGACAAGAAAGGGTCAGAGAAAATCTCCAGAAGCAATGACAAAACAAGTAATAAAATAGCAATAACACAAATCTATCAATAATTACTTTGACTATAAATTGACTAAATACTCCAATCAAAAGACATAGGGTGTCAGAATGGATAAGAAAACAAGATTCATCTATATGCTGCCTTAGAGAGACTCATTTTAAATCTAAAGACACCTGCAGATTGAAAGAGAGGAGGTAGAGAAACATTTATCATGCAAATAGGTGTCAAAAGAAATCCAGAGTAGCAAAACTTGCATCAGATAAACTAGACTTTAAAACAAAGATTATAAAAAGAGACAAGGAAGGGCATTATATAATCATAAAGGGGATAATCCAACAAGAAGATATAACAGTTGTAAATATTTATGCACCCAACATGGCAACCCCCAAATATATAAAACAATTAGTAACAAAAATAAAGGAACTAATACATAATAACATAACAATTTAAAGATTCTAAACAGAAAATCAACAAGGAAACAATGGCTTTGAATGACACACTGAACCAGAGGGACTTAACAGATCTATTCAGAACATTCCATCCTAAAGCAGCAGAACACCCATTCTTTTCAAGTGCACATGGGAAATTCCCCCAAACAGATTACATACTAAGTCACAAAATAGGCCTCAATAAATACAAAAAGACAGAGACCATACAACACATGTTTTCTGATCACAACACTATGAAACTAGAAATCACCACAAGAAAAAATTTGGAAAGACCCCCAAATGAAGGGAGGTGAAAGAATATCCTACTAGAGAATGAATGGGTCGACAAAGAAATTAAAAAATACATGGAAACAGATGAAAATGAAACACAACAGTCCAAAACCTTTGAGAGGCAACAAAGTGGTCCAAAGAAGGAAGTAAATAGCAATATAGGTCTACCTCAAGAAATAAGAAAAATCTCAAATAAACAATTTAACCTTACACTTAAAGGAGCTAGAAAAAGACTTACAAATGAAGCCTAAAGCCAGCAGAAGGAGGAAATAATAAAGATTAGAGCAGAAATAAATGATATAGAAACTAAAAAAAACAACAATAGAACAAATCATTAAAACCAGAAGCTGGATCTTTAGAAAAATTAATAAAACTGATAAACCTCTAGCCAAACTTATCAAAAAGAAAAGAGAAAGGACCCAAATAAATAAAATCAGAGAGAAGAAATAACAACCAGCATTACAGAAATACAACTACAATATGAAAAACTGTATGCCAAAAATTGGACAATCTGGAAGAAATTAATAAATACTTACAAACATATAAACTGCCAAAACTCAAACAAGAAATAGAAAACATGAACATTAATCAGCATTAATCAGCAAAGAAATTGAATCCATATTCAAATATCTCCCAACAACAAAAGTCTACAGCTGGATGGCTTCCTGGGCTAATTCTACCAATACCTGAAACAAATATTGCACTTTAAGTTAACAAACTGGAATTAAATAAAATCTTTTAAAAATGTGAGGGGTGTGTGTGTGTGTGTGTGTGTGTGTGTGTGTGTGTGTGTATACAATGAAATATTACTCGGTCATTAAAAAAATAAGATTTTGCCATTTACAATAACATGGAGGGACTTAGACCTAGACCTATTTTATTCTAAATGAAATAAGTCAGACAGAGAAAGACAAACACCATGTGATTTCAGTTATATATAGAATCTGAAAAACAAAACAAAGGAAAACAGGCCCATAAAAACAGAACAAACTGGTGGTTGCCAGAGGGGAGGCGGCTGAAACAGGTAAAGGGGATTAAGAAGTATAGACTTCCAGTTATAAAATAAATAAGTCATGGAGATGAAAATTACAGCATGGAGAATATAATCAATAATATTATAATAACGTTATATGGTGACAGATGAAAACTGTACTTATCTGGGTGAGCATAACTTCATGTATAGAACTGGCAAATCTCCATGTTGTACATCTGAAACTAATGTAACATTGTATGTCAACTCTACCTTAACAACAACAAAAATTCCCAGTCATCCCTCTATGAAACCTTTTCTGACTTGTCCAGCCCACATAGGATTGCTCTTGAATATGTTTTTTATAGCTGAAGTATAACAACTTATACTTCAAGTTGTTCATGTAGCAACTAGTAATCACATGGTTTCTGTTTATACATTTTCCTCATAGAGGTAAAGAAACATTCTTGAAAAATATTGACAAAAATGATGGATAGATGATAGATAGATGATAGATAGACGGTATACTCCACAGAATTTGGTTGTTTTTATGGAGTTACATAAAATTAAGTTCAAATTCTGACTCTATTTTACACAGCTTTTTGACTGTTCAAATGGGAATATTAGTGGTATCTTTGTTATGGACTGAATGTCTGTATCTCCCCTAAACTCATATGTTGAAAGCCTATCCCCCCCAATGTGATGGTAGTAGGAGGTTGGGGTTTTGAGAGGTAATGAGGATCAGATGAGGTATCATAGCAGAGTTCTCATAATGGCTTCAGTGCCTTTGTAAGTGTCAGGGGAGAACTTGCTGGTCTTTGCCTTCAGCCACGTGAGCATTCAAGAAGTCAGCAATCTGCCACCAAGAGGTCCCTCATCAGAACTCGAACTCGACCCTGCTGGCACCCTGATCTCAGACTTCCAACCTTTGCACTGTGAGAAATAAATTTCTGTTGTTTATAAGCCAAGCTATAGCAGTCTGAATAGATTAATATAATCTTATGAGGTTGGTTACGATTAAATGAAATAGTAGATAACAATTTCTTTATCCGATTCCTAACATAGGAAGTGAATAATATATTTTTGCTTGGCTGGATCGTCTTTCAGAAGATCACATACCCCATGAGGGCAGGACTTTGTATTACTCATTATTGCACCCCCAGTGCATAGTGCCTGGAGTAGTAGGAGGTGCTTAATAAATATCTGTGAATGGATGTGATGTGATGTCATGGGTTCTGGCTTTTTTTCTTGTTTTCTTTTTTCTTCTTCTTTTTTTTTTTTTTTTTTTTTTTTTGCAAGTAGTATTAAGACAAGGCCCACAGCCTGGGGTAATTTTCCTTTCTATAATTTTGTTATTACAAAGCTTCTGCCACTATACAGGCTTGTACATCAGGTTGGACTAACTGGTAGCATTTTCAGGCAGTTTGTACCAATGTCATGGGGCTTGAAGATACACTGTCAATATCCTTATGTTTCTTCTGCCCACTGTGCTTGGAAAACTCAGTGATTATTCACACTCCATATGAGTTATTCCAGTGGATTGTTTTAATCTGGATAATAGTGCATTATGCTCTAACTAGTCTGGCAAGGCAACACCTGCTTGGAGCTAGGAAACTTTTATAGCATAGCAGAGGAATACTGGGATGCCGATGAAAATGTCTTGAGAGACTAGGTGTTGATGTCTGCAACCTTGTGTAAAGATGGTAACTACTATGGTTCAGTGAACTATTCATTTAATTTTTTGAAATAGTCTATCAGTGAATCAGAACTGAATTATATTTAGCCTTTATTCCTCTTGCATTAACCAGAATATTACCTTCCATTTTGTGAAACACTATTTGATTAGTCATATAAAGAGATAGGAGTTATTAATCCAGTGGATTGAAGTTCAAAAAAAGTTTCTTTAAAAACTGCTTGTAAAATTTCCCTTCCATTGCAAATCCTCATCTACACTCCTCCTACAGCTATATTTGAAAATTAACACTAATTTTTAAATGGCATCAAAAATAAAATAAATTTTTTTAAAAAGATAAATAAAAAATAAAATAAAATAAATTTTACTTACAAACATAAATATATATGTAATATAAATGCAATATTATATATGCATGTAAATATACATAAATTTTATATATATATATGATAATTTTCAGAGAAGTTGCAGAAAGAAAAAACTTCAGATTTTTTTTTTCCTGGACAGTTATAAATTACCAATACTGCATTATAACCTTGTCTGCTTTAAAAGAAAGGAGGGAACAATACTCATAAACTATGATTTATGCTTAGGTTAAGAAGAAAACTATATTTTAAAAGTGTGTGCATTCCACAAATTTCAGTTTCGCTAAAGACTTTCCTCCCTTTATGCAGCTGGTTAAATCTCACTCTTACCCTGAAGGGAAGCTTTACATTCCACAAAAAAGAAGAAACCAGCTGAAAACAAGTGTTCCCTACACAACAAAGCAGTCTATGTGTCTGAGGATTTTTTACTTTTTTCAATGACATTTTTAGTAAAATAGGAAAATTTACTGTTTGGGTGGGGTTTGGGAGGTTTTTTGGGGGTTTTTTTTTTGTCCATATTTGCTACACTTTTATTAGCCTCAAAAATAGTTACCATGGTAATAGCTCCATTTATATCTAAGAGCTGAATTATAGAAAACCTTCCCACTGGGTAGCATACAATGCCATTTGACGGCTTCATCTGGTCGATTATTTAAAGTAGGAATTATTTCAAATACTATCAAGTTGTTACATTCTATTCATGACTTCTCTTTTGTAACTCTCAAGTTAGTGAAATCCTTTGGTGTGTAATTTTGGAAGAACTGTGTTTAATTTCAATACATATTCTTTTTAATTTTTATTATGTCTCCTTTTATGAATGCTTTCTAAGCTTAGACACAGATGATAGTTTATTTTCTTCTGTAACTTAAAGCTCAAAAGGAATTATCAATAAAACAATTATTTTAAAATAAAATCTGCATTAAATCATAATATTAACCACTTCTAAGGACCCTTCAAAATAAGGGTATCACTTTCTCTAAAAGGCACTCATAACTAAAGAACAAGAGTCATGAAAAAATGAAACATGACCATAGATCCACAAGCTTTAAAGGAACTTTAGAACCCAACCAGTTTATTCTTCCAACTTTATTCTGAACAGAAATTAAATCAACCAATATGACCCTTTTCTAGAGAACATTCTGTAAAGATGACACTTCTCCCTCCATGATAACATACTCTAACATTTACAACACTTATTTTTCAGAAAAGTTTCCAGTAATTAACTGAGGTGTAGCCTCCATCAGTTTAACAATACCTCACCTGGCTTTGTGTCAAATTTGCTCCCTGCCATCTATAAAACAAACCTCAGGAAGCCTCTACTATGCTTTAAATTGAAATTTTGTTAACAATAGCTCTGAAAATGGAGACATATGCATTGGCATATGGGATTAGTAGGAAAACAGGGATGGATTTTACTGGATAGGCATTAAAAATAGTTATTCAAAAGACTATATAGAGGGGCACCAGGGTGGCTCAGTGGGTTAAAGCCTCTGCCTACGGCTCGGGTCCTGATCCCAGGGTCCTGGGATGGAGCCCTGCATCAGGTTCTCTGCTCAGTAGGAAGCCTGCTTCCTCCTCTCTCTCTGCCTGCCTCTCTGCCTACTTGTGATCTCTGTCAAGTAAATTAAAAAAAAAAAAAAAATCTTTAAAAGACTATAGAGAAATGTTGAAAAGTCTCATGATGCATTGTAAAAGAAAAGGAGCCTCTTACATTGTAGCATAACATGATTAAAACCAAAGTTTTAAAAATGGGAATATAGAAACTTAGAATGAGATAAGATAAAATGATAATTACTCTGTTATGATATTGAAACGTGTGATTTTTTTAAATATTCCATTTGCCAATTAAAGACAGTGTTTTATTATTTTATAAGTTTTCTCTAAAGAGGAAAGAATAAAATCAAGGGGGCAAGCCCCATAACCCAACACCCATTGCTGACTTTTCCTCTGTTTGCCTTCACGTTAGAGGCTGAAGGAGTCGATCACAACAAAACCCTTCCATCTCCAGCCACCAAGACAGAGAGCAAAGACCATGTAACAGAGCTTGGATAACGAGATATAAGCAGACATCTGCTGGGATATATCTGAGAAAACACGGGCTTTCCTGCTGATGACTGTTAGTTGTCTGTTATCCCCTCTCACTTACCCTGTTTTTCCAGCTTCGAATGGAAACTTCATGTCTGAGTTGGAACATAACACAAAGTCTAAGGCTGGCCTTCCGATCCATTAGCTACCCCACCAGTATCAGCGATTTTGATACTCTTAACGTGGGAAAAAAATAAACCTCAGTTTGTTTCTGCCACTACTATACAGACTTTGTTTCAGCCAAATATTTTTTTTTCTTTTTGATTCAATATGGCACATGCAATTACTATCATTATGGGTTTGATATCCTTTGGTCTCTATATGAAAAATCTTTTAAATCCCCAAATTCTTGGATTACAGAATAACTTGGACACTTTTGTGTTTAAATTTATTAAGGATATGCTATTTGCTAGTTGTTAGAGGAAAAAAAAAACTTAAAGGAAAGTACAAACTTCCAATTGAGAAGATTAGTGTTGTCATTAACTACGAATTGGTTCTCAGAAAGATTTTGATGATAAAAGAACACAGGGATCTCAAGTCAATGATTGTGTTTTCCCTATGTACTACATAGTTTTACATATTAAAGAAACAGGCCTGCCAAAATGCAATTGTGATTTATCAAAACAAAGCCACTGGCATCTAGTTTCTCTAGCTAATGATTAATCTTTAACAAGTTTCCAAGACTGAGATTATTAGCAAGCTTACTTTCTAAAAGAAATATTAGTAACCAGTAAACTGTTACTACTGGTATTTACATTCAGAGGAAAAAGTTCCTCTATAGGTGCCTGGGTGGCTCAGTCTGCTAAGCGTCTGCCTTTGGCTCAGGTCATGATCCTGGGGTCCTCAGATCGAGTACCACATTGGGCTCCTTGCTCAGCTGGGAACCAGCTTCTCCCTCTGCCTGCCACTCCCCTGCTGTGCTCTTTCTCTCTCTCTCTGTCAAATAAATAAATAAAATCTTTTTTTTTTAAAGTAAAGTAAAAGTTCCTATAGAAAACATGTGTATCTTAAAGATACTGGAACAGTTAGTTAATACTAACTTGAAGAATAAAATAATTAAGAGATTTTGTGATTTCATAGATGGATCAAAGACAGGAAAAAAAGGCATAAATCAAGGAAATATCCTCATTTTGACACAGTCCCTTTGAACTATATTAAAATAGGGGGATTGCTGTTTTTATTTTAATAAGTAAAATGAGATGCTGCCAGAATGAAGATAAGACTAGGATCCTATAACAAATGAAATATTTCTGACTTTCAGTTTCTGTTCCATTCTTTCTGCCAGATAAGTGGTCAAGATACCATCCATATTGCTTGCCCACATTTTTCTGAAGGTCATTCAAGGAAAAGTTTTTTAATACAATTCTGTCTAATATGAATTCATCTGCAACAATATTGTTTTTCTTGATGAAATTCAATGGTTGTATTTCCTCGTAAGGAAGGGACATTAATGTTCACTCTTCCACTTTTGTATATCACAAAAGCAACATCTTTCTTTCCTTTTGATTCTATCAGCCATGACAATGCTAAAATCTTCAATCTCTGGAAATGTTCAGAAGTTAGATACAAATGCTTCAAAGAAAAGAATCTGAATTAATGGGTTTATTGTCAAATACAGGGATATACAGGGCATGTTTCTACTGGCACTTTTTGAAAACCACTTTAATACCCCCTTATGATATCTGTTTTCTTTACAAAAGAATGCATTTTTCTTCTCATTATATGTTTACTCCTTACTATACAAATATTCTTGGAAAACCACTTGTCTTTCAGGCAGTTTACTGCTGAACAGTGGTATTTTTGTTTTTTTGTGGGTTTTTTTTCCCCCTAGATTAAAAAAGCTTACCACAAGAGAAGAACATGGAAATACTGGGTGGACGTTGAATTTATGCTTGTGATTACACTCATCAGTATTTAAGGATTTACTTATTTGTTTTAGAGAGAGAGAGAGCAGGAGCAGGAGGGGCAGAGGAGAGGGAGAGAGAATCTCAGGCAGATTCCACACTGAGCACAGAGCCTGGTGTAGGTTTGATCTCACAACCTGGAGATCACGACTGAGCGCAACCAAGAGTCAGAGGCTCAACCAACTGCACCACCCAGGTGCCCCTACATTAACCAGTATTTAAAATACTTTTACCATTAAGAATGTCAGCATTTAATATTTTTACAAGTACATATTTATGATTTTATTCTTATAAAAATTTTGTTGCTGCCAAGATCTATGAATCATCGTTCACTCTACTATTTTCAAATTTTCTCATACACAAGATAAAAACTAATCAAAAAAAGCAGCACCATCAAGGAAGGTACTCAAGAGGAAAATGCTTCACATTTTATTTTTAATATTACCTATGTAAGGGTCTTTTTTTTTTTCAACTACAATAGATCTTACCAATAGCATCTTCAAAGATGTCTAATTGTTAAGTAACTTATACATGATTTGAAACTCTCTTTTGCTCCTCAGTCTTTGCTACAAAAAGTTCATGCAATAGTATTTAACCTATAATATAAATAGGTGTGAATAGGCTCACTTATGTTGTATTCCCGTAGGCATTAATAATCTAAACCAATTCCCTGTCAATAAAAATAGATATTCTTTCTAAGGAACAATTGAACAAGAAAATATCTGTTAAATTTGACACATGTAATTCTAGACCAATAAGAAAATAAATAATCTTATATGTTCTTATGAACAGAGAGTTGATGATATTTCAAAAAACTAAGTTTTAACAGGCAGTATCACTATTTCTATTTGAACAATCTTACATCTCATCCTTGTGATGACAAGATATGCCATCCTATAACATATAGAGTGGAAGTGAAAGACATAAAAACTGAGATGACTTTCAGAAAGAAAAATAATTTTAGCTCCTGAGCCATCTATAGCATTTTTTTTCATACTAACCATTGGGACAAATTGGGGAGTAGGTGTTGAACAGAAGGAAGAACACCTAAATATATTTTAAAATTCTGATTATCCTGATCTTTCTTTCTTCCTTCCTTCCTCTTTCTTTCTTTCTTTCCTTCTTTCCTTCCTTCCTTTTTTCTTTCTTTCCTATTTTCTTTCCTTTCTCCCTCCCTCTCACCCTCTCCCTCTCTCCCTTCCTTCCTGTCTTTCTTTCTTTCTTTTTCTTCTTTTTCATTCTTTCTCTCTTTCCTTTCCCCTCCTCCTCCTTCGTCGTCGTCGTCTTCTTCTTCTTCTGCATGTATGTGAAATAAAACAGCATCAGGCAAAATGGATTTTGCTATATTTGCAAACTTTATTAGAAATTCTGTATAAACAGAGCAAAACATTTCAACTGGAGTCAATAGTGAGGGAGGGAGGAGCTTTGGTAGTTTGAACAAATAATCAAACCAAAGATTTGTGACCAAATTTTGAAGGGGAATCTAAATGCTGTTTTGGGAAAAGATGACTGAATGAATTACTAGTAGCTGTTTGTCACTTCCCAAAACTCTGCTGCAGAAGAACAGTACTGAGCAGCTTTTATAATCTTTTCTTTTTCTTCTTCTTTTTTTTTTACATAATCTTTTCTTCTTATTCTTTTCTTTCAAATAAAGTCAAGCAGAATATAGTTAAAAGCTTAATTTTTTTCTGAAATCTTCCATGTAAAACCAAATCTTCTGAATCCAACATTTCCCTGCCGTCTTTTTTTTTTTTAAACAGTAAGTAATCAGTGTTTAATTACTTGACTTTTACATGGTACAACCTTTGAGACTTTGCTGACTCACTGAGGCTTCAAGGTGCATTGTTCAGAATGTTCAAAGACCCTGGATGTCTTGTTAGCACTAACAATGCTAAGATTACGAATGGAGGAAGTGGACTGTAACGTGCTCCTCGTGCTCCTTGGGTATACCATTGCATAGTCTCAAAAAACCTTATTTAATTTTGGATGGGACTGGACATAAGGTAGAGATGGAAAAATAGTTCCATGTTTGTATATTTTATTAATGACTGCAGCCTCATTACCAATGACTGGAGCTTAAAGCTCTCAGATGAGATACACTGTTTTGTGACTGTAAAACAGAAGATGAAGAGAATGGTTGCAAGAAGCCCTTTTAGTGTCAGAACAGACAAATGTATAATTCAGAACCAAAATATGTGCCTTAGTAATCAGTTTATTTACAATCTATATGTTTAGGTTAAGTGTATTCCCTCTTTTATTTAAAATTTTGCAAATGTGGGTTATAAGTGGAAAATTTAAACAGGTCCAAATTTAAACTCATATCATTTTCAAAATTGTTTTATAGTCTCTACCTACGTAAAAAATCTCCATATTAACATATGGTTTATTTCTTACCTTTTAATCAAATATTAAGAAATCATTTAAATCAGTTTAAGGAAGAAAATTATAGAGCTTTCTATCTTTTACTATCAGTAATGAATCAGATTTGTGTGTAATTTTGGAAAATGAATCAAAAGATCTTGTGTGGTTTTAAATATATGTAATTTCTACGCTACCCACATCAGAAAAAGTTTTGAGATTCATTACACACAATACATATATAATAAAACAATGTATAATAAAAGATCAAATAGAAATTAAAAATTTAAAAATCTTGGAAATAATTTTTGCGAGGCCTTATAAATATAGAATTATTGGTTAATTATTTTGAACTGTCATGTTAGATTATTACTTGTGATGAGTATGACCTGTTTCTGGTATATTCTCTTCCAAAAAAATTTTGACCTCTAGTGGGACATGGTATTACCTCATTCTTCCATCTTTTTTTTTTTTAAGATTTTATTTTTAAACAATCTCTATACTCAACATGGGGCTCAAAACCACAACCCAAAGATCAAGAGTGGCATGCTCCATCAGCTGAAACAGCCAGGTGTCCTCACACTATCCCATTTATGCATCTCTCAGAATCCACATAGACAGAAATTCAATACACAATATTCTATGAATACTTTTCTCAATATCTTAATTTATGTTCTGATTCAAATCTTTCTGGAATTAGTCCACCAAGAAAACTTACCTGAAATTTCTTTTATTCAACCATTGCAACTAGACTATACACTCTTTGAACAGAGAAACCATGTTATTTTGTTTATTGTTCTTTGCTTGGTGACTACACCAGTGAATGATAGAATTGAGCTATTCCTATTAATGACATATACAATAAGTGGACAATGTTGACACTTTCTTTTCTGAAGGTAAACTGCTCCTTTTCTTCTTAGTTCACATCTACACCTACAGAGTCAAAGGGAGTTCATACACATTTAGTTATTCCTGGTTGTTGTCATGATTTTATCTCATTTTGCTTTCCTGTGCTTTCTGATTTTTTGTAATGATTTATCATCAGAAAAAGCAATAAACATGGTTTGTATAATTGTGGGGTTTTTTTAAGATTTCATTAATTTTTTTGAGAGAGAGATAAATAGTGAGAGAGGAGAATAGGTGGGAGGGACAGAGAGGGACACAAGTTCCCCGCTGAGCAGGGAGACAGATGCCCCTAAATAATTGTTAAACAAATCAAAAAGGAAAAAACTAGGGGAAATAGATTTTTTTTTAATCTAGAATGAAGATTGTTTATGGGGCTAAAAATAGGGGCTTAATTAAACAAGAGCATTTGGCCATTCCACTTTTAGTGTACTTTTTAGAGAACAAAAATTGTTACAGTAGTAACTATTTCACAGAGTTGCCCTGAGGTTTAAATTATATAAAATAAATGCACTTAGCAGTATGCTTGATAAGATTAAGCATCGAAAAAAATGAGGAGGAAGAGAGGGAGGAGGCAAAGGAGGAAGAGGAGAGGGGAGAGGAAAAGAAGGGGGGTTTTAAGGAAATGGGGAGGAGGAGGATAAAGGGAAGGACAAGAGGTGGGGAAAGAGAAGACTAGAGGACAGGAGGGAAGAGGAAGAATCATAAGCTATTTTATACATTGCTTCTTTTCTCTTCCCTTGCAGTTGTAAACTATGTGTCTAAATCTCCTGGGTAAATTTCTGTTCTTTACTGTTTATAGAATACTGCTGTTACTATTTATAGGGTATCTCAGAAACCAAATCAGACCTTGTACATACAAAGAATCTCATTTAATCACCACAAGTGTCCTGTGAGATGGAAACTGTCTCTGTCTTAAAGATGAAGAAACTGAGATTCAGAGTTTAACAAATTTGCCTAAATTTACAATAAGCTACAAGAGGCTCAGAGAGAATTTGTATTACAGTCTCTTTATGTATATATGACTTTAAAAATCTTAGTAATTTGCATACTCACTTAAATTCCATTTTTTGCTATTCTAAGTAATAAAATATTTTTAAAATACATTTGAGGATGTAATATGAATAGCACCATAAAATTTAATTTCAAACTAGTTAATTTTAGGCTACAGTACAGATGATTGCTTAGATTCAAAAGAAGCAATGAATTGCTTTTATAATTATTTCAACTAAAATAAGAAACAATATAGTTTTTTTCTTTATTTATTTCAAATATGGGAGCTCTCCTCCATTTAAAATACTCCTTTTAATTCTTGCCAAAAACAATACTCTGATTATTTCATTGTTGTTGATTTTGAAATGTAAATAAAATAAGGAAAATGAGCAAAACATTCTACATTTTTAAATTCAGGATTTTATTTTATTAAATTCATGTCAGGTATCTCCTTTTTCATTAGATTGGAAACACAATTCTTATTTTTTCTACACTTCTGGTTTCGTAGCCAAAAGAATTTTTTTTGGAGAGCTACCTAGTTTATCTTTTCCTGATGGATGGAAGATAAATTTTAATTTGCAGTTTAACAAAGTGATAAGTTAAATACCATTTGCCAATGAAAAATGTTAAATTATTGGACGATTCTCCCAGACTTTAAAAATTATTTTCATTTCATTTTAGTCATCTTTAAATTAATGCAAAGTATCTTCCCAATAAGAATAAAATTTTATGCTTTTCTATTATCTCCAGTGTGTAGCTGTCTGCTAATTGGTTGGTCACCAAATTCGTAAAATTGCCATTTCCTCTGGATTCTTTTCTGTTTTCAAGCAAATGAATGCAAGTGACTGATATATTTTCTTGATTTAGTCTAGTTTGAAGCTTGAAATAACTAAGAAGTAAGAAACTGACCTAATTATGTACACAGTGATGGTATTTATCAAACAGCGTATGAAGTCTGCCTTGCCTGACTACGAGGCACATTCAGCAGCATTCCAGTTCTCCTGTAGAAGTCGCAGTGACAGTGCATTTCATGATCTATCTGGCTAAAGCAAATAGATCTTTACAACACAGACAATGCAATTTAGTGATAGATGTTATGCAATGTAGGAAGAAAATTAAAGCATACGGAAGCTCTCTTTCAATTTGCATTTCTGTTGTTTTGTTTTTTTTGTTTAATTTTTTTAAATGGATAGCTTTCAGCTTCCTGGGTTTTTTTGTTTTGTTTAATTTTGTTTTGCTTTGCTTTGTTTTGATGTGTGTGTGTATTTCAGCGTGTATGAAATTTCTCCTGGGGCGCCTGGGTGGCTCAGTGGGTTAGGCCGCTGCCTTCGGCTCAGGTCATGATCTCAGGGTCCTGGGATCGAGTCCCGCATCGGGCTCTCTGCTCAGCAGGGAGCCTGCTTCCCTCTCTCTCTCTGCCTGCCTCTCTGTCTACTTGTGATCTCTGTCTGTCAAATAAATAAATAAAATCTTAAAAAAAAAAAAAAAGAAAAAAAAAAAAAGAAATTTCTCCTGGAGGTGGGAGAAAGTGGCTGGGAGAAAGCATAGGAGGGGATATATTTACATCAAGAACAAAAAAGAAAACAGATAATCTTTACTTTCAAAATTACATTACAGAAATAGATATATATCAATGACTTGAGGTGCCCCACCTGAATGACCACGAATAAAAGTTACCTGTATCTTTGGGCTGCCAGGCTATGATAAACTATAAAGGGTTTCTGTTCAAAGATGATTTAATACTGTTAACAGGGAAAGAAGTCAGCAGGGAACATCCTTTGGAGACTAATAGTCTTCATATCTGAAATTCAACTTTGGTTAAGGACTCCAAAAAAGACTTCAGAGACTGGGAACCTGCATGTTTTTCCAGTAGAATTTGACAAGCATGGCATTTCTTGCATATCAAGCATGCCAGGTAACCTTCATGAGACAATCCTAGTTGCTTGTGGTTTTGCTAAATTACAAGTTATTTTAAAATATACAATTGTCTTCTGATTTTAATTTGGAGTGTTTTTAAGTATGCATGTATGTGTCAGGAAGGGGAGTTGGATTTACTAACTGACCACTGAAAACAGAAAGCAGTGAAGTGTTCTCCTTTTTTTCCCCCAAGCCAGATTTTAAAAGTTAATATGACTGTTGTTTTTAAACTTTATCAAGGAATAACTGACAAATAGAATTATATACATTTAAAGTATACTATGTGATGATTTGATGTATATATACATTGTGGAATGATTACCAAGACCAAGATAATTAATAGATCACCTCACATAGTTAATTTGTGTGTGTGTGTGTGTGTGTGTGTGTGTGTGTGTGTGTGTGTGTGTTGAGAATGCTTAAGATCTACTTTTAGCAACTTTCAAATATAATATTACATTACTAACTCTAGTCACCAAGCTTTACACTAGACCCTCAGAACTTATTCATCATGTAACAGAAAATCTTTGATCGACAACACCCCATTTCTCCCTACCCTCATCCCCTGAAAACCACCATTCTACTTCCTATTTCTATGAACTCAGCTTTTTTTTTTTTTTTAAAGACTTCACATATGAGTTATGTCATACAGAATTTATCTTTCTCTGTCTGGCTTATTTCACTTAGCATAATGCTCTCCAGTTTCCTCCATGTCATAAAAGCAGGATTTCTTTCTTTTTAATGGCTGAATAATATCCCATTGTGTGTGTGTGTGTGTGTCACATTGTGATATTGAGATATATATATATATATATATATCACAATTTCTTTCTCATTCATCTGCTAAAGGACACTTAGGTTGTTTCCATATCTTGCCTTGTAAATAATGCTGAAATAAGCATGGATGTGCAGATAGCTCTTCAAAATACTGATTTCAGATTCTTTGGGTATATACCCAGGAGCAGGATTCCTGGATCATATGGTGGTTCAATTTTTAATCTTCTTATGATTTATTTATTTTATTTGAGAGAATGAGCACGAGTTGGGGGGTGGGGGCAATAAGCAGAGGGAGAGGGTGAGAGAGAATCTCAAGCAGACTCCTTGCTGGCAGGGCTGATCCAATGATCCTGAGATCATGACTTAAGCCAAAACCAAGAGTCAGATGCTTAACTGACTGACTGAACCACCCAGGTACCCTTCACTTTTTTACTTTTTTAGGAACCACCATACTGTTTTCCACAATGGCTATACCAATTTACAGTCCCACCAACATTGTATAGGCATTCCCTTTTCTCATCCTTGCTAACATTTATCTATCTCTCTCTTTTTATGGCTATTCTAACAGGTGTGCAATGAAATCTCATTGTGGTTTTAATTTTCATTTCCCTGATTATTTATAATGTTGTGCACATTTTCATGTACCTATTGGCCATTGATATGTCTTCTTTAGAAAAACATCTTTTTGGTATTTTGCCCATTATTTAACTAGATTATTTGCTTTTTTCTATTAAGTTGTATGAGTTTTTTATATATTGTAGATATAACCACTTATCAGTTATATAGTTTGCAAATATTTTTATCTCATTCTGTAAGTTAACATTTGAAGCTATTATTTTCTTTGATGTGCAGTAGCTCTTCAAGTTGGTGTAGTACTACTTGTTTATTAGCTTTTATTGCCTATGCTTTTGATGTCTTATCCAAGAAATCATTGCTAAGACCAGTGTCAAGAACCTTTTTCATTATTTTTTGAGGAGCTGTATAGTTTCAAACATTACAGTTAGTTGTTCGATCCATTTCAAGTTAATTTTTATGAGTTGTGTGAGATAGGGTTCCAGTTTCTTTCTTTTGAATGTGGATATCCAGTTTTACCAATGCCATTTATTAAGAGACTACCCTTTTCTATTGTGTTTTCTTGATGCCCTTGTCAAAATTAAGTGGAACATATATGTGTGAGTTTATGTCTGGCTCTCTATTTGCTTCCACTGGTTTATGTGTCTATTTTTATGCCAGTTCCATACTGTTTGGACTACTAAAGCTTTGTAAATAGCTTGAAATTAACCAGTGTGATGCCTCCAGTTTTGTTTTTTCTCAGGATTGTTTTGGTTATTTGGGGATTATGTAGTTTCATACAAATATTAGGATAGTTTTTTTTCTGTTTGTGAAAAAATGCTACTGGAATTTTGATACAGATTGGATTAAATCTGAAGATTGCTTTGATGATATGGACATTTTCACTATATTAATTCTTCCAATCCAAGAACATGGGATATCTTTCCTTTTATTTGTGTCTTCTCCAATCTCTTTCCTTGGTGTCATATAGTTCTCAATGTACAGGTCTTTCATGTCCTTGTTTATTATTTCTTAATTTAACCTTCAGATAGTTCATTATTAGTATATAGAAATGAAACTGATTTCTGTATGTTGATTTTGTATTGGCAACTTTATTGAATTTATTTATCAGCTCTAACAATGTTTTGGGGGATTACTTAGAGTTTTCTAAATAAGATCATGTCATTTGCCAAGACATAATTTTACTTCTTTTTCTTTTTTTTTCCAATTCAGATGTCTTTTTTTTTTTTAAGATTTTATTTATTTATTTGAGAGAGAGACAGAGAGAGTGAGAATAAGAGCTGGGTGAGGGACAGAAGAAGAAGCAGACTCCCTGCTGAGCAGTCATGGCTCCATCCTGGGACTCCAGGGTCATGACCTGAGGGGAAGGCAGGCACCTAACAAACTGAGCTATGCAGGTTCCCCTTTTAGGTCTTTTTTTGCCTAAACTCTGGCTAAGGGGGCACCTGGGTGGCTTAGTCAGTTAAGCATCCAACTACTGATTTCCTGCAATATCCTTGTCTAGTTTTGGTAACAAGGTAAGGTTGGTCTCATAAAATGGGGTTGGAAGTGTTCCTTCCTCTTCAATTTTTTTGGAAAAATTTGAGAAGGATATGTATTAATTCTTCTTTAAACATTTGGTAGAATCACCTGTGAAGCCATCTGATTCTAGGCTTTGATGTGTTGGGAGATTTTGGATTACTGATTCAATCTCCTCAACCATTATTGGATTATTCAGATTATCTGTTATTGCATGATTCAGTCTTCATAAACTATGTGTTTCTAGAAATGTATCCATTTCTTCTAAGAGTCTATTCTGTTAGTATATAATTATTTGTTGTGGTATCTTATGATTCTTTGTTTTTCTGTGGTATCAGTTGTAATATCTCTTCTTTTGTTTATAATTTCATTAATTTGTATCATATCTTTTTTTCTTCATCTACCTAAAGATTTCGATTCAATTTTTTCAAAAACACAACTTGAAGTTTCATTGATCTTTTCTGTTGTCTTTCTGGTCTCCAATTTATTCTAGCTCTTATCTAATTATTTCCTTCCTATTGCTAACTTTGGGCTTAGCTTGTTCTTCCTTTTCTAGTCCTTGAGGTAATTAAAATATTCTTAAGTCTTTACAGTTGCACTAATAAGTTCTGTGTATATATCACATAAATGAAACTTTCCTTTTCCTTAGGATAAATTTCCAAAATTCTCCTTTAGAACATATTGTTTTCAGCTTCCAACTTTCTTTCCACCTGAAGAGGAAATTTGAACTTAAGGAAGTTCAATTTTAATAAGCAGTATCTACTGACATTTGTTTTAATCTAAATTTATAATATCAAAATCTTATATGTAATATATGTGTGTGTGTGTGTGTGTGTGTGTATGCAACTCCAATCTTAATTCTATTTGTTAAGAATGACTTTTCTTAGTGATATAGGAAAATAAAATAATACAATTATAAAAAAATCAGTTTGTAAAACACAATCTGACATTTTAAGAATAAAAAATTGAGTCTGTATTCTCTCAAAAGAGGACTTTCTAAATAAGTCCTTTCAGGAGAAAAAAAAATATTACTTAATATTGTCCCAATCACCTACATATAAAGAAAAAATTCTCATTGAGCTAGTGCAAATGCAGATATATCTATATTTTAAAACACTGAAATCACAAAATAATTACTTCATATATACATAGTATAAGAACATAATGTACTAGAGGAATATATAAAGATGAATCTAAAAACGCTTACTTATTTCAAATTGACAATCTAGAAGGAAACATTTCTCAAATGGACATATGGATAGGCAAATACATTGGGATTATGTATAATTTTTAAAAAAGTATTTCTTAGTAAAATATGTAAGCCTTTACTTTCTTTTTGAGAGGTGAAATAAATGTTGTTGGACATACATGAGACAAAATACTCTGCTGAAATGTTTGTCAACAGACTATAAAAATATATTTATTTTGTAAACTGTCTTCATGCCAGCAAGGTAATACCTTATATTAAAATCTCTCCTGGACAGGGGCACCTGGGTGGTTTAGTCAGTTAAGCAGCTGCCTTTGGCTCAGGTCATGATCTCCAGGTCCTGGGACAGAGCTCCGCCTTGGGCTCCCCAATCAACAGGGAATCTGCTTCTCCCTCTTCCTCTGCCCCTCCTCTTGCTCATGCTGTCTTGCTCCTTCCTTCAAATAAATAAATAAAATTTAAAAAACAAACAAACAAATAAAAAACCAATCACCTAAAAACTTCTCCTGGACATGGAAAGAATCTGATGCAAGAACAATTTAACACAACATTTTATTCAGATAATTACATTCTAACATAAAGCAATGCCCTTCAGAAATTATGTTGCCTTTTTGTAAAGTAGGTTTTGCTGTTCATGTCATTTGCCAATACATAATTTTACTTCTTTTTTGGCAAAAAAAAATGCCAGTTTTTTCTGTTAGTTCTTTGGGCATAAAGGCTTGGGGCACTGGTTCTAGAGGCATCACATGACCAGCATCCATACCTGCACACTTTTCTGCTTCTAAACTGAATTTATTCGGTCAAGTTCTTTATGCTATTGTAAAGGTCTCTAACTTCCTTGAGCCTCAGTAATAGTATCTTCTTTAAATTTGGGAGCTTTTTTGGTATGAATTAAATTAATCTATGTAGAATTTGTTAGTTTACTTAGGACATAGTAAACACTATATAAAGATTAGCAATCTGATGTGGAAGCACCGATCTTCAGAAGAGGTAAATACTGGCATCTAATTCATTCACTTTTAATACTAACATCTTATTAAGTCACTCTTTATTTTTAGGAGTTGAAACTTAATCCATTTAATAATGTTGGTCTTACATATTTATTCAGCATAATAAAATAAGTATTTCCTGGCTGTTATTTATAATAAGTGCATTAATGAATTATAAGAAAATGCTCAATATTTAAAGGGTTGGCCAGTTTTGTTTCCATCACCTATTCATCTTTCCTGCTCATTTTTCTTCTTCTTTTTCTTTTTTTAACTATGGAAGGAAAGAGTCAATAGCTTTTACCATCTCTGTCTTTCCATCTATTATTTATCAGTCTATTTCTAGGGTGCCTATTGTTGTCCTACTGATGTTCTACCTAGTGCATATTGCAAACTTCAGAAAAGCAGGCATATAGAGGGAATCTACAGAGGGCCTTGATTTGGCAGACCCAAAGGGAAAGAGTTTTCAGGCAGGAGGGGCTTTGTTGTCTAGTGAGATAACAAGACAAAGAAAGCATATAAATGATGAGCCAAGAGAGTTCTGAAAAATAGGGAAACAGACGTCATTTAAGGTGTTGTCAAATTTCTAAGAGTTCCAGAAGAAAACTAATGTCACCTCTGCAAAGCAGGTAGTATCCCAAAGAAGATGCCTCTAATCAAATCTTTACCGGCTTCAGAGTTTTCTTTTAAAGTGGTATTTTTTGATTGGTGGAAGCATTTTATAACATGTTTTTGTCAGATATAGTTTTTGACAATCTCACATTTGGGGTACTTCATAGGGACCCTTTATATCTGAACATTGTTTATAGGAAGATATAGGTTCATTGACTTAATAGAAATATTTTAAAGCAAAGATGTGACTCTCATAAAATTAGCTTAACAAATATTTTACCTACTTATTGACCATCTCATTGGCAAATAATTGTAAGAGCTACAATGAGTTAACCAACACAATTAACTGAGGTTCAGGGAGCTTAGATAACTGGACGGAGGGTCACAGCTAATCTACCTGTCATAAGTAAAACCCAAGTGCAGATCTAGGGAGAAACAAGTTACATATTACATGTAACAAGTTAATAAGACACTACAAGGAGAGTGTGTGTGTGTGTGTGTGTGTGTGTGTGTGTGCGCGCACGCACGCACGCAAGCACATGCGCACCTGTGTGTTCATGCCAGCATGCAGGGTGAGGGGGGAGAGCAGTTGAAGGAAAATCCGAACAAACAGACCTAACCCTGGGTGAAAAGAGGGTGGTGAACTTTTGAACCCTGGTGGTATACAAAGCATACAATAATACCCACCCACCCAATTCTGCAGGTAATACAATCACAGTTCTCAAAGTAAATAAGGTCTAATCCCACCAATGTGTACTTCAAATAAGAACTTTGTTTGACTGGTATTAGTTCCTTATTTTTTCAGTTGTTTCCAAGTCCTTTAAATATTTGTACGATCAGTATTGCTCTGGGTTTCTATGCTTTTAATGATAAGGACCAATAGTTTAATTTTACAATGAAAAACATAGTAATATACCAAGAATATAGAATTGCCTAATATATGTTTTTTAATTATAATGTCATGTTCTGCTTTTATTTCCCAAATGTAAATTAAATGTTTAATAATTTAATTTAATGTTAATTAAATAATTTTGGTAGGACATAAAAAACTGAGTAAAATAATTCTTTTTAGAGATTAAAAAATTACTTTGTTACATCCTTTCGGTTCATAGGGCACAATTAAGAGAAAAACAAACTTGCTGCCTGTCCTTCTAACATGTTTTGGTCTATCTAGTATACTTTGCATGTTCATTGGATTTTATCATGTTTTAAATCTTTAGTACTTTTCAAATTTGGTGATTTGTACCAAAAAGTAAGATAATCATTATCAGAGAAAATATGGGTTGAAGAACATTTATTGTTCATCCTCTTGCCTTTGTCCAAAAATATTATCTCGGTGAGGATAAAATCATATATATGAAATTATAATGATGAAAAACATGTACATATACTGAAAATGGGTAACACCAGCTAACAATGCTAATGTTTACCAATTGTTTCTACTGGCATTTGCTGTGAATTTTTTTCTTTGTATCCTTTCGAGTAGGTTCTGTTTTGTAAACTTCCTACTTTGCAAATGAGAAAAAAAGAGGCAGAGAGAAGTCCTAGGAGAAACAACTAGTCATTGTTAGAACTAAGAACCTATACCAAGCCCCCTGTCTCTACATTGCCTTCCTCTGAGGAAGGTAATCTTTAGTCATTTAAAGAAATAAAAATTATATTTCTCATTCAATATTCTTGGCTTTCTGCTGAAGTTATTTGAAAATAAAAAATAATAAGCAAAAGTTACTGAACTGTTATAAAGTATATTAAAGGATTTCTCTATAATGTACGCTATTTGCTTTTTGCCACATAATCTGGTCACAATGTCAGATTTACATAAATTTATAAAATTTAATTGAAAGCAAATACATATTACAAAGTTGAAACTGTTCTTTAGAGGTGAAACAGAGATAGATAAATTATGATAGAAGACATTATGCTCTAAGTAGCTCAAAAATATTAAAATTAAAAAAAAAAATATTAAAATTTAATGCTTTAGTATCTATACTGAACAAATTTTATGTTTAAAGTTATTAGATAAAATTTGAAGAATCATGTGAAACATATTCATTATTCTGGATTACTTGTATAAATTAGTTATTCAGCATACAGTAGCAAGCAATTGGTGAAAGCTTTCAAGTTATATCTCTGGAAAGTACGTTACTATTTTTACACATGCACACACACACACACAACCTTAACATTTCATTTTACATAATACATACTATATATGAATGTATAAATACATAAATACTTTACATAAATGTATTATCACTATATAGTTTTATATAATTGTGAGTTGCTTTGTTACTTTTCTCATATGTGTATGACATACATGTGTCATAACTCAAAGTGGGTTATATACAATGGTCATAAATCAGTGGATTTTATCACCTACAATTTTTTTTTAAGATTTTATTTATTTATTTCACAGACAGAGGTCACAAGTAGGCAGAGAGGCAGGCAGAGAGAGAGAAGAAGGGAAGCAGACTCACCGCTGAGCAGAGAGCACAATACGGGGCTTGATCCCAGGACCCCAGGATCATGACCTGAGCTGAAGGCAGAGGCTCTAACCCACTGAGCCACCCAGGCGCCCCTCACTTAAAATTTTTTAAGTCACGATATACAATTGGCCATTTGGCACCTTTACTGGCAATATTTGTTACCTCCAAGGGTCAAAGGAAGATTTTAAAAATATTCTAAAAACCAATCAAAACACATTTAGGGTTATTTGGATGGGAGAAGAGAAAGATTTTATCCATAACACTGCAAATTTAATCTTAAAGGGGCTACTTTAGGTAACTCTTCTGTAAGTTTGCAGAATTCATTTTGAGTCTGTTCAACTCAGACCTATTATGGTGAGTCGGGGCAGCTCCTTTCAATTTCCGTTTAACTTCTTAATTTAGTGACCTTCACTAGTAAATTCCAAAGATGAGGTTATATCATAAGTGAAAGTTTTGTTTTTCACTTCTAAGCACTGGATGCATATTTGCCATATTAATAAAGTAAAACAAAAAAGTTAAATTTTCATTTGTTACTTGCCAGATGTGATATAAAAAAAAAAAAAACTTCATTGAGTATAAATCTCTATCCTTGAATCCTTGCACCTAGCAGTGTGACTCAGCGTATAGTAAGTAAATAATAAGTACGTATTGAATACATATTTCATGTGAATACTAATTTCATTGGAACCTGGATATATAGAAAAATCTGTAGGTAGAATGCCACTTTTTATTCTAATGTGAACTTAATTATGGTTTGAAAATGAAAAGGCAACATTTTAGAAGTGAAGCAAGCAACTAATGTTTCTTAATAAGCTTCTTATTTAAAAGCTTCTATAACAATTAATAATCAATTGGAAACAGTGCTAACGTTTCAAGTTCGTACCCTTTGCAGCTAAGTGTAAACCAAACTACTTTCCATGAAAGGCACCAAAGAATAATTCCCAAGCAAATCACTATCCATGAACGATGAAATCACAATTCTAATATATGCCATTATATATATATATTTTCCCCTTTCTTAAATCTATGAAATGTTATTCACTATTACTTTTTGTGTATAATATTTTCTCGAGGAATGTCAAAAGTCAATTCTGCTTCTCCATAAACTCTCTTTTAATGCCATAATAAAAATCAGCATATATTTAGAATCAATATAATCCTTTAAAGTAAAATTTCTTCAACTGTTGGACATTTGTAACCTAGATGTCTATACTTGTATGTATGCCTTGTTGAATAGGACATTCTTTTCTTATTGCCAAAGACATGAAAGCCAGGAGTAATTATCTAGGTTTCACGTTAAGTCTTTGACTTAATCTAAAGATTATGTACAATCGGTAAAAATTTTAAAAAGGGGTTGGTGTTTTGAACAGGGAAAAATTAATACACTTAACTAGAATTCTGTTTGTATTGCAAACTCTATTCATCTTTTTTTTTTCTTTACTACAGGCAAACATATTCTCTTCATGTAACTTAATGATAATAGTTTCTATACAACAAAACTATATTTTGGGCATCTCATATTTGGATGGATCTCAAATTCTACTGAAAAAATTACTTCTCAAAAATAGGATGCTAGGAGCGCCTGCGTGGCTCAGTGGGTTAAGCCTCTGCCTTCGGCCCAGGTCATGATCTCAGGGTCCTGGGATCGAGCCCCACATCGGGCTCTCTGCTCAGCGGGGAGCCTACTTCCCCCTCTCCCTCTGCCTGATGCTCTGCTTACTTGTGATCTCTCTCTCTCTGTCACATAAATAAATAAAATATTTTTAAAAAATAGGATGCTAATTAATGAGTTAATAGATCTTCCTTTTATAAACATTTGTAACTGGTTTTGCTTCAAATCTCCTTACTTAATACTATTTCTCAAAGATAATATCATCAATGTTCTTTCTCAGAGTGTTTTAGAACACTAGCTTTTATTCAGGTAACTTATCATGTTTTAAATGTTCTGATATTTGACACTTTATTGAACTTTCAAATATTTAGTAAAATAACACAGTACATTCAAAATTGAACATAATGATAATCGGCAGAATGTTATGATTATTGAAGTATATGCTACTTCTTCTGAGAGACATAAAATGCTAGAAGTTCTCCAGCACTTTAAGTAATCCACCAAACTATAGCAGTGACATATTGTCCTTGACGTATGATGGGTGATTTATATTTTCCAATGAAGGAGACTCCCAATCAATGTAAATAAAGAGCATTAATTTTCAGAAGAAAACTAAATCAGGGTGATCCTTTTAGAGTCACAGTTCTGCAATCATCTGGTATTTATGAACCTAAATATCTATACTTGCCTCTGTCCCATTATTGAATAGGATGTTATTTTCTTATTGCAAAAGACAGGAAAGTCAGAACTGATTACCAACTTTTCATGTTGAGTCTTTGACTTGACCCAGACGTTAAATTTGTCTTTTATTTTTCTCTTACCTTCTTAACAAATTTAAAAATCAATATTTCCTAGGTATATAATTACCTTTTACAAATCGTAATGTTATTTTCTGAAGTATTCTGTGCTATAGATAGTAAAAGTCTTACAGAAAAAAGAGTTGCATGCAAATTTCTTTTTCTGGATGCCTGGATACTTTTTATAACTTTTGGGAATGAGGCTATCAAGTTACAATTGAAAAGTTAGTGCTTTTAACAGATGCCATTGGATTTTCATTACCACTGCTTAGATTAACCATTTTAAGAGATAGGAGACTGTAGAATGTAATGTAAGGAAATGTAAGAATCAATAAAATGCAGCAATGACTGATATAAACAACAACAAATAAAATTCTGGAAGGTTGAAGGACTCCACAAACTGTTAGTCATTTAATAAGTTAATATTCAAAATTTCTGTGTGTGTGTGTATGAAACATTGCTTTTATCTTGTTTTTTCATGACTAATTTAGTCTATGTTTAGTATAAACTCAAGCAAATAAGACCTATTGAATAGTTGATTATCTCTGGCTATAGTTGTCTTCACAGAAATTGGCTCCAGAACAAACAATCCCATACCATTTGCATGGCCTTTCACGGATGGGACAAACTGACTGTCCCAGTCAGCATTCATGCCACCTCCACGCTTCAATAAATCTTTCAGAGATGTGGCTCTCTTTATGTTGTATGATGACTCTCCCTATTGTATTAAGGGTTAAAATGTTGGCTTTAAAATGTATGCACTTAGAAAAACCAGTTTCAACTCTTCCTCTAGTCTTCTTTTTTTTTTCTTAAAGATTTTATTTATTTATTTGACAGACAGAGATCACAAGTAGGCAGAGAGGCAGGCAGAGAGAGAGGAGGAAGTAGGCTCCCTGCTGAGCAGAGACCCCCCCCCCCATGCAAGGTGGGGCTCGATCCCAGGACCCTGAGATCATGACCTGAGCCGAAGACAGAGGCTTTAACCCACTGAGTCACCCAGACACCCCTTCCTCTAGACTTCTTATACAGTACCAGCTTCTTGTATTTTTGTATCATGTTTTCAAAGCCTCTAATTATTTTTCACACACAAAGAAATTGTCCCCAAGGTATTGATTTAACTCCTTGAAAATGTAACATTGTTATTAAAATATATTACTATTTATATAGTTCTTTAGAAATTTTGGTCCAAGACAAGACAGATTATTTTCAGAATAAAATCTAAATAATAAATTGGAAACCCTGACCTCATCTTGAACTATATTCCATTCACTGCCTAGAAGGTACTCGGTGCCTCCTCACTTGCATTGGTCTTCTGAGCATGAGACTGTACAGACATAGCCCACCCCACTCATTCCTTGCGCGTGCCTTCACTCGACTGATTCCACCACAACCCATCTAAACTGATACGGAATTTTCTCCTGACAAAGGACACTGAACTTTAAAAAGTGGATTTAGTTTCCTCCAAAAATACCAAAATAGAAAGAAGGATATAATGAACTCCCCGGTAGCTGTCAACTAGATAAACAGTTATTATTCTGCCATTCCTCATACCATGGTTTTTATCACTATAACCCCATTGCCCACCCAGCCGAGTGTTTGGCACAGGGCACACTCACCAGATACTATGTAGATTCAGAGCCTTACATTCTCAATAGGAGAAACCTAGAAAATATATTGTTGATATCATTAATATTCAAAACAATTTATAGTGACCAACCAGCTTTTAACTAGTGACTGATTTATATCATTATTTATATCCCCTCAGAATGATTTTAGTATCTATGTCTATATGTGTGCATGTGTGTGTGCATGTGTGCAAATACAAACATATATGCATTTGAGACAGGAGGTAAGTGGTCTCAAAAATAAATATTAAATATATAATGTTAAATTATTAAATATATAATATTATGTACTAGACTATATATATGTTTAGAGCACTTATGTAAAAGATACTTAAAATAATTGAAGTCCATGAGTCAGGAAAGTGGGCAGTATGCTAAGGATACGACTAACATAAATACTTTAAATGAATACCATAATAAGCTCTAAGCTTTTTGATAACCACAGCACAAAGGAGTTCCATATGATATATAATTCTAATTATCAGAAAGGAAGATTCCAATTTCTCAAGAAAAACAGCTTCGGAAGGGGGCGGGGTGAGCCTTAAACTGGAAATGTGATTTAGCTCACAAACATTATACAGAAAATAATTGAAATTATTATTAACCATATTTTTGAGAACTTAAAAGATGACTTATTCATTGAAGTCTATTACATATAGGTATACACCAAATATACCCCTCTATCCATGATTGAAACATTTTCTTTTGTAATAACAATAAAGGAGATAAGCATAAAGATACAGATCTTAATTTTAAATAAGGGATAAATGGTTATTTAAATACATAGACTATGCTATATGATTTTATAGTATCGGACAGTTCCATAAGCCTCTTATCTTGGGTTTTGATCTCTCTGATTAACTTGTCTATGAGTCCCTCTAATTATCCAAGACTGATAATTGGCATTCAAAAAGGTAGCAGAATGCACCTGCCACTCTGACCACTGCTGACCTTCACCATGAATTAACTGAAAAATCCATGTCAGGCAGCTAATTGAATGAAGCTGTAGACTTGTAAGTGGTAATGGTTACGATTAGTGTGGAACATACCACATAACAGTAATGATGTAATCTGGGTCTCAAGAGACCTCAAATTGAAGTCTAAGGAGTCATATTCTCATGAAAGGGCGAATAAATGACAATAAGAAAACTTCCAATGGACAGACAGAGCTCCCTGGTTCCTGTCTCCAAAAAGAGAAATATTCAATCAGATCTGAAAGGTTCGTGGGTTTTATGCGGCACCCTCGTTCCTGACAGCCCTTTAAGGTAGATAGGCCTGTCAGCACTCCTTTCATTTAGGTCTGAGTAGTTATTCTTCATTTGCAGCAGGGAGTGAGGAGTCACATTGGCACTGCTGACTGCTGCCTTTCTTAGCAGCCGGTGACTCGCGTGTCTCAATGAGGGGCATGCTGAGCATGGCATGCGTGTGTGTAGTGGCTTACCGGTTACTTTTTGTTGCATGTTTTCAGAGCTATTACAGTAATGAGATTAGTGATGCCCAAGCTGATCATGCTTTCTTTAGACATGCCACGTTGTATGCAAGTGACAAATATGAAGTGAGCAGCCAGAAAATGTCATTTGGTCAGGAAGCACGATGCATGGGTGTTCTGGCTAAGCACACACCGTGTGCAGGATTGGAAGAGCTATTGTGGGCCAGACGAATCCTGCTGGGCTCTTGGCCCCAGTGCTCTCAAATGTGAAAGAGAGCTTGTCCTGTATGAAATTTGCTCCTGATCTCCGGAGTCCATCTATCCCACGCTTGTAGAAATACGACATCTTGTAAATATCTTCAGCAAGACACGTTGCTGAAACCTCTCAATGAGAAAAATGAAGCCTTTCATAGCAAATATGTCAGGCCAGTGACCAGCTTACTCATGACCAGAAGCTGAACATGTGTCCAGAGATGCAAAGTGACGCTTCGGAGTGTGTCGTCCGGCCAGGATATTCTAAATGTGGTCTGTGCTTCTGTGATTCCACAATATCCTGTGGTGTGTAAATGGGTTGCACTTCTGGTATTCCTTTCCATAGATTCATATATTTACTGCGTAAATGATACTTGAAGTTAATGGCGACTGGGAAACTGCTTAATGGAACTCAAGAGCAGATCTGAGAAATGGCATCGGTCTACCAATAGAGCTATTAGAATGGTCACAGATTTGCATCACAGATGCTACATTAACCTTGCAAGTGCATCAACTAATTCCATAAAGCCTGGTGTGTTTATACTGTATCCTGTCAGGTTTGCAAGCTGTCTGCAATAAAACCGAAGTCATGGTATAGAACTATTAGGGGTGTAGCATATGTCTACTGTGTGTAACCAGTGTGAAAGGTAAATGGAACATTCTTTTTCTTCTCTTGGTGCAAAAGTGAGGCTAGGAGATATGCTTTCAGTTGGAGTAGATATTGATAAACGAGGAATTCAAGATCCTGCATTGGATGATTAGGAATATACATAATATGCAAAAACTGGAAAGGAACATGACAATTAAAGGCAAATGCTGTGAGGTCAATGGGGATCTCAGCTCACAATGCTGAATTTCGTCTCTGTCTTTCAGGATATTGTCTTCACGGTATGAGTTTAATTTCATATTAAATGTTTTTCAATTTAGTCACTGGCAGCCAGTTCAAACTAGAGATTTAGCCAGGGTCTCGAATTAAAAAAAGAAAGAAGGAAGGAAGGGGGAAAAGGGAGGAAGGAAGAAAGAAGGGAGGAAAAAAGTTGTCGTGGCCTGAAAATCATTTTAAAATATTTCTTGAGAATAACTTCCTGGAACTTATACTTGGTATTTTAATTATTGATTGTAACCCAATGAAGGGAAGAGATTTTTTAAAATTGGAGGATTTTCTACTTCTTTAGTTAAGGTATTAAAGGGAAGTTTACAGGGAAAATTGTACATATACAAAATTTTTCTCCTCGCAGAGTGTTGTTACCTGTTACTCATTTGATCAAAAACACTGAACAATAAGATATGTTCCACTAAAAAAGGAAAAAATCTAAAATCAGTGTTTTGCCTTCTGAAATATAAAATCAGAATATATAGGCATATCTCAAATACTATTTACACTGATTTTACCTCACTTTTTTTCTTTGCTCTAAAATTACATAAGACATCTCTACATCTGGAATATACACATATGTATGTATATACATATACATTTATTTAGTGTTACCAGCCATTACGATTAACTTGTAGGCAATAAAGGCAAATAAAAACTGAATAAATATTGCAACTCAGTATTTTTTAAAAATCTTAACTTTGTCTTATAGATACAAATATTTGATACAGACGTACATATACAGATATTTGTCAACATTGCCAAACAAATAAGAGAGTCAAGTTTGCCCTCTTATAATGAGAAATTATGCAAAGCTTTATGATGGTTTGCATTATTATAGATCAGTATGACATATACTGGCCTAGATGTTTGTCAAGGAAATATGTTAACAGTCCATGGGTTTAGGGTTTTTTCCCCAATCATCTGTCCAATTGACAGAGAAATGTAGTTTTAAAAATTGCCAAAATATATTTACTATACATAAAATTTACTATTGCATTTAACACACATGACACATTCTTTATTTTTTATTTTTTTTTATTTTTTATTAACATATAATGTATTACTAGCTCCAGGGGTACAGGTCTGTGAGTTGCCAGGTTTACACACTTCACAGCACTCACCATAGCACATACCTTCCCCAGTGTCCATAACCCAACCACCCTCTCCCACCCACCCCAACCCTCAGTTTGTTTTGAGGACACATCCATTTAAACTCCAACTATTATATGCATTTAAAGAGATTAAATATATAATTAAGCCTGATTAATCCAATTATTATCTCTACCCAAGAATTTCAGAAACCAACATATGCATCCCTGAATAATATTTACACTAGTTGATCTAAATAGATTTTATATAGAGTAATAGATTAAAAATGAAAGATTTGTCAGCTTTATATTCTAAATTGCTTATGTATCACTATATTGTTACATTCTTAACAGTTTTGAGAGAGGGGAATAAGGTCCATATAAAGGATCTCAAAAAATGCAGTTTTAAACAGACAGGGTGGGTAAGAACTATTGAGAATCCAAAAGAAGTTTTAAAATAAAGCACGGTATTATAAAGTCTATATGACTTTAAATCATTTTAAGTTAAAGCAAAAAGAAAACCAGTTGTTTTTTTTTTTTAAGTATGTCTACAGTCAGTGTTACATGTAATGAGGAGAAGAAAACAGTAAATATCACAAAATTTGAAAATTTCCCTATCCAAATACATCTATCTTCATACACTCTCTTTTCCGGGTTAACAGATTAGTTCAAATTTAAGGTTCATCAAGAGATTAATAACTTCTATATTACAGTTTAAAAATAAAAAGCAAAATCTTCTTTTCTATAAAGATTGCTTCAAGGAAAACACTTCATTTCTGAAAAAAATTGATAAAATCAACTGGTATAAAGTCATAGTCCAAGGGCATAAATGCCTACTGTGCTAGGGGTGATTTTTTTTTTTTTAAGTCATATCAGAGCTTTGGAATATACTTCTGTAACTTGGATGGAAAACTTTTTAAAAACATTCTCCGTCATTTTTAAGTCTGAAAGCTTTTTAGACGTTGAGTGGGTAAGAATAATTTAGTTCTTTTTAAACAAAGTTCATAGGTGCTTCTATTATTAATTTTTATAATTCTATTATTAATTTCTATTATTAATTTTATGCATGAAGAATGAAAGAACAAAAACATCAGATAGTCTTCAGAATACACGAATGTAAAAGATTAGGAAACATAAGGGATTCATGAGAAAGGATCCAGTTACATTACCATCATGCACCTAATCAAAAGAACAAGGACCCACAATCACATCCTGGGGCCTGTTTGTTCACAGTTATGCCTGCACGGGGGAGAGAGCTGCACTGAAGTGTTTTAATGACCCAACGCCTGGATTACATATATCTGGCCTATGACAAACCTGGTTCCATTTTGGATCATTCAAGACAAAGAGAGTGGTGTTAGTGAAAAGATCATCTACTGACAGCTCAGTGTCTACCGCAGCATTACTCCATTACTGTTAGAATCAATTTAAATCAAATTACAAGCATAAATCTAATGAGCTACTGTGCTTTTTTCTTTTATAGAAACAAATCTTTAGAGCTTAAAACAAACAAACAAACCCAAAAAACAAAAAACAAAAGAGCAAAGTATAAATGGAGTTTTCAGGGGGGCCGGTATCAGCTTGAAAAACCGAGATGATCACATGTTGCCCTTTAAATTTTTAATTTGGGGAAATTGGAAACTTTGTGGCAATTAATGTGCTTTGAGCTTCCCAAGTAATCCTTTTAATTTTAGCAATCAGTCTGTGTCTACTCAGTATGAAAGGATCTATTTGGTGAAAAATAAATGTCAAATTGGTCATCCCCAGGTTGTTAAAAAATAAAGATTTTATTTCATTATCCAAAACTGGAGAAGTGGTGTGACTACACCTGCTTGCTGGTGGCCAGAGAGGAAAATAGAAAAAATATTCAGACAATTACCTATCTTTTGGAAATGCCTAAATTTCTGACAAGAATAATTCTTATATCTGAATACAAAGGTGTAGTAAAAAGATACACTAAAGATTATTTTTTCAAATTTTATTGAAATTAAAATCTGCTTAATCTGCATTAAACAAATTGAAAGAAAACTCACATTTTTTTATTCATCTGATGACAACTTAATATTCTTGAAGTTTCTTTTTTTAATCCCTCCCACCCATTTTAATGTATTGGAATGCATTTCAGGCTCCTTAACTGTGACTTCTTGTTAATCAACAAGCTAATTTTTTTTTGATTAAGCTAATTTTAAACTGTCTTAAACTAATGCTGATGCACTTCCTGTATTTTCACTTATTCTCACTCCTATTTTGTATCAACACATTTTTCTCTATTTTCTGGGAATGTACAACTATACCCTGGACAACAAGTTCAAAGAAAATGGTCAGTTAATTACAACAACAGTATATATATATTTAAATTTTGATACGTGCCTACAAAGAAAGAATCATTCTGATTTTATTTCTACCAAAGTATAAGTGTATAGAGTTGTTATATATGCTTGGTCTAAGTTGTTAAAGTCAAATACATTTATCTACCTGCTATACTGGTTATTGTTTATCTTTTGTTTTTGTTTTGTTATGTTTTTTGTTTTTATTGTTAATTTAGCATATTAAAGCTTAAAAAGTTACTTTTCAGTAACTTTAACTCATTACATATCTCAAGGGGATTTTTAGTAAAGCCAACAAATATTTTCCTTTCAGTTTTCTAAATGCAGTATATGAGCTCTCATTTAATCCACAAAAAAAAAAAAAAAAAAAATCTTTCATAGATTTAATCAAGGAGCCCAACACTGCAAGGTACATTTCATTTATATTTTCAGTTCTTTGGGATTTGGGCAAGATCTTGCAAACCAGTTCCCAAGAGCAAAACTCTAAAATAGATATCCCTTCATGCCTACCTTCTCATTTCCTGACTTAACGTCTTCCAGTCGGCCATGGAAGTAAACAGGACGTATTATTCTTAAATACTTATGTGGATGTTAACAAAACAAAATAGGGCATTGCTCCAAAAAGAGGGGAGGCGGAAGAAAGAAAAAGACCTTCTCTATAATGCTGCGAGCAAGGCTTTATCTTTATGACACTAACGATAATCCCTTGTGTAATTAACTGTAGAGCGGTTATGCATGCCGCATGTAGCCCATGACAAGCCTCATAGAAAATACATCAGTATTAGCCACAGGTGAATTCGTTTAGAAAGATTAATGACTGCACCTGAATTTTAATGTCTGAAAAGGGATGGAACATTGAATCCTTAATTAAAAAGTTGAATGGTATGGTTTAACATCACAAATTTCAACGGGAGGTTTTTGTATTCAAATGAAGTATGCAAAAGGAAACTTTCCTTAGAAAGTGGTGAAGTAAGGGTGAAAAGCCAAAAATGTTTTATGTGCTTTACTTTATGTAAATCGATACATGGATCAGTTGCTTTGATATGGATCAAATATGACGTAATTATGGCTCTTTTCTGTTTACAGTGAATGTGATGCAAAGAATTCTTACAGAACACAAGCTGGCATTACCCTCAAACCAAGAGAAAGTTCGAGTAAGGGAGCAGTAAAGCCGACAAGTAATCTTATTCTTTCCTTAATGGGAAGCCGTTTCTTCTTCATTATTATTTTACAAAGTTTTTAATGAAGAGAAAGTAACCTTGAAAAACAACTTGGCAATGCCATTCCCAGTAGAGTTTTAACTCTGCTTTGCAAACTCGTTTACTGAGTATGTTAAAGCTTGTCACAGACACAAGATTTCTCAATGACAATTTTAATCTTCCTTTTTAGGATTTAGGAGGGGGGCCTGGGAAGGATGACTTGGGCATGTTTTTATCTAGAAGAGAAGGAAGTGACTCTGATTAATCATTTGTCCTTAGGGTAAGAATAGCCAGAAGCAGATGTCTTAAGCAAGAATGACCTGAAGTATTAATTATTTTGGCCACTGTCTTACAACTTTAAAGTTCTTCTTCTTATTTTCCAGTTAATCACAGGTAACATTTGAGAGGGTTAACAAAATCCAATAAGGAAAAAAAGAGAAGAAGGTATACAAGGAAAAGACTGATATAATATCACTGATCTATCCAGAGTTGAGAATTGACATATTTAGCACTGGTGCATAACCAAATCATTTTTTCTTTAAAACAAAAAACAAAAACCTTTAGCTCTTATGACCATAATGTAGAATTCTAAAAATGACAAAACCAAACAAAAAAAAGACCAAGAAAAGATCTGGTAGCTTTGTATTAATATAGTTTATACAATTTCGGCGCTTTCTGTTTGTTCTTTTCTTGAAATGGGAATTCTACTGAAATTTTACTTTAAAAGATATCAAAGCACATGTAAAATTCCTTTGCCTTTTTATTTTCGAGGTCAGAATGCTGCTCACATCCATGGCAAGTAGGTTTTGATGCTCCTTAGTTTCACACATTGCCTGCTGTACTACTTTTTCTGCCAAGTAAAAGCATGGCTTTTAGTTCTGTCTGCTTTCCAAGGGAACACATTTTTAATGAAATGTCATTTAGGAGTATTTGTTACTTCCTGTAAAAGCTTCTTTCATGGTTGTGTGTGTGTGTGTGTGTGTGTGTGTGTGTGTGTGTGTGTATGAAGAGAAACAAAACAAAGCAAAAAAAAACAAAACAAAACAACAACCAGAAAACAGGCTTTTAAAATGTTGTATTCGTAACTGTTCCCAGTGTTCAGGACACTAGAGAAGAGGAAAAGAGAAACTCCAGTTCTTACAGATGTATCAGATGTTTTTAATAATGGATTGAAAAAGCATGTGTTCCATATATGGCTAGCATCTCTGAGAAAATTACAAAGCAAGTTTATCACCGCCGATTTCCATTAGATATAATTACCTGTGCCATGGTGTGAGACAATGTTACTGGCACATAAAGTATAAATATTTTTCAGAGACTGGATTTAGTTTTAAAGTAAACGTTGATATCTTAGCATAAAGCCAAAATTGAAATGTAAAGAAATGCTAATGCTTTGGCAGGTCTTGTCTGCTGAATTCAGTTAATCCATTAGGAGTCAATCTGTGGGATAAGGTTTGAGGGGGCTTAAGGATCTGGTATTGTTAATACCAGTTAAAATAATTTACAAAGGTGTCCATTAAATCTGTCAGCAAAGTGTTGACGGGCAAAAATAGGTTGAGTCTGGATCTGCCCAGAGCTATTCACATTAAATGTCAGTTAATAATGTCTGTTATAATTTTAGTAAGTGAATGTCTCAAAGTTCAGTCTTAGAGCTTTCTCTCAGTTATGTACCTAATTCTCTTTCCAAACTTATTTAAATCCTCATCACTAAAAATGAGCACAGTCTCAATGGGTTCCTAAGCATTGCTGGGAGAGTCCTTGTAATTTTCTTAAATTCCAAGGGGACATGTCCACTCCTAAACTGATTAAATTAGGAAGAATAAGCAAATTCCAAATTTAACAAAAATTAAAAGATTAAAACAAAAAAAAAAACATTTAAAGTTGCCTCTTAAATATTTTATTGCTATTAATTCAAAACAATCATTGAGAGCAATTGTTAAAGGGGAAAAAGTGATGTGATTCACTAAAAAGACATTGGACCAAAATATCAAATAGGACTAAAACTCATATTCACAAGTAAGCCTATCGTGTACATGCATGTATATGTATATCTAAAATACATAGAATTTCTATATATAATACATATCCTATATTAATATATATTATATATTCTATATATTATAACATATGGAACATATAGAAAATTTCTTCTAAAGATCTTGTTCTAAATTTACTAGGTCCTGCTTACTCTGAAAGGTAGAATGTAACTCTCATGATATGTGGTAAATTCTCACATCTGTGGCATTTTACCTTATTCATAAACCTGCCATTTGTAGTGCCTTAGTAGACAGAATTTGAACCATTTTCCTTGCTGAATGAAGGGATAATATGTTTATACATAGGTCTCCCTCCCTCTCTCTCTTCCTCAAGTGCAACCCAAACTTTTGACTTTGAATCAAAATATACACTCTATTTGTAGACATAGTTCAACACTCTTGTAATATTTATAATTGACCTGGAAGAATACCTATATATTTTGATGAAATAGTTTTAATATATATTTGTGTGTGTGTGTGTGTGTGTGTGTGTGTGTGTGTGTAATCCATATGGTTAGTTATTTTTTAGTGATATAGTATAATCACAGAAAAATTGTCACTGAAAAATGAAAACAGCACCAGGAAGCCAATACTAATATGTACTGGTTATTTATTATATGGTAGTATCTATATTACAGGCTTTAATTGTTATCTCATTTGTTATCTCACAAATATATTTGTGAGAGGCACCATATTTAACCACATTTTTGTAGATAAGAAAACTGAGGTAATGACTCTTTTAGATTTAACGCTCTACGCTGTACTAAAAATACAAAGACTTTTTTCAAAAAATTGCCATTACTCTGCCTACTCTATTTAACTATCTACCATTGGCTAAATTAAGAGCTATTAAGTCTTCGTTCTAGGATTCTAGAATTTCTGTCCTCAAGTTTGCTTAAAGATTTGTTACGCAGCTTGTAGACAACCCAAAACAGCAAGCGCATAAATAAGCAATTGTAGGAAACTGTAGCTGCTTTCTGGCCCCAATTATGATAGAATTGGATGTATTGTAGCTCTTACAAACCATCCTTATGCGACTGCTCCTAGAAGACTGCAGTAGATGTTGGCAACATTTATGGAAACACAAGCACTTGGTAAAGCAATCCAGTAACACCTATTTTATTTAAGTGCACATATAAAGTTTTCTGTTTCTTTGGTTTGGGTTGGGGGTTCATTAAATAGACAGGATACACATTTCCCTTTCTGTCAAGCTCTCACTGTGTTTCACTCCAAGGCTGAAGTCCTCAGAGAACCAGGAAAAAATACAAACGACTCTTTTCTTCTTATAGGAGGATTCCTTTCATGACATACTTTTCATATCTGTAAAAAAAAAGCCATTTAATGATTAAGAAATAAGATGCACAATTTTTTGAAACACAAAAAGCTTAGGATACAATACGGTAAAGCTCCATTGCAGGTATATGGATGTTTACTGTATAATACTTTCAACTTTTCTGTATGTTTTTAATTTTTTTAAATTTTCATAATAAAATGTTGGGTGGGGGAAGCTTTAGAGACAGTTAAATACAGTCTAAAATTATACATCAAACTACTAACGGTAGTTATTGCTGTGAAGAGTAGGAATTGGCAAGAGACTTTCATTTCTTCTGAATTTTTATATTTCGTGCAAAAGCTTGTGTTATCTTTTAGGAAAGGTTATTTCTATTTCTATTTTATATGTAAAATAAACCTTGTTGAAAAAGTTATCAGTAAAACAGAAAATGGATCACTGAATTGCTTTAAATTCTGTCTCCTTTTGATGAAGAGTGAAAAGAAAAATAATGTCACACATGTTGGAAAGGTTCTTTCTTTCCATGTGTTGTGCTAGGGGAATTAATTTTTAAATATCATTAGGATCCAAATGATAGAAAAGTCAAAGAATAGAGTACATTGACACTTTATTATGTGCAATATTTCATTGGAAATCATATATATGTGTGTATGTATGTGTGTGTGTATATATGTAATTTATATATATAAATACATATATACATACATTATATATAAATAATATGTAAATACATATATACATATATATACATATGTATATATAAATACATATATATATGTAATTTTTCCCCATCTTCAAACTGCATATGATTTAGTTGGAGATACAAAACTAACATGATGAAAGAAAAGACATTTTAAATCAAACTCTCAAGCAGAAATTCAGAGAAAGGGAGTTGAATAGAGTGGTTAGGCAGAATTAATATATTCGAAGAAAACTACAGGGAGGAGGGAATTGAAAAATCTTCCAAAACCTGTGGATTAGTCACACACACACACACACACACACACACACACACACACGTGTATATGTGTGTATATATATATATATGTGCATTTTAATCCATTTTAAAAATAAATATATAACATGAGACTCTGTACATATCATTAAAGATTCTTGCAGGTATGACTTAATTGGTGCCTAGGATGTCATCATATGGGCTTATCCTATTTTATTTTATTAACCCTTATTTTGTGGATGGCCATGTTTGGTCAGCACTTAGCTGGTATTCTAAATGATGTTGTAAAATACCCTTAGATTGAACATTTTGATATTTTTACATAGCTACATATACCACTCTTTTCAATTATTTTTGGTTCTTCATTTGCTTTTATCTTTGAGGTCTGAGGTAATAGATGATTTTTTATACTGTAGATGAGCTATAGCAACAGGTGCTCTGAGTTAAGGAAAAGTCACATAGGAACATCAATTTCTAGAAAGGATAAAGCTGTGAATAAACTCTTCATTTTGTATGAATGGTTTCCCATAGGTTCTCTAACTGCAGATGTGCTTAAAATGTACTTGTATTTATAGCATTTTAACTTATATGCCTTAGTACCTAAACTTGTGTTGATATGTATGTTGAATTTATTTCACTAGAATTTCCATACCTTTCTTAAAGGTAAAATTAATCGGTACAAATACCATAAACTTTACTTTTAAGTACTTTTTAAGCTGATTTTATTAAGAATGAACCTCAGTGTATTTTATATCAACATTATAATGGAAATTATTTTAGCTCCATCCACAGGCTAAACTATTTGTCTCCAGCATATCAGAAATTCTCATGTTAAGATTTTATTGAAAAAATAAATGATTCTTATAATGCACAGACTAAGTATTTCCAGGGTGAAAATGTGTTATTGCCACTTTTTCTGGTAGTGTAAGTATTCCGTTTTCTTTATGGATTTAATATTTTTCCAAATGCAGCTGTATGAAAAAGCGAAAATACAGCACTTCCCGCGGAACCATTTGTCATTTACCTACATTTACTGTGTTTACTGTCCTCTGTGTATTGCTAAACTTCACTTTTAATAGGAGAAAATGGGCCTTAAAAGGGAAGCAGTATTTTACTGCGGAGCAACAAACTATTTGTATTCCTCTTTCAAAGCCTGCCTAGGAGCATGTAGAATGCCTCTTGACCAAAGGAGATGGTATGAATATTCATGTGTTTTATGAATCACAGAGTTGAAGCCGTATGGTTTTCCCATTTATCAATTACTGGTTTAGGATTACCCAGCCGAAGAGTTGAACTGATTAACAACGCTCTTTTTGTTTGCTCCGTGTTAAGGTGAAACAGCCCAGTGACAACTGTATTATTTCTTGACTCTTCAGCTGTCCACACTTGCGCAGGAAGCTTAACATCCTGTCAGGTTTCATCATGTAGCCTCTTTATTACGATGTTGTGAGAATGTGTATAGTTGTAAATCAGAGTAAGTTTTTAAAGTTCCATTTCTCGTTGTGGTAAAGACCCCACGGTTACTGTGGAGAAGGAGCATGGCTAATCGTGCCCATCATAAGTGATCTCAGGTATGCTTGGCATCTGACTGGAACATTCACCTTTGAAGAGTTAATGCCACAGGCAGTTGAGAAAGGCAGCTGCAGCAGCGAAAGCCTGACTGGGGCTGGAGAGGAGAGGGAACCCTTCAGACAAACTCACCTGGACTGACTAAGTTAGCCTATTTGTTCTGGTTTTGGTTTTTGGATTACACTTGGTTTTGTTTTTCTCACTCTTTTCCTCTAACCTTTTCTCTTAGCTCCTGTTTGAATGATCACTCTGAGATTTCTGCTAGGGCTACTGGTACTGTCAAATGAAATTAGCAAAAACAAAAGAAAATAATGAATTCTTTAGTAGTTTGAGAACTCCGCTTTTCAGGAACCTTAAATTCTAAGCTCTTGGAAAAAGAAAGAAAGTACTTAGAAACCTAGAGGCTTGATCCTCCTCTCCTCTCTACCCGCCCCCTCTGTCTCTCTCTCAACCCCCACTCCCCACCCTTGGTCTCCCAGTGCCCCGCCTTCGTGTTTACCTTCATTAGTATGCGCCAGTACGGTTTAATTGGTAGTGTGAAAATAGTCAAAGCCTAAAGGGGCTTTCTTGATGCTGAAGTAGCGATTTCTTTTTCAAGAGAACAATGAACTAGCTCATCCAGTATTTAGCAGCTTGGATTTAAATTCAAACTTTTCTTTTTGCACTGTTACATATTGATTCCCACTTTATCCCTTCTTCTGTGTCTTTGTGGTTTCATGTGCTATCTTTGACTAGGGTCATCTCTTTTGGTTTGGGTGTGTATAAACATCTCATGCTTTGTTCTCTTCTTCAGTGACGGGCAGCGGGTTTCAAATCTATAGAAGACTATTTTTTATATAGTGTGAATTATTTCTTACACTCCTCTATTTTGTAAATATGAAGGAAATCAGGTGGCCCCTACAAGCTACCAAATATCCCATTGTCGTCTGGATTTGCTGTTATTTTGTTCTTTCTTCGTGTCCACAACTTTTACTGTTAACCTAACTGAAAAGGAGCTGAGAAGAGAGAAACTGCCCTACACTTTCGCTGTGTAGAGCTACCACCTTTGCTCTAGTGTGAGGGCATCTAATTTTCTCTGTGAATCTGGACTACACCAGAGGCAAGTTAGCACCTTCCAGCACTTAGGAATCCCTCAAACAGCTTATGTGGACCTAGAATCACCTTAGCCTACAAAAGCACCTGAAAAAAGAAACAAACAAACAAACCTGCATATTTTAAGTAGATTTAAAAGAAGTCTATAGTTTGGGAAATCACAAAAATTGGGGGGGGGGGGAGAAAAGTCCATTTACCACATAGGACTCTATAACATCAAGACACTGTCAGCGCTGTTGAATTTCTTCTCTTAGATCTAAGCATGTCATTCTATGGGAAGTACGAGCCTTTGGCTGTCTGGGATTCTGAAAATTCTGTTTGTGAAGCAATGAACAGTGTCAAATTCTTTGTTCAACATTCTGAACACCAAGTCTCACATTGCGAATTCTGTTTTCTGGTTTATAAATCTTGAGTGATTGCATGCAATATATATGTGGGATGAAGACTAGAAAAGATTCTGTCTCTATAAATTCTTACTCCTAAGCTATGTGTTTGTTTGGGTGAGTGTGACTCAACTATATCCATGCTCGGGTTTTGTTTTGTTTTGTTTTGTTTTTTTGATGAGTAAGTTTGATTCTTTGATTTACAATTTATCAAATATACTTTTGACATTAATATACAGTCTAAGGCTCTAACACTGAATATCATTTCTACTTTAGATTTGGTGTCCTCTAGATCATGATATGACCAAAAAAAAAATTTTCATTAACAAAATGGTGACTAAAACAGGGATAGATCATGAACACATAAGAGAGAGAAAACCAACAGTCTTCAATGGTGAGTTTGTTTTCAGTAAGATTGGTCTCCCAATTATTCCTACGCTCTCCTTCCTCATACATATTTATCTTCGTGTCGTTTCTCTTCCATATTACAATATATACATAAAAATATCAAAAGCCAAAATTTTATATTTCTACATTGCCATCTTTATAATTCAATGTCCTCATTCATTCAGCTGTTCAGGCTGAAAAGTACATATAACATCCTTACAATTTTCTGCATGGTGATTACAACTTCAGAGAAAGCTGCATTCAGCAAACAACAATGGAAAAAGTTGGCTTAAGATTTTAAATTCACTAGTAAGTGTACCTCAGAGACTAAATGATGGCAAATATAAAATCAACCTGAGTCATGAAACCAAATCTCTCCTCTTTTAAAATGCAAATGTGTCATTTCTTTATATAAATGGAGTATTAATTTTCCCCTCCTTTTGAAATAGATTTTATATTTTAAAGTAGTTTTAGGTTAACAGCAAAATTGAGCAGAAAGTATACAGAGTTCCCATAACCCCGTACTCCCACCTACTCACAGCCTCCCCCACATCGACATTACACACCAGAGTGATACATTTCTTGAAGTTTACTTTTCTATTTGTTAGTGAGAAGAGACATCTCTTGGGTATTGAATACATTGACACTCTAGGTTAAAAAAAAAGAAGAAGAAAGAAAGAAAGAAAGAAAGAAAAAGAAAAATCCCATTTTTAGCTCAGTTTGACCTTGCTGAGGTGCATTCTTCCAAGAAACAAATAATCATACTTTGAGTGCTGCTAAATTTGGGACAATAAATGAGTTACTGAGGATATATTGTGTCTAGTGCATGATACAGAGAGAATGCTCAAAGTAACAACTCGGGAAAGGTGTCACTAAAAACACTAGCTGGGTTTTAGATGGAAACTGACAAATGCCACCCAGAGGTGAACACTGTGGATACAGCACGGCCATTGTGGAGCCTTCTCCTCCTTCTACTTTTGGCAGTTGCTTCTACCTGTGGGTGGACAAAAGTCCAGATGGAATCATTCAACATTCAATCCTGTTTCCTCAATCTGCTTCCCAGTGGGACTTTTAAAATAGAAACTCGGCAAAGAAATTAAAATGAAGTTGTCATATCGTCTTAGGAAAAAATAAACTAATTTTAAACCAAATGAATTTCAATATGGGAGAGCATCAAAATGAAGAGCAGAGACTTTAGAGGGGGATGGGACCATCTCATTCAGAGATGAAAATTGGAAGTAGTACATTCTTGGATAGTCTGGGTGTTTTCAGACTGTCATAAGATTACAAACATGCTCTGTCTGTAAAGTCAAATTGTGGGTCTTTCTAATGGCAATCCCAGTATGGATACCAAATCTGAGCATTAAACGTGGTATGTTGCAGGCATTTGCTAATGAATCCGCAGAGTATCTATCCTATTTGTTCATCTAGGTCTTGAATATTAAATAGGAAAGCCTTAAAAACTTGGGTTCCATAAGCTTTCATTATATCGGAGACAGATGTATATTTTAGTGAATTAAGACTGTGAGTATTGATTCTATCAAAGAGTTCTGGGAACATTAACAGAAAAGATATTCTCATGACATCATGTCCCTCAACATAATGTGCGCACATAATCCATGTGGGCCATGTATATTTTATAAAATTATTGATGAGAAAAGAGATTCCTTTAAGCCTTTACTCTTTAAATGGTGTTTCTCTAACAGCCTCTTATCTTGTTGCTTTGAGGCTTTTCTAAGTGCTTGCTGGTTCACGTATCTACTCAGGATTTCCACCAGCATCTTCTTCAAGAATTGTCCTAAAGCTTCAGCCAGCCCTTATTGTGACTGCCCTCTATACACCCTCCCATTTTACCCTAATCCCACAAACCACTTACAAATAATTGTTATTTAAGAGTCAATTAAGCATTCAAAATACTCCTTCTTTGCAAGAAAATTGGCAGCAAAATAGAAAAGCTGATGCCATCATCAAAATATTGTAACATTTATGATGGAGCTTTCAATTTTAAAACCCACAATATGTAGCCCCAAATAAGTTATTTTGTTTAACTCCTGAAACAACTTTCTTATTGCTCAATATCTATGGATTGCTGGGGGCCTTTCAGTCATTTCTTATAACAACAACTTATTTCCACTTTCGTCTTCATCATTTCTTAAATTTTGGATAAGCAAGATCATTGATGTATCAACTGTAACACACAAAAGATGCTCTAGGACCATTCATTGTATGAATGAATGAGGGAAAGATTTCCATTTGGCTTTTGGGACTTTCTTTTCACAAATAAAGTATTTAATGAAGTAAGTATGGAAGAGCATTACCAAATCCATATGTACTTACCACAAAATACACAAGTGTTACTATTTCTTTAAGGACTAGATGTCCTTTTCTTTTTTCCCTCTCCAGTGTGCAGAAGACTGCAGATATTTCATATCGGCTTCATGCTGTCAAAAATACAAGACTGTAGGTAAGAAAAGGGGGCCTTGTCTTCGTAGCTGCACTCTGACAGAGAGAAAGGATTGGTGGTTTCGATATGTGTGCTACACGGTTGAGAGCAGATAGTTACTTAGGGCTTATTATGTGTGGTTTGAATGGCTAAGAATAGATATCTTCAAAGCACTGATATCAATGTCTTAAAAGCCACTCATGGGATAGACAACAGCTTCTTCCTTCAGCCACTTAATTTTTTTGTCTCGAAATTAATATTTCATTATTCCTTTGAGCACTTGACATGGTCTTTATGGTTTGAAGATGTACAGCAACCACCATAGGAACTAATATTAAACTGTGTCTTTAAAACCCATTGAGAAGGTGTTGCAACTAAATGCTTTCACACATAACTGCAGTAATTAACTTTGGGAGACAGATTTAATGCTATGATGGTTTATTTTAACCAAGGACAAAGGTAGAGAAGGGCAGAAAGGCAGGGCAGGAGAAGAGAGGGTTAGAGTGGGAAAGTAAAAAATTAAAGAAAGGTTAGTGTTGCCCGTGTCAGGAATAGTGTCTCCCTGTTACTTTCTGAACTATCATGTTCAAAGCTGTTGATTTAGGCTCCTGCTGGTAAACATGTTTTTTTATAACCTTAACTCATCCATATTTCACACAGGAGACTTCATAAAAGAGACAGATTTATAATTTTCTGTCACTGAATTCAAGATTACCAATTATTTCTTTATTGAAATCTTTGCATCTTTTACCAGAATAGGTATTCATAGCTTTATAGACCTTTTCTTTTTTTTTTTTTCTCAGTCACTCAATTTAAATTTATGAAGCCTAAGATTTTTCTCCTGCAGCAACTCACAAAAACATTCTACTACAAATTCACAGTGCCTCAATCAATGTAATTATTTCCAGGAACAAGCCACAAGTTTTAGAATTTATATGTTTTAATAATTCTATATTCTTGGATTATGACATGATTTTTGTCTGAATGGAAAATAAGGATTTTTGAGGGCAGAATATATGAGAATATTTAAAGATCGCTTTGTAGATTGACTGGACATATATATTTAAAATTTTTCCTTTTCTCTTTGTACAATCCAAGATTTAAAACTTTCCAAACCATATCAATAGCATATTTTCAGAACACTAATTATGTTGATGTTTGCAGAAATAGCAGAGAATTTCAACCCAAATACTATACAGTGAAACTGTAATCATAAAAAGTTTATAAAATGTGTGTCATCTTCTGACCCTGAGAGCTTAAAGGCAGTGTCTACAAAAAGATTAACAACAAGTTAGACAGACCATCTTCTGCAGGCACTACGCTCTGTCTTGTTGATAGAGTTTTGTCCCTGGTGCCATTCTGATATGTGGTGGAATTTGTGGGGCTGTTAGAACTATATGATCAGGCACAGTCCCTGTATTATAGTGTGAGAAATGGTGAGGACCTAGAGAAAAACTATCTAAAATATGTCTTGAGGAACCTGGCATTTCTTAGAGGGCCAAGAATGATGATGCTATTTAGCCTGAGGAGATGAGTGGTAGTCCCAAAGGAAGGGACTCAGAATTACCTCATTCTTTGGCTTTTGAAGACTGGAAAAAAGAGCCCCCAACTCCAACAGCAGCTCCCTCTCTAGGACGTATGTCTTTTTTTTTTTAAGTTTTATTTACTTATTTACTTTCTCCAAATTTTGATTTAAATTCCAGCTAGTTAACATACAGTGCAGTATTAGTTTCAGGGGCAGAATTTAATGATTCTTCACTTACATACAACACCTGGTACCTGGCGTTCACCACAGAAGCCCTCCTTAATATCCACCACCTGTTTAACCCATCCCCCTGCCCGCCTCCCCTCCAGTAACCATTGTTCTGTGTGGTTAAGAGTCTGTTTCTTGTCTTGCCTCTCTTTTTCTCTCCCCTCATGTTTATTTGTTTTGTTTCTAAAATTCCACATATGAGTGAAATCATATGGTATTTGTCTTTCTCTGACTGACCTGTTTTGCTTAACATAATACTCTCTAGCTCCATCCACATCATTGCAATTGGCAAGATTGGATTCTTTTTTACAGCTGAGTAATATTTTGTATTATACATGTATGTATTTAAATATATAATATCATATATGTACATCGTATGTATATACATATATGTATTCATATGTGTGTGTGTATATATATACCATGACTTCTATATCTATTCATCAGTCACTGGACATTTGGGCTCTTTCCCCACTTGGCTACACTGCTCTAAACATCATAGTTTATGTATCTCTTTGAATTAGCATTTTTGTAGTCTTTGGGTAAATACCTAGTAGTGCAATTGCTGGATCATAGGGTAGTTCTCCTTTTAACTTTTTGAGAAACCTCCATACTGTTTTCCAGAGTGGCTGAACTAATTTGCATTCCCATCAACAGTGTAAGAGGGTCCCCCTTTCTCTGTATCTCTAGGACTTACTTCCTGAGAAGCAGAGAAGAGTCTAAATCTTATTCCTCCAGGCTTTATGCACCTAAAGCTGTCATCCCTTGATTAGGTTCCAGAAAGTTCGACAAGGAGGGCAGGTACAGAGAGACCCAAAAACCTATTCCTTCCACACATCCCCACTGAAACACTCCCTTATGAATACCTCAGCTGCACGCCCATTGCTCACAGTGGGAATATTAAACAAAGGTTCCAGAACAAATAAATAAAATAGAAGTAGATGTCTATAAAACCTAAAGAACCACGGATTACTCCTAGGAATGAAAATTATTTAGATCTAATACTGTGTGTCTAGCTAAGTATTGCTCATATAAACTCTATGTACATGTTTAGAGTTGATTTAATCCTCCTGTTGGGATCTTCATGCAACCCTATGAGTAGACAGAGACCAATATTTTAACCCAAATGTTCATATTAAGAAACAGTATAGTTCAAAGAGGCTAAGTGCTTTGCCTAAAGTTACACAGCAAATTAGGTAGCACTGCAAGTGGAACTCATGTTCTGAACACAAAAAAGAGGGTCACATATGAGAAACAGAATATCTTGGATTTTGAGAAAATTTAATGGCATGATCATTTTCAGCTGTTGCTGAATACAGATGGATAGGAGAGTCCATGGAAACGATGGAAAGGTCATCCACAGCTGTGTGAGTAATTCTTTTTCTAGTTTCCTTTATCTTTCACATGTTTTCCAAGTTTGTAGTAACACACATTACTGTCCCATGTTTCTCAGGTTTTGTTTTTTTGTTTTTGTTTTTTTTAACCCACGAATGTGCGTGTGTCTGTGAGGGTGTGAGTATAATTCAATATTGGATGCAGGACTAACACAACCCACTAAAGGAGCTCCAAAATAGGGTACATGAATAAAGATTTGAAAAGAGTTAACTGTTTGGTGAAAATTGCTAATAAAGATTATTATAAGAAAGTTGATAAATAGTATTATAAAATCATTAGTGATCATTCTCATAGATAGGTAAATTTTGATAAGGCATTTTTCAAAAAAATAAAAGCAATGAGAGTCTCCCATGTGACTCCTCAAGTGATTTTGTTCACTTGTCTTTGTCTAGAATTTTTTTAATTACATAAAAATCCCAGATTAAGTAAGGTGGCCTATAAAGCTACCTATTTTCTTAAAGTGTCATGAAATGCAAGTCTTAAAATTTTTGAAATTCTAGAAGTAGTACAAGAACTGGAGATTTTGTTTTATGAATGATATACGTGTACTCTATGTAATGTTGAACAAGCCACATTGCAAATGAGTTAAAATTGTGCAATTCTGAGTCTTTGTTTACCCTCAAGGGTAGATTTTTTTTTTATTTTAAAAACATAAATAAAAGAAAGTACAGTATCAGAGGCCCTTTATAGAGTCCCATTTAGTGGTACAAACTCCAAGTTGCTATAATATAAAAAACATAGTATAACCTGAATGTAGCAAAGCAGAAAAACAAGGCAAGAAAAAAAAATATGCATTTTATGTAAAGTATTTTGGCTTACACTATTCTAAAGAGGGCAAAAAATTGGTGGACTGTAACATTCACATATTGTTTATGAACATACTAACAGCAAGATCTGGGATTCACAAAACCCGTCTCGGTCCATTTATTTTTCATCAGTACTTCTGTCCTTTACTCTAGCCTCTAAACAATACATTGAAAAGAGGAGACGTCTAATCAGTGGTTTTCAAGATTCATTTTGGTAGAAATAAAATCAAGTAACCTCGCTTGTATTTTCCAGTGGTGAACCACACCATATTGTATTCTAGCTTCTCTTAATGCATTGATGTTATCCCTTGTCAGTGTGGGATCACTTTAGAGAAATAATTTTGTAATTACTTTTAAAGTACAAAAATTTACATCTCAATTTTCAGTTGTTTTTGGTACTTTAGAATATGCAGCAATTTTTAAGTACTGTAGAAATGAGACACATAATAATATCAAATGATCAATGAAAGCGTAGTCTGCGTATAAGAGTTTCATATGTCAATAGATTAAGAACTCTTCCGTTTCTAATGCTACATTTTCAGATTTCTTTTTAAGGCGAAATCTTCTCTTACTTTCTTCCCCCACCCCCTCTTTTTTTTTCTTTTTTTTTTTATAAGATTTAAGAAATCCTCCCAAGATTCTGCAAGCTCCTTTCAGGGGCTTTCCATAATAAGAGCTGCAGGCTGTTACTTCAGGTGACTGTTAAATCTTCTTCATAGAAGTCAGTTGAAATTATGCTCGTAGTAATCATACTGAATTTATTCTGAGAATAGATAGAGCAAATAAATATGTATAGGATCAATTTTTTCATTCAATTAAATATTTGCATTTTGCTCAAATAGTTAACTTGAGGATGAAAATGATCTTGTGAAGCACATTATACACATTTATATAGCATGCAATACTTTACCAGGGTTAAAATATTATCATTATGCCTGATATGCACATGTGAAAGCAGATCTTAGGAATGAAGCATTTATAGTAAACATCCATATGTTTTTGTAAACACAAGTGCATGCTTTCCAGAGTAAACAAATGTGTGAATTCCTTAAATGGTATGGAAGAACTAAAATAGTCACTTTTTTTATATCCCTAAAACAAAAACAAACAAACAAAAAACAACCAAAAAAACCTTAAGTAGCATGCTTTGAGATTGCAACAAAATAACAATAAATTAAAACAGTGGCAAGCATTTACTGGATTTAACCCAGGTACACACACACACACACACCAGACCAAGCCTACAATTTAGATCTTATTATCCTCATATTTCCAGAAGTCATCTAAGAGAGAGGCAATTTAGTAATTTTCAGGTGAAAACTGACCTAGTACAACATAAAATCTAGTCTTGAAGAACTAGCAAATTATAACAAAGCTAATGCTTTCATAGTATTTGCCAATTTGAGACATATGGGCACTTTCCTAAGTGTTTTCCACCTATTGATTCATGTAATCTACCCTATTTGGTTGATTCCATTATGATCTTCATTTTCCTGGTGAGGAAACTGAGACATGGAGTGACTAACTTGCCAAAGACCTTGCAGCTAGCGAATGACAACAGGAATTTAAGTGTAACCATTCTAGCTCTGAAGTGTGTAGTAACTGTACTTTGGCCCAGATGCAATTTTTTGAATTTAAGTTGTTCTAAAGTGTTCTGATTCTAATAATTCACAAAGCCTTAATTTATAAATACTTCCCAAAATTAGCTGTCACAGGATTCTTTTTGCTATGCCTCCACAGGGGAGAGAGGATTCTTCCTCTACATTTCAAGGTCTTCCAACTGGGCCAAGAGCTAAATTTACATGAGACAGATTAACAGGAGAAATAACAACAATGAAGTTTTATTACCTGGATACAGAGACCCAGTAATGAGATTGAGACCCAAGGAAATGACTGAGTCAGGCAGCTTTTATACATTTTATTCAAACAAACAATACATTTGTAAGGAATTTACAGGATAAGGAAAACAGATGTTTGGGAGTGTTAATCAACAAGGGATTGCAAGTGGAATTTGGGTTGAAGCAGTAGATTACTAAAAAAGGTAACAGCTTATTTCTTCTTTTTTCTTTTTGTTATAAAACTCAATTAAATTTTTATTTTTTCTGAACAATCCATTATGTAAAACTTATTTTTCCCAAATTCTTATTTAAATTCTAGTTAGTTAACATACAGCGTAATATTGTAGAATTTAGTGCTCCATCACTTATTTGTAATACCCACTGTTATTTCTACATCTTTCTATAGACTTTAAAGTCCCTATCTCTGGTGATAGGGATGTCTTTTTACTTCTTAGGCCAATTAGGGTATTTTTCATATGGGAGATTTGTTTCCTGCTTTCAGGGTGACAGGAGAGGCTTTGAGTCTCCTTGTACTGGTTGTTTTTCAAGTAACTTCAATTCAAAATAATCAATACACCACTGTGGTACATTTTGGGATGGCCTACCCTGGGCCCTTAGACTTCCCTCTTTGTAATAGTACACTGGGATTCCCAGTGGTAATAAAAAATGGTGTTGTTTCTCCCTTCTTTCAGTTAGGGACTTCATTGTTATGAGACCCTTCACATTTTCAAGACTTCATGATCTCATGAACTGGGAGTAAAATTTTGCCCTTCATTAAAAGTTTACTTTTCAGGTAGCTGCCCCTTGGGAAGGCAAATAGTTTTAGATTGTTAAGCTGTCTCTTCAAGAGAGAAATCACAGGAAACAAGGGGTATACAAAAACATTACTATGAAGAATAATGAAAGGACTTTGCATGAAAAAAATCACAGAAACCAAACTATGGCTAAAGCAAGAAAAAAAGAACTATTATATTAAACAATTGCTTCAGTAGTATCCTCCCAGTGTCTTTCTGGACTTGCTGCATCTAAGGAGCAGGGGGATCAGGACTCAGGCAGAAGTTCAGGAATGTACCACCAAGCTCTAGCAATGCCCTTTCCTGTCCCATGTGTGCAGCATGGTCAGAAGGCAGGTCATTTTCTACACCATCCCTGGGTAAGACAGGCTCGGGGAACATCATGAAACCAATCATTTCAGGTCTTATGGGGACTCATTTGTCACATGTGTGACTACATTTATTACAGCTATGGAAACAAACTTTCTTAAATCTCTTTCATGCTTTCTTAGGCAAAGCAAAAACCTTAATAAAAGAAAATGTCTTTTTTACAACAGTGGCTAAATGTCTTCAAGCTTACCATCAGGAACTAATTGCTGGGTTTCATCCATAACTTCCAGCTTATGATTTTTGAAATGCATTCACAAGTAGCCTCACAACTCCATGTTTTGGTTCCTGATATAATCATTTCTTCAAAACTCAAAACACTGAAACTTCTTCTTTACTGAAATTCTATAATACCTTGAGCAACTTTTTTTTAGTTTTTTTAAAATTTTTTGAAAGCATCTTTTAAACAGATTAAAATAGGATACTAAGTTTTTAACTTTTTCACATTCAAAGAGTGATGATCCCTCAATATGTGAATGTCCTCATAAGAGCAGGATTATGTTACATATTAATAACTATTGACACGGGCTCCTTCACTCTTTTGCAAATTTTAAAATCCAGGCCAACTCTAGACATTTCTGGCTCACCTATAACAAATTATCTTCCCCTTAAACTGAGGGAATATTGTCAAGCATTGTCAACACTTTTGAGTATAAAACTAAATTGGCCTTCAGGATGCTCTAGCAACTTGGTATTTTTGGTATATAAATACCAAATGTTACTATCATAGGTTGCTAGTAAAAACAAACAAACAAAAAGACAAAAAAAAAAAAAAAAAACCCAAACAGCAACAACAACAACAAGAACAAAAACTTCTTAGTTACAAGTAAAAATAAGATATGGGATAAGGCCTGATTTTGCATTAAAGTTGAGAGGGACCTTCTGTATATTTCAATCAGTTTGAGGTTATGTGGAAAGCCCCTTAAAGCCCACCAATGGGACACAGGACGTTCTTCGAGAATTATTGTGATAAACCATATATATGCTTATCTTAACGGAGTAAAGTTAAATAGCCCACTTCCATTTTGTCTCAAGTTATACTATTTTTTTGGAACAATAGAAATTGCTTTTTATGTCTCAGAAGTGTTGTGGACTTTATGGGGAACACAAGAAAGCAACCTATCTTACGAATTTTGAAAAACTTTCCCTTGCACTCCAGCTGCACTCTCCCGACTGTACATTCCTCGTTGGGTGAAATATCACCACTCACACAGCTATTCATTTGCCAAACCTCCCTTTTCTTTTTTTTTTTTTCTCTCATATGAGTGAATATTGTCACCTCTACCTATAGATCAGATTTATTCACTACCAAGATATCCAAGCCCGGGTCTCCCCTGGGTGCCTACAGTAGCTGCCTGATTAGACCTACTGTTTCTACCTGTGTTTCCTTTCTCTCCTTGCACCACAGAATGATCTTTCCAAAATGAAATTCAGATCATAACACTTCAATGGTCTCAACCACCCATGGCTGTCCATGGCATGGAAACCCACATCCTTCCCCATCAGCCTCATCCCCTGCCCTTGTTCTCCTCACTCCCTCATGCTAGGGAGTCACATGACCCCCTCATTATTCCTACAACAAACTAGAAATATTCCCACCTTAGAGCCTTTGTGCTTGGACTTTTCTCTGCCTGGAATGCTTTCCCTAGGACTATGGTTTACATCTTTGATGGATTTGTGTCTCATTCTTATGTTACTTCCTCAGAGATCTCTTTCCCAAGCAACCTAATCAAAATGCACTCCTGTCACTCTTCACTCCTTTATCCCACTTCATGTTTTTTGCCTAGCCCTTGTTACTACATAACATTATATTATATATTCAATTCCATACATGTTTATCAGCTGTCCCGACCCCCCACTACAATGTAAGTTCCATGAGGAGGGGACTTTTTATCTCTGTATCCTTAGTTCCTAGAAGAGTTTCTTATATAGAGAACATGCTCAGCAAATATTTCTTAAGTGAATTAATGTCTATATTTACACCTACACTTAGGTTATTGTTGGAATTGATTTAGATAACTGCCTAATGCCACTTCAGGCTGCAAATTACTAGAGAGATTCTCGAGAATTCTTACTCATTTGTAGTATGCTTAATGCTTTCCTTAGACTCCCTGAGACCCAGTGGCCATTTTTCCAATCTAGCATGAAACTGGGAGGATAGGAGGGCTGATTTCAGTTTCTCTCATCCACAGCTAGCTGGACATTTAGCTTTCCTGATTTAATCTTTTATTTAAAAAAAAAAAAAAAAAGCTATCTCTTCATCATCTTCCCCACTCAGTCCCTCTCTCAGAGACTTGAATCTCCAACCAAAGACTCCCATTCATAATTCTGAATGACACCTATTGTAACCACACTCCTAACCCCTAATTTTGCTGCTCCTGGGGAAGAAAAAACAATGTGTAGAAGCCCAAAACTTTAACAAGCTTCTCCCTTTATTTCATATGACACCACTTCAACTTGCTAGATAGAAGGATTGCAGATTGGAACCGAATTATATTTCAAATGAGCTAAATATATTCCACAAGGGGAAAAATATTTAAGAGACATATCCTAGAAATATCATGCAAATCTAATCCAATAGGAACTTCTGCAACTTTTCAAAGTAAAAGATTTAAAGATCTTGATTTAAATCTTTTGGATTTTGACTTAAATCTATGGATTTAAAGATCCATAACCACATTATAAATAATTTTACTGAAAATAAGTTGAATAATCAACATCAGAATATGTCATAATAATTGGAAACATGGTGTAGGAAATATGGGCATTTTATATTTTTATATTGGTGTTGAAAATAATAAGAAAGATAATACTAACTATAATACCATGTGACAGGAACTGTTACGAGCACTTTATAATCACTCCCTTCAAACCTGAGGTCAGCAGCACTGTCTCTTGTGTGGTTTTATTGCAAAGCTTCGCTACCTGGTCTATCTGCTACTACCCTTGACCCCTACAACCTATTTTCAGTGTAGCTGCCCAATGATGCTTTAAAGAATAAGCCATACCATATCGCTATCCTGCTAAAAACTTGCCCGCTTTGATGACTTCCCACCTCTCTTAGAGTAGTATGACAAGCCTTTATCATGTCCTGCTAGATGCTACCTAAGGTGGCCCCCAGGACTTTCCTGATAACATCTCCTCCTTGCTCACCTGGTTTCTGTGCTGCTCCTTAAAACTTCATGGCACACTCCTCCCCCTTCACCAGGTACTTGGTAGTCTCTCTGCCTAGAACACTTCCTCTGGATGTGTGTGTGACTGCTGTCTTTCTTCCTTCAGGTCTTTGCTCAAATGCCATCTTCTCCCTGACACTTTCTCTGACCACACAGTTTGCAAATCGTAGTCCTCAGCCCAGCATTTTTCTGTCCTCAAACTTCTTCCACACCGGCATTTATCACCATCCTCCATATACAGTTACCACTAATTTCTTTGTTTCCAGCCTCTACCAATGAGAAGACAAACTACATGGGGAGCTTTTCTTTTGTCTGTTTCATTCCCTTTTGAAACCCAGTCCTCAGAACAGGGCCTGGTACAAAATAGCTAATGAATATTTGTTTTTAAAATATACATATTAAACAACAATAAGATATCGTTACCTATCTCTTTGAATGGATAACATCCAAAACATGGATATGGCAAACACAGCTACAGTTGAGACAACAGGATCTCTCCTTCACAGCTGATGGGAAGGCAAAATGGTACAGCCACTCTGGAAGATGGTTTGGCAGTTTCTTACAAAGCTAAACATACTCTCACCATATGATCCAGCAATTGTGCTTTTATCCAAAGGAGTTGAAAACATGTCCACACAAAAACCTACGCAGGAGTGATTATAGTGACTTTAGTCACAATCACTAAAACTGGAAGCAACCGAGATGTTCCTCAAAAGGTGAACGAAGAAACAAAATGTAGCACATCAACAGCAATGGAATACTCTCCAGTGATAAAAATAAATGAGTTATCAAGTCACAAAAAGTCATGGAAAAACCTTAAATACATGTTGCTAAGTGAAATCAGTGAGTCTGAAAAGGTGACATAATAGATTGTGAGATTCTGGCAAAACTATGGAGAAAATAAAAATATCATTGGTCACCAGGGCTTTTGGGGAGGGGGGAAAGGGAGGGATGAACAGGTGGAGCCCAGAAAGTTCTTAGGGCAGAGAAAGTGCATTGGTGAATACATGACATTGTGCATTTGTCAAAACCCACAGAATGGTAGAACACAAAGAATGAATCCCAATGTGAACCACAGGCTTTAGTTAATGTGCCAATACTGATTTGTCAGTCATAACAAATGTACCATACTAATGCGAGATGTTAATAAGAGGGGAAATGGGGGGCAGAAATACATGGGAACTCTCTGTACTTCCTGCACAAGTTTTCTGTAAACCTAAAACTGCTTTAAAAAAAATTCTAATAAGTTAAATAAAGAAATACATTTATAGGGCGCCTGGGTGGCTCAGTCAGTTGAGCACTGACTCTTGGTTTCAGCTCGGGTCATGATCTCAGTGTTCTGGGATGGGGCTCTGGGCTCAGTGGGGCATCTTCTCCAGATTTTCTCTCTCCCTCTCCCTCTGCCCCTCTCCTCCACCTTGTGCTTTCTCTCTTAAAAAAGAAATATATTTAGTTACTAATTTGATAATAGAAAAATATATTAATTTTGTTTCATCTTCACAAAATCTCTTTGATGTAGTCTCTATTGTCGTCTCCATTTTGAAAATGGGGAAATGTCCTTGCCTGAGTTACCTGACTCTTGTCCAAGCTCATATGGCTAATCCTCGGAAGCTGTATGTGTGGACACAGAATGGATCACCACCAGAAGCAGCGCTCTCAATTTTACTCTCACCAAAGGCCTAAATACATAAGAGAAATACAGCGATAAAAGAAGAGCTGGAAGACACAGAAGCTGCAGTGTTTTTCCCACCACACATGCAGAGACGACCCACTCCTTGTGGTCAAAGCGAAGGCATCCGTATGGAGTAGCTGTGCTGAGAAGAAAATTACCGTGCAAGAAGGAAGCCTAATAGTTTGTTGTCATTGCTTATTATCTCTGCTGTTGCCTTTGAAAACAATTTGATCGTTGTTGACATACACAGTCTTGATGATAAATAGAAACATTTTCTACATTATTGCATGGATCTCAATACAAACAGAGTCAAAGACACATCTTCTCTATTTTGCTTTTTAATTCATCTGGGGGCCTAACATGTGTGGGCTATAGAAGGAACAGTGGGTTATCTAATTTTTGTAAAGGGCTTTTAAATATACCTGAGGTGACATTTATGTAGAATTAAAAATATGGCAGGATGAGTCATTGAGTGTGAAACAGAATTCCAGTTGGCTGATGAGCCCCCCAGGCACATCACTAAGGGCTATATGTTATTCTTCTTTAAAGCACTTTCCAGATATTCTGTTATCATGGCAATCCTTCTCAAAGTCTGGATCTTCAAAGTGACCTTTTCCCTGCACTGCCCAAAATAGAAATTTCACTCCATCTCTGCCTGTGGCAATAATAAAACAACCCTGATATTCAGCCTCTTTCCAGATGATACCGTTTATAATAGGATATCATCATAACTTCTTTCCAAAGTATAATATCCATCCAATTAACCTTGAATATTTTTAAAGAAAGCTCACAATAGAAAAGATAATTGCATAGTTGTCAAAAATTATGACTAACCAGGTACAATAGGGCCCGTAAAATAATTCGTATCAAAAGATTAACATTTACCATGTTGCACTAATGAAACATATTGTAAGAGATTTAAAAATAAATAATTGGAAAAAAGAGGAAGTAGTCATTGCATGCAAAACATACAAACAAAATGGACTAAAAAGTTAAAAAAACACATTAAATATAAAGAAATACATTTTCTATATTTAACATAGGACTTTGTCCTGCCATATAGAAATTATTCACCCTAAATACTTGCTAAAGAAAGAACATATGAAATACAATGCTTTTCTTGCCCCTGTGTGGTGTCATGAGGTTATTCAATGAACGACTTTCTACCGTATCCCCTTAGTAAAAGTCAAAGCCTTTAAGGTACAATCCTTGGTAAGAAATAGCAAGGGAAACCTTTCACACATATAGGAATGGAGAAAATTGCTAAAGAAAGAGAAAAAAGCCCCCTTGACAGATAAGCAATAGCTCTGCTTACACAGTAATTTATGGTAATATCAGAAAGCTTTTGATAAAATTTCACACATATTGCAGGGTAGGGCATTGGAGAAGATAAAGGACTCAAAGAGATAGGGGGAAATTAAACCATTTATAAGAGGGGGAAGTATTTTGTAAAAAATTTTGGCATTGGTTTTGATAGTCGTAACAATTTATGTAATTTCTGTGTGCATTAGGCACTTGCTGTTGAGAAAGTGGCAGCCTAACATTTCCCCCATTGCTACAAAAAGTAATTTTTGAGAACAATAAATATGGAAAGCTTTGAAAATATACATGCACACATGTGCATGCACAAAGCTATAGTATAACACATTCGGGAATGTTAGTGAGCAAAAAAATTTCTATCATTTGACTACTTAGGGCCTTTTAAACACTTATCTTTGTTTTAGTTGATAGCAAATCAATTTTCCCATAAAATAATTTTGCCTTTGGGGTAACATAATGAAAAAACCATTTAAAATATGTTCCTATAAATACTGAAAAGTATTGTCATACTAGATATGCAGTAAATAAGGGAAAAAATACTCACACAAGTTGCTAGGAAGTACCTTCTTTTTATTGGAAAAATAGTGAACCTTAATTTACACATTTCTCCATCAACCCCTGAAGCCCTTCTTAAGGTCAAAGCCTGAATATAATGTATTTGTCATTCTATAGAATGTTATGTTTTGAATTTTAAAGTAATGTTTGATGCTGTGATTTCACCATCTATACTAAAATATAAAAATGACATCATTGAGGAGTATTTACATGTATTTTTAAAACCTTCCTCAACAACCATGTTCAGGAAAGTGGCTCTGTCTCCCTCTGAACTACAGTATATTTTTGACTTCTGGTCATCATTCTTACTCAATGATTTCTCAACTCTGTTTCTGACCACAGCCACTATGGAGATCTTTACTTTACGTAACATAAAAGATTCTGTCACTCAAAAAAAACCATGTTATGAGAACTCTGTTCTTTGTTTTTGAAGAACACTAACAGGAAAATTTGGAAGAAGCAATGCCAGCCTGTGTCTGTTTTCCCTAACAAATTTCTCCTGAGGCAGAGCTTTAATGAGTAGTTCTGGAAACTTCTTAAACAATATGTGTCACTGACCAGAATGGCTGACCCTTTCAAGCTGGTTGATTCTATTGAATAAAGATACTATCAGACTCTGAAGTAACTGGTTTGAGTTTTTAAGTCACTTTAAGGAAATATTTTGTAAGAGTGGGAAGCATATTTTAATGCCATTCCCATGTTTCTCTGAGAATGAAAGCTGATCTGCAAGGGCGATGAAAGCATTACAGGCTAATTTCATTGCAATTTGGGGAGCTGGGAGGGAGGATGGGAGAACCGGGAGTTGGGTGGGGGTTCAAGAACATTGAGGTGAATACTATTGACCCTCTGGAAAATTGCTAAGTGCTGGAACCCACTCTAGAAGGCTCATGTTATGAACCTTTACAGCAATTCTGCAGCTCTCTTGAAAATTTACACTGTCATTTTATTTATAGCAGATGTCTCTTAGAGCAAACATTTTTACTTTATACTATACAAATCTTACGGAAAATTGCAAACATAATGTGAGTTTTGGTCATGCTGTAGAAATCTACAGTATTTTCTATAATGGATTGTGAGCACGGGGAAAGAGCTGATACTGATCTAAGGCTGAAGGATAAAGGGTAATCAAAACAAGGCTTCTGTGGATACTTTCATGGAACTTGTTTTAAAAGAAAAGGCAAAAGTTGAAACTGTGGATTAAACCAACTAAATTAAATCATCTTGTATTCCAAATACATTTGGCACTTCAGAATAAAATGACCAGAAGTCAATGTGAGCCTTAAGAAAGGAATTTGGTTGTTTAGATACATTGTCTGTCTGGGCTGTTGTAGAAGAAGAAGGAGAAGGAAGAAGAAGGGGAGGGAGAAGAAGAGGAAGAGGAGGAGAAGGAGGACAATGAGGAGGAGGAGAAGGACGAGGAGGAGAGTTTTATTTGGATTTTCCCAATTAAAACTTTTATTTGTTTCTTATGTGTATTCAGTGAAAGACAAAATCTAAAAATGTGTTTTATTTTTTCTAGCTAGTTCTGAATTGTAGTTATGCTCTAACTCAATGTTGGGTATAGGGACTTAAATATATGTCCTGTGGCTGCTTAGCAATAGTTCAACTGCTGATAAAGAAGTTGTAATATCCAAAATTCAGCTTTTCATATAAAAATATAATATGCAATTAAAGCAGAAAGTAAATTCTGTTTGGAAAGCCACAATAGGAGATATAAATAGGGGGAAAAAACAAGAGATACTACAATTTTACAGAAAAAAATATCAGCAACTTTAATTTTCCAAGGAATATTTGATCCAGGTATAAATATTTACTCCTGTATTTGTCTTCCTAATTAGCAGAAGTTAAAAATAGAGAATCATATAAATTTTGGAAATTGAAAGCCAGATAAGTAAAACCTATATTTCTGAGACTACGCTCTTCATTATGCAGGGTTTGTTACAAGACACATGTCAAAAAGTAAGTCATTGTAGTAACGTGGTTGTTATGTTTTCACAGGCCTTTGTGAGAGTTTGAACTAATACAGCAGTATAATCTCTCTGGACTTTAAAAACACAAATCTGTGACAAAGACATAAGATTGATAGAATTAGTAGTCATATTTTTTTTACTTATGTAATAAATTTATCATTCCAAGGACACCATTTGAAATGACCCCCCTGCATTACAATATGGGGATTCCTATGCTGTTTTGCATTAATATGTGCAGACAGTTTTTATACTATTAACCATCTGCTGTTGGCGTTTCATTGGGTTACTTATTATTATTATTCTGGTCACAGATGAGGGTTAAAATACCTCTAACCTTTACAAATGTATTACGTGGCACCATTGACATAGCTTTTATTGCAGATAAAATCTATGATGAATTTTCTGTATGACAGAAGAAGAACATGATTTCATATTAAATTCTCATGATAGAGACATATTTCTCTGCTTGTACTTCTGAGATGTTTTGGGTATAGTAACAAAGGGCAATACTTCCTCTTCCATTACATCAATACAATCTCAAAATCTACTTCATTTTTATGGGTCCAGAGCTTTAGTAAATATTTCTTAAACAGAACTGAAAAACAGCGCAAGAAAAAGAAAATGTTCAGACTTCAGCTCACTTCTAACCTTGCTAATCAAAACAGACAAAACATTCCTGGTTAGACATAATGAGAAGCAGAAAGAGGAAGTCGTAAAAGAGCCTAGACATTGAGTGTCGCCATAAAGGTGTATAAGAGCTCGAGCAAAAGTTTCTCAAATACAAGTGTCAAGATAATAGCAGGTCCCTCTGACAGTCATTTAAAAGAAATCATAAAGCCTATTATAGTAACTTTATGGAGTTATAAAAGCATTTGAGTTTTCAGGGAGCCACATACTTTATAAAATGTTTCTGACATTCCATCAAAAAGTTGGTATTATGACATTTTGTCATAATACATAATCATATAGTCTAAGAATGATTAGAAGTAAATCCATAATAGCAGACTTTTATAAGAAAACAATCTCACATTGCATTCCAGACATCGTCTTTCTCCTTTCTTTCCCTAGTTTTAATGAAGGGAAAGGTAGAGAGAGAAGTCTGTTGTTTTTCCTGATCCCTTTTCCAGATAATCCCTTGGAAAAGATGAGAATTCTAATTGGTCCATATTTTTTTTCAGCTATTGGATTGTGAGGAAGCTCATATAAGTCCATGTCTGATCATCTAAATTATCCAATATTATACTGAACACCTCCCTCTTCAAAGTTACCTAGTTAGAAGAATGTGTCCCTTTAAATTGCCAAGATGCCTCACAGCTAGATCACAAACTGCATGGATTGTGTTCAAGGTTCTGAGGATGTGCTGAACCTGAGTCTCCATCCACTGCTTTCTCTGCGTGTTACTAGAGACTGGGCCTAGATTATTTAGGGAATAGGTCTCTAATCATAAGATTACCTGAAACCAGACTCAAGCTTAACATCCAGAGTAGCCAACAGTTACATGAATATGGCTCTTCCCCTACCCCCAAATGTAACATGTGGCTTTAATTTTATTTAATTTATTTATTCTTTCAATTTATTTAAAAAAAAAATCTGTGCCCATTGCCTAAGCCTTTGGGCACATGTGTATAATAAAAAACACTGCTGAACATAAATAATGTATATTAACTGTGTCCATTAGGATTCTCCTGAAAAGTCCATCAAACTGACTTTTTTTATAGTCTGGAGTCTCAGTTGAAAATCTATTAGCAAAATAATTCTATTAAGTTGTATGATATTTCTAACACCAATTAATTACATTTATGTCCAGCTCTATAGTGTAATGACTTCACAATATTAATTTCAATTTTAATTTAGGAAGAGAATTTGTAAGTTTGCCTCAAGTTTTAGTGTTTAATGATTTTTCCACATTTAGACAGTCCAGAAATTGAGACTTTTCTCCATTTTTTTCTAATTGAACAACTGGTCATTTCAAACTTTATCTTTTATGAGGTTTTTGTTGTTTTCGTTTTCTGAGTTAAACAACTTAATTTGCTCTGGGGCAATAAGGAAACTCAGTAAATAGACAAACTAAAATATCCTGCATAACAATGGTTCTCTTTTGCTATGTATCTACCGCTATGTGACCAGTAACTTATTTATACAAACATTGGAATTGGAGTTTCCTACAATTGAAGATAGACAAATGCAATAATCTGATTTTAAAATAAAATATGTCATAAGTGACATTAGTTAATAAAACCAACTAAGATGTCTATACCAGGTCAACACTAAGTTGATTCTTTCCCACAATAAACAAGTTTTACATCTGTCATTTTGACCAATTAAACTGACTCGGAGATTACCTGCATCCAGCTCCTTCCTAGGGAAGTTGCATAGTTCTCTGTGAATCTTCTTTCTTCGTTTCTATGAAAAAAGCTTGATTGTGAAATGACGTAGCAGATGAAAGTGCTTAGAACAGAGACACCCATAAGAAATCAGTAAATGTTTGTTACTATCTTGATTAATATTATCATTCAACCTAATACTGTTCAAGCTTTTCAATTTCAACGTGTTACACTCCTTGCCTGACATAGTCTGCCCTTTCTGTCTTGTCCTTGTAAATTAAATATTTTCTTCATGCCTCAGCTAAGCACCAGTTCAACGTGATCTCTCTCTTCTTGGAACTTATGTCAGCCCTCTCTCCCAATCGCAGCTTAAGATATGTATTATTCTCTAAACATTTCTTACATGTACGAGTTGCTTTGAGAAGGGAACACTTGCTATGTTTCTTGTGCCTAAATTTGACATGTAATACATGGTCTACAACCAGTCACAGTTAAAGCTATACTAATCCAGAAAGTTTTCTAGCCACCCTTCCCAACATCATTTATTTGTCCTGGGCAAGTCAGAGAACCCCATTGTATCAGCGGAGAACTAGCTTGTTTTGTTTTTGTTTAAAAACAATAATCCAAGGGCACCTGGGTGGCTCAGTGGGTTAAAGCCTAGGTCATGATCCCAGGGTCCTGGGATCAAGCCCCGCATCGGGCTCTCTGCTCAGTGGGGAGCCTGCTTCCCCCTCTTTCTTTGCCTGCTGCTCTGCCTAGTTGTGATCTCTGCCTGTCAAATAAATAAATAAAATCTTAAAAAAAAAAAAAAAAACAATAATCCAGGGGCACCTGGGTGGCTCAGTGGGTTAAAGCCTCTAACTTCAGCTCAGGTCATGATCCCGGGGTCCTGGGATTGAACCCCACATGGGGCTCTCTGCTCAGCAGGGAGCTTGCTTCCTTCTCTCTCTCTCTCTCTCTCTCTGCCTACTTGTGATCTCTGTCTGTCAAATAAATGAATAAAATATTTAAAACAAAACAAAACAAAACAATAATCCATGTTCCTTTAATGACAACTCCATAGCTGCCTTTGGACTACAAAACACACACACACTAAAATTCCTTGGATTGAGTCCAACAAAGTCCAAGATGCTACAGTTTCCCTCTATAATGCAGAATTTCCAAAACAGCTTATGCGTCTTATGTTGCATTATAGAATATAAATAGAGACTTTGGATATGTCTGTCAGGATCCTTCCATTCCCTGAAGCCAAAACAGATACATATACTATTATTGACACAGTTCAGGGTTACAACTCTTGGGCATAGTGTCTGTGTAGGTGCAATTCTAGTTATCACCGATGGGGGTTTCAAGTATTTAAGATTTATACAGGGATTTCATTGGAGTCTATTAATTGGCTCAGAGGAAGGGAAGGTAGTTGTTTCAATGGTAAGGTGCCTGCCCAGAAGATGATCTTTTAAGTGTTTACATGTCCTCGAATTACTAAAAAATTCTGTTTACATATTACAATGAGACCACCAAAAACCTGATTTCATTGTTTATTTTGCTCTGTTACTTTGTGAAAAACATAGCTCTTATCTAGTTTTCAGTCTTGTCTTCTCATCATAAACCAAGTTCTTTAATTCTACCACCGTGGCATAAAAGATTCAATAAATTCTGATTTGCATTTCAAATTCAAGTCTTTTTTTAGAAGGACATCGGATTCAATGACAATTACATCACTAATCTCTTTAGCACTGACAGTGGGAAGCAAGCTCAGACTACTGCTGACTGAAGTCCTAAAGATGGAAGGTCATATAATGTTCTTTATCAGCAATAGTGATATTTTTGTATGAATTCTTCGTTTTTTAAAATCAATATGTGCTCATTTAAGCCATTTGCCTGGGGTAGATATCTTATACTGTCTCCTCGTTTTATTCAGAAACATGTACCCTATTATTTTGCTACAGAAAGAGGAAACCTTCCAATATTATTGCCCACAGTAATTTTTTCATTGTTATTTTATTCTTCTAAAATATTACTTGAGGAAAGTATTTTTATATAATTTTAGGGAGTTGTTTTTCCATTTTGTTTTTGTTATTGTTTAAACAATTAAAATGACCAAAAATTTTAAGTACTCATATATATGAATGTGTATATTTTGTTCATGTGTGTGTACACATACTATCTATAAATATTTTGATATTCACTACCAAGGCGAAAGCTAAACCTAGCCCTTGAATAAATGCTCTGTGAATCAATCATTGCTGCTCCAGATTCCATATAATTTTTTCCTCTACTTTCAAATATTTGTCACAGTTTCAGCCAATTTTATGGCAGAAACTATACACAGTTACATAAATTTTATTTCTAATAATAAATTTTGCTGATTCTGTAAAGACATAAGCAATATAAATTCACATGGAAGTCATTATAACAATTTAGTATAAATTAACAAAGTAACTATCAAATATTATGCACATAATATGGGCAATGGATAGAAACAAGAGAGGAATTTTTAAAAGGAGGTAATAAAAATTTCCAAATTATTTAAGTCACAATTTTAAGATGTTTACGTTATCCAGACAAAAGCTATTAATTAATAAATATTTTCAAATTCTAAATTTTCAGCAAATGAGATACTTGCATAAAAAAGTTTATTTTAGAAAGCATAGGAATAAGTTGAGTGGAGAAGTGCACCCTGATCACAAAAACAAAAAGCATAAATGCCATTTCTTATTTTTAAATCCATGTATCTGCTTTGACTGCATTGAAACTTGTAGTTAACCCAAACAGCCATTATGATGAGGGAACAGAAGGCTGGCTGAGGACAAAGCAAAAGCTAACACCCTGTAACCTTCCCCCACCCCGACTCCTGGGTGGGACATATGGGACATTCTTTAGGAATCTCCCACCCATCTTAATGTTAATACCTTGCTAGAGGGAAAAATGACCGTGGCAAAGGCAAGGCCTCAAGGCCTCTGGTATCTTGTAGGTCCTCTTTAGCATATGAAAGTTCTATTGAAACCTCCCTTTTCCTTACTTCCCCAATCCCACTGTACATAACCTGCCACCCCTCATCCCAGAGGCAGCAGCTCTTCCTGCCCACGGGTCCTATCCCCAGGCTTTAACAAACCACTATTTTGCACCAAAGATGTCTCAAGAATTCTTTCTTGGTCATTGGCTCCAGACCTCACCCCACTGAAGCTCACTTATATTCTAAGACTTCATCAATTACATATGCATATCATTTCAAGTATAAAATGGGTACTTAATAAACCCTTGTTAAATTAGGTTAAAAGAAAAAAAGCAAATAATTTATTGTGACCAAAAAATTCCATTATTATAACAGAAAAATCTAGTTAATAACCTAAAGAATTGGTTGTATTCCATAAAATGGGGTGTGTGTGTATGTGTAGAGTCAAGTTCAGAAAATTTTAGAAACAAATCAAATAAAAAAACAAAATCCAGAGGGGCCTGGGTGTCTCAGTCATTAAGCGTCTGCCTTCAGCTCATGTTATGAACCCAGGGTCCTGGGATGGAGCCTGCATTGGGCTCCCTGCGCAGCGGGAAGCCTGATTCTCTCTCACTCTCCCTACTTGTGTTCCCTCTCTCACTGTCTCTCTCTGTCCAATAAGTAAATAAAATTTTAAAACACACACACAAAATCCGCAATGCAATATGGAAATATTTCCTGGCAAATTTGTGTAAAAGTCTGCTCAAGTTAAGGACCACGTATGGGTGCTGGGTGGTTCAGTTAGTTAAGTGTCTGCCCTTGGCTCAGGTCATGATCCCAGGGTCCTGGGATTGAGCCCTTCATCACGCTCCTTGCTCAGCAGGAAGCCTGCTTCTCCCTCTTCCCTTCCCTGTCCCTCTACCTCCCTCTCTTTCTGCCTGCCACTCCCCCTGCTTGTGCTTTCTCTGTGAAATAAATAAACAAAATCTTTTTTTTTAAAAAGACCATGTAAATACTTAGGAAGTTAGAAAGGAAAGAAATTTAAAAATTGATTAAACAAATAAATAAATATTCAATTATCCAAAATAGTGTGCTGATGCCAATGATGTAATAAACAGTAACTTCTTGAAAAAGAATACTTATATTCACACCAATATAAGACTAAGTAAATGCTTCTTTTATTCTCCCCTTCCTATCTAAATGCTTTATTTTGCACATTTTATAAGAAAATAAAAAATGAATTTTGCAGCTACTATTTTTATATATTACTGCATGATAAAATAAAATAATGCTTTATTTGTTAAAACTGAATTTTATGAATATCTTTGTTACTTAATATATATAAACCTATAAAAGTACATATGTAAATATATACACATAAAGATTTTTTTATTATGTGACATTTAGAATAAAAACAAATCTGTTTGAAAAAAATAAATCTGTGTGATCAACAGAAACTAACATTTTTATTTCTTAGAATCAGTCTGATTATAGAAAAATATCAGCAATGTGGTCACAGTGAATAAATTACTCTCTAGGTGTTAATAGCAAAGCTGTGACTACTGAAACCAGAATAACTAAATAAAAAAATAGAGAGATATCTGTTTCATTATTTAAACAATACCCATTCATCCAGTTATTAAGATGCAGTTGTTCAATATCTTCTGATTAAACAAATATTCAAAAACGGTGTCTTATCAACCAAACAACTGTATGATTTGACTGAATCTTTCAACAGGATGTTTGGGCATTATGTGGACATAGGTATATTTTAAAGATCTGAATGAGTTCCAGAAAGTTGTTTACACACACAAAGATAATGCAGCTGTATCTGACTTTATTACTATATATGACATGAAGAAATTTGAGTCTGGGAGAGATTTAAAGTTTTCCCATTTTTAGGGGTAAATGTAAAAGTATACTCTTGTTCAGAATTGTCTCCTTTCCTTCAATCTATGCAGCTACCAAAAGAGACTAAAAAATGTCTCCTTGTGGAGAAAGAGACCAAAGGGAGGATGTAGTTGGCAAGCAACGGAAGAGACAGTTGACAGAGCATAAATGGAAAGACCCCAGAGGCAGAAAGTGTGTGGAAACAGTGTTGTATGGATGAAGGAGTAGGTAGGGGTTATACAAACTTGGGGAAGACAGAACTGTACTGAAACTAGGGCACCTCTGGTTCTCAGACCTAAAATCTGCACATTCACATCTCTTGGTTTTCTGGAATTTCAATATTCTAGACACAGCCATTACCACCCTGCTCTGAAGAAGTGCAGAGATTAAAGAGAGTATGTGTTTCAGTCACTGAATTTATTAGAAAGCTTTTGCCTAAATAACTACCCTTTCATTATGAGTATAAGAAAACAATGTTAGAGATGTATATTCTTAGAGGCAAAAATCAAGAAGTAGAGGTTTGGTTAAGATGCCATGGAATCAAAAAATGATTTGAATGCACCCCATCTATTCACTTTGTGATTTTTATGCATGTGTAGATTTAACCAGAAAAATAAGTAACCAGAGAAAGAGAAACCCATCAGTTTTGTCTTCAGGAGAATCTGAGAAATTAGAAGTAGGTTTGTAGAGACAGACTACCTCGGTAATTCCTATTTTCAAGGAAGAGTGTTGGAATTACATGTTCTCATCCACATCATGTTCACTCTGTAGAAAGACTAAGCAATAGAAACCATCTTTTAAATTCCTGAGCTCCTGCAAATCCTGCCATCACCAGCTAACCACCAAGCTTTTCTCCGAAAGTACTGCCATTGATTTGCACTTACGGAAGTCCTTATATCTCCTAGGAAGGATCTTTAATTGTATGTAAATAATAAAGAAACACAATAAAAATAAGAAATGAAATACAATATAACAAAGTTCTATTGGGCTACCCATAACCCTCAGCAACTTTCTTTTAATAAAAATTTGGGCCTTTCCCTTATTGTCTCAAATTCACATTTTTGTACTTAAGATACCTAGGGAAATGAGTAGACAACTGAATGCTCTAAATAAACCCAAAGAGCAGAAAATGTGTTTGACTCTATTGTAAAAAGGTGCCAGAAAAAATTCTGAGAAGTGTGGTTTATTACAGTGCTCAACAGTATTAAAATAAATAAATTAGTAATAAAAATAATAATAATACTGAACATATTGAACTGATTTCAGTGTAACAGTTTCAAATGTTTTCAGCCAGGCACTTGTCTGACATTCAAGTAAATTTCATAGATTTTGCTTTTTGTTTCCTTTGCCTTTCATACCCGAAGGCCAATGCTTAAAATAACTCCGACTCAGGTTCCCTATATCATCCTCGTCTGTGTTCCTCAAGACATTTTTTCTATCCCCTGTTCTACCTACGTTTCTCATCCATCAAAAGAGCTATCCATGTCATTTTCATTTGCACCACATTCTCACTATGCTATCCTTGAAATCCATTCTGTGGGACCATGTTCGATGTAAAAGTCTTATAACAAGATCCTTCTGGTTCATTTGGTAATAAACCCATCTGGATTTGATCCAACATGTACTAGTTTTATACCAAATCTGACCTATTAGGGCTAGAATTACACTAAGGGTCCATTTCACATTGTTTCTTAGTTAAATTGTGATCTAATCATCAAGGATGTTTTTTTAAAGATTTATTTATTTATTATAGGGAGAGAGAGGAGAGAAAGAAGTGGGGGGAGGAGCAGAGGGAGCAATAGAATCTCAAGCAGACTCCCCACTGAGCACAGAGCCTGACTCAGGGGCCTTCATCTCACAACCTTGAGATCATGACCTGAGCCAAAACCAAGAGTCAGGTGCTTAACTGACTGAGCCACCCAAGTGTCCTGGTCATCATGGATTTTAGGCAGCAAATTATGAAAACTAAGTTTACACAAAGATAACTGAAGAATCACTTTACTAAGTGTGACTTTTCTAGAGCCGGAGACAAAGACAAATAACCTAGTTTGAGGTGTCCTGCTAATTAGAATAGTAACTTTCAAACTGTTTTGACCTGTAGTCATTTTAACAAGGCAAATGGCCCTGAAATAATTTTCCTGTTCTTAATTTCCATTGAAAATATTACTCCATGATGGCAGTGAAATATCACTCACTGTACAATTAAATTTGGGGGAGGAGGTTAGGATTAGATAATATAGATGATTCATATATGATTCAGAGTACATACCTTAACGTCAAGTTATTATAAGATTGGAGGACAGAAAATTAGTAGTATAATTATGCTTTGCTAACACTATAGAGCATGATTAAATAAATACACAACAATGTTGATCATGATGAACCTAAACCTAAAGGGACTTATCCATTAAAGCCAAGAATAATAATTAAAAATCATCACCATCATCACAGGCTTTGCAACACTTCTGCAAGCAGCCTTCCTGAGGAAGATGGAAGGCCACTCACCTCCAGAAGCTTCTCAGACTGTCCAAGCTGTGTGTGGCAACCAGACCACTTAGTAAAGAAAGATATTTAGCAAATCTAAGATTATACAAATTTTGGCTTATAAACACTAAACCCTGAATAAATTACATAGTATTTTACTGGTAAATAGGCTTTAATTGTACATTAAGATGAAATTCTATAGAATTTCTTGCCAGTGGTCCAAAAAAAACAAAGAAAGACCTTAATATTATTGTAGCAGTTCAAGATAAGCTATGGGCCAAGGCACTTAATTAAAAAAAAAAAAAAAAAAAAAATCTGCTGGATTCTTGTACCCCTAAAGATTTAGTTGTATGTTTAGTATGGTAACCTAAAAATTTCTCAGTAATCATATTGTGAATCATTGGGATGAAAAGTCTATAACCAAATACTACAACTCACTTTTGGCTCCCAGATACACACTTATGTTCAGGATGTCACTGGATCAAATTGCATCACTTTAATTGTCTAAGGCTAAAGAGAAAAGTGCATCATAGGCAATTGAAGGGTACCTGCTCAGAAAAGGTTAGCTAATTTCATTTGAAATCCTCATGAAGATTTCTCTACAGTTTGAATACAGAAAATGGTGAACAAATTAAGTCACAATAAGTGATAAGATAGTACTGGCATTCCAAACTCAGAAGAGCCTGATTGTCATTTAGGTTGTAAGTAGCAATTTAAGTTCCACAGAACAACTTCATCTGTCCATTAAATTAATGATCTTAATTTAAATTTTATTAGTTTTATAGTTTTTATTGACTTGAACTTATAAAATGGTTTTTCTTATACATAGTCATATAAAACCGATAAGCACACAGAGTTTATACCTATTTTTATGTTTAAATGTGTTTAAGTAACACTATAATAAGAATAATTAAGTCAAAGCTTGGGGACATTAAAAACCTTTGCTCTTAAAAGGGGCCTATACAATAGTAACCTGGTTTGTGGGAGAGAGAAGCAGCTATTGGACCAATTCACAGTCTGTCTCAGCTAATCCCCAAAAGAACAAAGACAGAATGAATGGAGCAGACTGAACCAAGGGAGAAAATGGGAACAAAGATTAGGAAACATTTCTGTAATCAGTTGGGAGGATTTTAGTAGGGAGCGGCTGAACAAAAGGCTTCCCCATGCCCTCTGAAAATATCTAGAATATCATATCCAAGGAAACCCAGTGAACTGGCACTTCCTGGTTCTTCTAAAGACTTCTAAAGGCCCCAAAGCATCTTTCTCAAACTTCCAGAAATATCACATTTTGCCAGTTCCCACTTCTCGTCACATCAAATCACATCCCCAGCCTTGTTTACCTCTACCTGGGAACTCTCTTCACCATTTCCACTATCATTAACCATGGCCAAAAACAATGATTTCTCCCTAAGGAAACCGGAGGTAATCCCTCCAATGGGTCTTTAATATGAACTCTTCCTCAATTGCATGTAAATGCAATTTACATATCTTGCAATATTCCCACAGCAAGGTTCAGATCAGTTTAGTTGCCTGCTCTAAAAGGCATGAATGTTCCAGATTGCCAATTAAATTAGGTATTCAAGGCAACCATCCTAACATTCAAAGTCTTTTATGATTTGGCTTCCATCTCTCTCCCCAAGCATGTTCCCCAGTACATCTAACAGTAATTTACTACAGTAATTTACTACAACAGTAAATTACTAAGTGTTCATACCTATCATTTTCCCAATTCTTTGCATCTGTACAAGCTATTTCCTTAAAAGGAAATATTGTCTCCTACCTAAGTATCATAGGACGGATTCCCTAAAAAACAGGCTCTGAGATTCTGAAATGTATAGATAGGGGTTTAATAGGGGGTTTAATTGGAGAGTGACGTCTGGAATGGTGCCTATAAAAGAGTAAGGGAAATAGTACTGTTCTGGTAGAAGTTGAAGCTCAAGTTGGATAATATTGCAACATGGGACTCAGCAACTCTTGCAGAGAACTAAGAATCTGGGGATGCCTTTCAAACATATCCCAGTCCCCAATCCCCCAATCATATCCTCAGTGGTAGAGAGGAGCCAGGCAGGCACTTGTACCACTATATTGACCTATCATTGAATGCAAGCTGCCCTAGAAATGGAACATAGACTTTAGCAAGGCGGCTGTCTTCAGCTGAGAGGAAAAGAATGGGATGTAGCTAGGTGTAAACAGTCAATAGCCACCATCAGGCATATCCTAAAAGCAGATCTACATAAAAAAACACACTCACTTCAGGTGGCCACTTCCATGTGCCACTCAGAACTACTTTCCTCATACCTAGGAAAAGCTCTAGAATTCTGGTTAGTCTCTTTTCTTGTGGTAACTCAGGAGATGCAGGTTGGTGGGAGAAGTGGAGCCCAAGACTACATCTAATACTCACTGTCCTTCCTCCAATATCTGCTATAGATTCCCTAACTTCTAACCTAGCACTTCTGTTAGTTTAGGTAGGTTACATGTAGAATGAACTATATCCTAATCGCTGAAGGGTCTTATCCCCCGGTCACCAATTTCTCAATTTCTCAGACCATGACTGATGTACCTTTTTTTTTTTTTTCCTCTTACTATTAAGTTATGTAGGGGAGTTCCAAGAAATGCCCCAGTGGATCGCCTGCTCTATTGTTCCTTGCTCACATTGTATAATAGCAGTTCCTATCTCCTCCTGATTATAACATTACAACATCGTTGTTCTCCATATCTATAGTTCTGATGTGACTGGGCAGGGGCGATCACATGAAAGAACAATGGAATACATGAGATCTCCCCTGAGGTAATTGTTCCTGCCTAAGAACTTTAATTTCTAGACATACAGAGCCTAAAGTTACAGATGTAGGGATCACAAACTCCCCAAATAGGTCCTTGTGAAAAATGGGAAGTAAGACCACTTATATTTCTACCTTTTGATTCCCAGACTTACATATTTCACATATTGGCGCTAGAGCACCCTATAATAATCCTTTATTTAATTGAATATTACATTCCATGGGGTGGTAATTACCCACACCAGATATTATCAGCAAATTGGCACCTTTGTTGTACTTTCAAGAGATATTCAGTCAGCAAAACTGGGTGGTGCAGTATTTAACAGGACCAGTATATTCCATGACTTTGTGCCCACTGTCACATCTTCATTGCTTTACAGAAGCTTCTTTGATCCAAGAAAATGCTAGGCAGGATTCTATGTTCATGGATCAACTAACCTCAGGTAGTGGTGCTGGCAGAGCTTCTGTAATCTGGAAATAGAAACTCATAGTTGGAATGTATCATGATTTTAGTCGTATCAGTCACAGCTTCTTCCAGAGTAAAAGGAATCCTGTGAAATCAACTTGCCATCAAGTTGGGTTTTGATCCCCTCAAGAAATGGTACCATATCTGAGGCTCATCATTGGTTTCTGTTATCAACATGTTAGACTCGAGGTAGCAACAGTAGTTAGATCAGTCAAGGTAAGTAGGTACACATATGTTAGAGTGCCACCCATTCCACCATGGTTAACTCTGATTATAAGTCATTTGGCAGCTCTTGGGTGGCTGGCAACAAAAGGCTGATTGATGTCAACTGGCTGACTGGTGTGGTCTACTTAATTATTTAGTAACTAAATAACATTCCATAGTGGGTGGTCTCTGGCAGAAATTAACATGTAATGCAAAGATTGCCACACTTTGTGCCCATTCACAAAGGTCTAGTCACATACTAGACCTCCTTCTGAATATTCCTTTCCTTCTCTTTTCAAGCCACATAACCAATGAGCTAAGCCATTTGACACTGTCCACAAGCCCATATATATTCTTAGCCAGGGCCACTCCCCTTTCCACATAAAGTGCTTAACTAGGTACACTGACCAAAGCTAGACTTAATGGGAGAATTTCCCTTAACACACTCTGTCAGGAGCAACCCTAAGAGGCGTTCTAGTGTGCGGGTACTCACATTCCAAGTCAATCCAACTGCGAAACACATCGGACCTCTTTTTCCCCTCTTCCATCGCCTGGTCACAGTCTACCTCTTGTGGACATACGTGTAAGGTAAGGAAAAGGTGACAATGCAACTGTGATAGATGATATGGGGTCTTGGGCAACTTGTTTAAGACTCTTACTTGGACCCCATTGCTCTACTCATGCCCCATCCCAATGAATCACTTCCATCTTATAATGGTCTATGACTTGGCCTGCCCAAACTTATGACTCAGTCTATCTCCCAGAACTCAGCTCACAATGGCCATCTCTGGAACCATGAGTATTTGATGTTTCATAGTCAGATTCTCCACATCTATCAGAATTCAGGAGCTCACAGGGAGTTTGTTTATTTGAATAGTGTGTAGCACTATGCTGTGGGTGGCATGACAGGCACCAGGTAACTGCATGTCTCACTGTGATTCTCTTTTGGAGTTTTACCCACCACAGATACCTATAATGCCAGAGGATGGGCCAGACTGGATAGCACAAGCCTCAAGGCTGCTTGGATTGCAGCTTGGATTGCACAGAGCATATTCCTTAAAGGTGGCAGCGTTCCATGTCACTCAGTAAGTGGGTTGGATATTCCTAAATGTGAATACGCTGCCTCCAGAACCTGCAGAAGCCTACCAGATACCAGATTTACTTCTGGTGGTGGGAGTATGAGATGTAATCATTTGCCTTTATTTTAGAAGAGATGTACTGGCAAACACCGCTCCCCTAAAAATTTCACTAATAAGTTAGTACCTTGACTCTTTGTTTGATTTCTCTCCAATCCTTCAGAGTTCACATACTTACTAAAGCCTTCAATGCACTTGCCATTTTATGCTCAATTTATCTGATTCACATGTATCATCAATATAGGAGTCCAATGTGCTGTCATGTGGTATATATGGATGGCATATATCAACCTAGATCCTTTCTGATTATATTCTCTTTTTAAAAAAGATTTTATTTATTTATTTGACAGGCAGAGATTACAAGTAGGCAGAGAGGCAGGCAGAGAGAGAGAGGAGGAAGCAGGCTCCCTGCTGAGCAGTGAGCCCGATGGGGGCTCGATCCCAGGACTCTGGGATCATGACCTGAGCCAAAGGCAGAGGCTTTAACCCACTGAGCCACCCAGGCACCCCCTGATTATATTCTGATAGAAAGTACAAGATATGGAGCAAGACAGTGAGGAAATACTCTTATCCACCTTATGAGAATTCTCCTTGCTTCTAGTCCTCTTTCCTGATGGATATTGAAAAAAGTACATGGTCCAAATCAGTAGTAATACACCACATGACTAAAGCCATGTTAGTCTTTCTGCCAAAGACAGCACATTTGACATAACAGTTTCAATTGGTGTTACTGTTTGGTTGAATCTGCAGAAATCTGTTATCTTCTAGATTTCATCTGTTTCCATATAAACTAGGCTGATTAATTAAATGGAGGGTGTTATGAAGACCACCATCCCTGTATCCTTGAAGTCTCTAATACTGGCACAGATATCTATCATTCTTTCCAGGATGAAGTATTGTTTTTTATCAACTGTCTTGGCCAGGGTTTTGAGAGAACAGTTTAGAGGCTTCTGCTTGGACTTCCCTGTGATAGCTTTTATTCCACGGAGTAAAGTAGTCAATGTGAGAGTTTTGCCCACTACCAAGTATGTCTCTTCTTGGACCTCATAAACTCCACTCTAACAGGTACCTTGATATTAAGATCAACTGAGTCATCATATCCAACAGTCCTCCAAATGTACAATGGCATAGGTATTTCGTTAAAAGAACTAGGGCATTAGTTATTATATTTACTTGCTATGGTATTGCAGGATCTTACTTCCTGTGACTTCTTTAGTCATTGATGATTCCAGATCTGAAAACAAACTGTCATAGAAATAGAGCAAGGGATATGATTTATTTATGGTAGCTGCCCTTGCACTCCTGGTTATCAATTCTTTTTTTTTTTAATTGCATAAATAGTACCCTTGATGGCTGCCAATTTATCTAGAAATAACATTATCTATCAATCATCTCCATTTGTCTCAGCAAATCACACCCGGTCTGTTATACATCCAGGTTACAACTCCACCTTACTTGTATCATATCTTATCTTGCTTCCAAGAGTGCATAATATTTTGGGATCTTTCCATGGCTTTTGTTATCAAGGTATAGTTCTTTTCGCCAATTAGCAGGCTCAGCACTTATCCACTCGTTTTATCCTTGTGATTTGACTGTATTTATTGGCCTGTTGACCAGGAGGGAAGTTACGATTAGATTCAGAGGGTAAATATGCTATCTTGCAAAGCAGACCTCTGCATCAACTTCAAGCAGAAGTCTTTAACTGGGAGCAGTAGACCACTTCTGTAGTCCAAGAGAGTTCAGAGAATCTAAGTATTTGAGAACTTTAGAACAGAAACTTAGACATTCTTAACTCGTTTCTCACCTTGACACAGCAAGTTTGCTAATATGGAGAATTCAACTTTTACACATGGCTTGTAACTGGCAATTACGCTCAGCCTTCCACTGGCTAACTCCAATATATAGATTCCCCCCAACAACAGCCATTCAATGCCACAACACTTTTAATTATAATTTTCCTCAAACCTCTAAAATACCTGAAATATTGCATCCACTAGTGTATTCCTTTCCCTCAATAGCTTATCCTAAGTCCAATTCACTGTTGGACGGTTGAAAGTGTTAATAATTGCCCTGCTTGTATAGCATGTCATGAGCTATCCATATTCCAGTCACCACCAGCGATGGAATCCTCATGGCTAGCTAGTCTGTTCAGCTCCAGAATTCCATTTTGCAGTCCACTTTCTAGTACCACTCCCAATACCAGCTGACGCAAGTTGGGTTCTCCAGGGAACAGACACTGAAATTCTAAGATTTGTGTGCAGAGGTTTATGGGACAGTGTTTTTGAGAACATTTGTAAAGAAGGAGAAAAGGAAGTAGAATCGGGTAGAAAGGGGAAGGGGAAATGTGATATAATTGCAAATACGGCTTCAGCTCATGCCCTTAGAAACTCTGAAACAAATGATTTTTAGAGGTTATTGCAACCCAGACAAGGGGCCCTGATCTTTATAATGCCACAGTAACTAGTGCCTGGTTGAGGACTCCCCTCAACCCTGGGAGGGGTGTACACTTGGGAATGACGTGTTTCTTTCAGTCAAAAGCAGTTATTGGAGAGGGACAGGGCTATGAGTTCTTAGCACAATACTCACTCATAGAATCTGAGGGAATGAAAATCTTGATCACAAGAGATTTGGATGGTACAACCCTGCATTCACTACACCATCTCTGAAAATCTCTGTCAAATTCCATCCTTGTTCTTCTAAGATGGAAAAAATCCATATTTCTCTTCTGAACTCTCACTGAACTTTGCTATATATTTCTTATGACACTTTCTATCTTCTACTATATTTATAGATAAATCTAATCTAACCTTTTATATTTAAGATTCCTTGGGTGAGAATTTGAGTCTGATTTATCTTGAGTTCTTTGCTAAGTCTATTTCTGTACTTTCTCATTGTTTAATCAATATTTGTTTCATCTTGTAAACTTCTATTCATCTACAGATCTCTGCTTACAAATCATTTCTTCAAGAACTTCCTAGACTCAGAAAGGTTATCAGCGTTCATAACATCTTGTACATGTTGATCATTGCATTAATTACAATTACACTTAATTTGTCACAGAAGTAGTTGCTGGTAGAAAAAAAAAAACATGAAGCAAGATCTAAGTCTCCTTTGTTCGCCATTTTATCTACAGAAATTAGCACAGTGCCTAGTGCATAACTAGTTGCCAAGTAAATAGTTATTGAGTAAATGAATGGTTGAATGAATTAGTGAGTGAAGAGAATTCCCTTCAGGATGAAAGTCACTTGGTAAAGAATGGAAATGAACAGTCATTATTGAACTGGTTCATGAGCTTTCTTTCCTCCTAAGACCATGCCAGGATCCGCAGCACCAAGGAGCTGCTTAATGAGGAAATGAAAGGATCAAAGTATCTTAGGCATTTTGATTGCAGGGCAGAGCTGAGTGAAAGACTCCAGAGAGGTTGGTCATCTGGAAAACATGAGGACCTTGAGCCTCTGAGGTTACAGATAAGATAAAGGGACAGTTTGCTATGAATCAGGGATGTAGGAAGGAAAATAATACGGTTGAACCAAACGTTGTCTTGCATACTACTTGACCACATCCCTCCACCAAGAGGACTACATTTTAGTATTATTTTATTTTAGAATTTTTAACTTATTCTTGTAGAGGATGGAATTTAGCAACAGAATATCTAGGTTCAACTCCTGTGTGGGCCATTTGCAAAATGAGCTGTTTTTGAAAACTTACTTGGGCTCAGTTTCCTCATTTTTAAAACTAATATTAATAGAAAAAGTTACTTCAAAGCTGTTGTAAGGAACACACTTAAAAATCCATGCAAGAGCACTTTGTAGGAGATAAGTCACCACCCCTATGATTAGCTCTGATAGTGACAGGCTAGGGTCGATAGAGAACATCAAGGCATTTACGGATAAGGTTATGAACTTCTTTCTGTGGATACTTTATTTGGGGCAAGTTAAAAGCACCCTCATAATCTAACTGGTTATTTTAAGTAATGAAAATGCCTTAGAAGGAAGCACCCAGTATTAGCAGTATGCTAGTACACTCAATGACTGCCTGCTGAGTGACTGGATGATGTTCATGGCAATTAGGCCAGAAATTAAGATGCGGGGGGATGCATTTGCAGTTGTTGTAAAGCCAGGTCATTAGCAAAATATCAATTATAATTTCTCATTGTATATTGAGACTTAGGAAAATAATTGGCTTTCTTCTCCAGATCAAACTATTTTCAGAACTTGTCTTAGTTTTCTCATAGCCAAATATAACCTATTTCTTATGTCATTTCTTTATGAAGAAAGTCTAAGGGTCCACAGGTCTTATGTTTTTGCTAAAGACATCTGTATGAATGTGTGACTACAGGCAGCCCCTTGCTTTTTTGCCCAGATGATTGTAGTATAGAGCATAGGCTGAGCATCAGTAAAGCTCTCTTCTAGCCCTAAATCTTCTGGGTGGCCCTATGTACTTGGACATGCCAGGCATGCCTGTGTTCTCCTCTATAAAATTAGGAATCTATCTCAACTAACGTTTCTCAAGCACCTACTACAATCAAAAAAACTGTTCAGGCAAGAGATTGTGGTTCTAGGATGCCTTCGATAGTCTCACCGAACCTAATATCAGCAGCCTGTTTGTTGAGTCTTGAGGTTGCTTCTTTCTACTTTCAACCCATTTTCTTCACATTTCTCCTCCTTCCATTAATTGCCTTGTAATATATGTGGACATATCTTGTCTTCCACTCAAGTAAGAGCTCCCTTGAGTGCAGGGACTCCATGATAATATTATTTTTATCTCCTATTCTCACCTTTGGCATTGACAAAGCAGTTAGACATGGTAGACACTAAACTTAGAAGTATACAAAAAAAAATAGCTGTTATCAAAGGGGAACTGGTAAATGTCATAATGGAAGTTTAAGGAATTTACTCTGAATAACTGGAGTTTATATTAAACTTCTAATGCCATTATCTCAAAAGGCAACTGTAACCAAACCAACATGAGTTCACTTCTTGGTGATTCAGAAATTGCACCAAGTTGAGTTGTTGCACTAAGAAAACTTTATTTGCAGCAAATAAGGAGATCATGGGGAATGGCTTCCAGAGCTGTGACTCCCTGAGCAAGGGTGGATGTGTTCCTTTTATCTAAGGTTAAGATGAATACTTAGATAGGGAAGACTTGTCATCAGATGTAGAGGCAAGCATAAGGTTAGGGAAACATGCCTATACATACATTGTATGATATATGTGAGGCTTGTGCTCCTCCTTGGGTGGAAATTTTAGCATTATAATGAAGTAAAGGTAGTCATTTGTCATTCTAGGGATCACTTCATGGTCCATCTGCACAGGCACAAATCAGGAGTTAAACTCAAACTGTCTGGGTGATCTGAGCCAGCTGGAGGACTTGTCATGGCAGACACTGTGGCTCAAAGGACAGCTTCTCTTTCCATGTGCCTGAGTTAAGACATACACTGTGGTGTCACCTGGGTGGTAGAGTCAGTTAAGTGTCTGATTCTTATTTGATTCTATGGTCATAGGATCAAACCCCCACACTGGGCTCCTTGCTCAAAGGGGAGTCTCCTTGAGATTTTCTCTCTCTTCCTCTCCCTCTGTCCCTCCCCACCCCCCCCAAAATAAATAAATAAATAAATAAATAAATATTTTATTAAATAGTATTAAATTAATATTATTAAATTATTATATACTATATATTTAATTATTATATATTAAATTTAAATATATATTTAATATTTATATATAAATTACATATAATTTATATATGATTTAAATTAATTGATATATATAATTAATATATAATATATTATATTATATATTATATATAAAATTAGTAAATTATTATTAAATAAATTAATATTATTAAATCAATTAAGTTAAATATATTATTAAATATATATATATTTTTTTTAAAGATGTAAGCTGGGAAGAAGAGCTCAAGGGGAAATGTAGGACACAGGTGAGTAAGTACAAGCAAGTAGGCAGCAAAGGTCAAATCTTGGCATCTGGTTGGTGACATAACTTCATGAGACAATTAAATATCCTTATCATGTATGTAAAGAATTCAAACTCAGAGAAACCCAATAATTTGTAGATCAATCCTGGATTCAAAAAAGAGTTTGTCCAACATTAAGTCCTATAATATTTCTACACAATCATGTTGCCCAGGGTATTACACATGAAAGAGAACATATCCTAGAGGGAAGGATTGGAAAGAGTTTTCTGAAAGTGAAATTTGAGCTAGATCTTGAGATTAGATAGGATTCTGCAAGAAAGATAAGACAGAAACATGTTCAGCAAAGGGAATAATATAGGCCAAAAATTGGGGTACCCTGGCATATGATTGGAGCAATAGTAATCCAGGTGAGCTATAGTTTTAATACATGACTAGCAATAAAAAAATATTGTGATTGGAATATGATGCAAAATTATTCATATACTTTTGCTTTTGAAAAAATATATGTAACAAGTTATGTTATTCACCTGCTCAAAATGCTCCAACTTACTTCCATTTCACTCAGAATAAATCCAAGACCTTTTCCACATGATCCCCATGGCTGCCACACCAAATTCAGTAACTACCACCTTTTCTCTCTCACTTACTTAGTTCCATTTATACCAGCTTCTTTGCTACCTTTTCAGCCCACCAAGGCCTCACTTCAGGGTGTCTACATTGGCATTTTCTGAGTCTAGAAAGTTCTTTTTGTAGACAGTTCAATCACCTAATCTCTTGATACAGTCTAGTTTCTGTTCAATTGTCATCTCCTCAAAAGTTGGCTTACCTACCCATGTTATCTGAAATAACAGCCCCCTTTTCCCTCAAACCATTTACCTAGCCTATTTTCCTTCCTCTTAGTTGTCTCTAAACAACATTAAAATAACTATCAAGGTCATCAGAAACAAGGATCATCTGAAAAAATGTCACAGTCAAGAGGAGCCTAAGTGGAGACATGACAACTAAATGTCGTATGGTATCTTGGATGGTGTTCTGAGACATTAAGTAAAAACTAAGGAAATCTGAATAAACTATGAACTTAAGGTTAATAATATATCAATGTAAGATGTCATTAATAAGGAAAACTATGTATAAGAGAGCTCTCTGTACTTTCTTTACAATTTTTAATTCTTTACAATTGTTTAATAAATCTAATCTAAGGGGCGCCTGGGTGGCTCAGTGGGCTAAAGCCTCTGCCTTCGGCTCAGGTCATGATCCCAGGGTCCCTCGATGGAGTCCCGCATCAGGCTCCCTGCTCAGTGGGGAGCCTGCTTCCACCTCTCTCTCTATCTGTCTGCCTCTCTGCCTACTTGTGATCTCCGCCTGTCAAATTAATTAATTAATTAATTAATTAAAAAGTGCATGTGTGTGCTGTTTGATTATTGCCCATTTTCCTCAAAACTCTTGTTCCCTGCTTTATGACCAGTCTTAGAACAATGCCTGGCACACAACAGACATTTAATAAATATTTGTCTAATTAATTAATCACTTAATTATGTCATTTATACCTCCCATGAACCCTCTGATGGGCTCAAATATCTTAAATAATATTTGTGAAGTTATACAAAGAGCAAGAGTTAGAACTGGGATTTAAACTCAATTCAAACCAACAGTAAAGGCTCTGTATTTAACCAGAATCTGGGATTGAAAAGGGAAATCAGAATACTGAATTTGTATTTAGTGTAGGTGCAGTAGGGAATCATGGAAAGTTTTGAGCAGAGAAAGTAGCAAAGTGGATCTTCAGAGTGAAGAATGAATTAAGAAAGGTAAAGCTAATGATAGGAAGGCCAATTCAAAGATTATGACACTGAGGCAGATGAAAAGATATCATGTCTAAGCAATGAGAATAAAAAGAAATAGATCGGTGTTAGAGATATTTTGGTCTAGGAATATATAGGACTGACAAATGACTCAAGGAGAAAAAATAGAGATTAGACTGAAGTTATGATTGAATGACCAAAAAAATGCTAATACTATCAACTGGAATGAAGAATAGTAATTTCTTTCTGACCTTCCTACATCTCTACATACTTCATTTGGTTCTCATAAGCAGCAAATGAATATAAATATTCAAAAATAAGAAATTCTTTGAGAAAGTTATATTACACAAAATATAAATTATTTTTCAAAATGCTTTTCTTTATAAGATCCCTAAGCAAAAAGCCAGAAAGGCTGAGTTTATTATGCCATGTTAGTATGTGTTTTGCTTTGTCTGACAAAATGCGAAGGGTTTTAATTTATTCATGTCTCAGGTGTAAAACTGTGGTAATAAAAAAAAAAAATCTGTAGAAAGTATATTGAAACTACTGGTCTCCACATCAGTCTTGGGGTTATTAAATGATCATTATAACTCTTACTTAATAGTTATCTGAGACTAACATATATATAACCTACAGAACAAGTGAAAGATGTTAAGGAGGAAAGTAATTTTTTTTTATGATCAATAGTCTATCATTAGCATAATGTTTATTATACACATCTTCAGACTTTTTGTCACCTGAATTGTGGTTTATAAGTATTAACCTATTGATCTTTGCTGCTCTTCCATCCGCTGTAAGAATTTCTGATAAACATCATCCCTTCTTTTTTTTTTTTTTTTTTAGTAAGTGAAGGACAAAACAATAAAACCAGCCTCTAGAAATCTGATGACCAGACATGGTTACAGAATATCCAGAATCCAGGGTTTTCTAACCACATAAATTCCTCAAGCTATCATAAAGGTTTACATTTTAGTTTATCCATAAAACTCATGCTAATAATATGTTCCTTTCAGTGCAAATCTAGAATGAGTACAATAACATAATGTACATATTTTACCCAGCATCATGACTTGTGACTTACATATGCTTCATAAATTATCAAATAACAAGCTGAAATGTACTTAGTCTGTTTCACAAAGTTCTACAGCCATTTATTTTCTTTTGTGTTTTTTTTTTTCAAGTTTTAGCAGCAATTTATTAAGCAAGATTTCCTGATTTCTTCCCTGGAAACGTGTCTATCCATTCTTTGGGGAGTTCTTTATACTGGATAGCAATCTGATTGCATTTAGGCAGTGAAGATCAGCTCTTTGAATGACCAAAATAATGTACCCTTAAAAAAATAAAAGAATACATTTACAGGAATCTATGAAATCCATTACTTTTTCTAAACTTTTTTTTTAATTCAGTTTGTGTGCATTTTCCAATAGAAGGCTTTGTCTGGTCCATTTTTTCTCTAATTTATTTTGCTAAAGTAAACCTGACACGGGACTGAGTCCTGGGACCAACATTTGAGTTATAGTTAATGAAAATTTAGAGCACAAAAGCACTTCAATTATTCATATTTCCTGATTGATACTGAAAAATGGGTGCATATATGTGTGTTCTTTTGATAGGGTTCAAATTAGCAGTGAGCCTTTGAAAATTGGTCCTTCATAACTTCCACAAATGTCTTTTACCAGCTTATCTTGAGCAAAACAGAGACTTTTAAATCAAACTTCTATTTCATCTATTTCTTTCTTTATTACTGAAATGAATAAAGTAATTTTGTATGGAAACTTAAATGCTTATCAAACTTGGGAAGCAATAAGTACAACAATAAAGCCATTTGTTAGAAGCTTCGTATATTATTATATTATATTATTATGACTAGAGTGATACAATTGTCTTTTCATAGGGAGTTACAGGGATTTTTTTTAAGCTGTGAACCCAGACATGTCACATCTGTGCAAGGCAAAGAACCAAAAATTGTGTCCAGTTGAACTCACTGAAATTCGTTTAAGCAAAGGAACTTTCGAACTAGGAACCAACAGCCCTTCATTTCATCACTTGCAACACAGACAAGACTCTCAGTCACAGGCTTGACAAATCCACATTCAGGTCCATATGGCCATTTATCCTCCCTATGTCTTTGAAAATAAAATACTGTGAAGGCGGCATTTGAGTTTTTGGTGACAAATTACTTTTCTCAATGGAATCAAAGGCTGTGGCCATCTGCAGTGAAATAGATGAGCCACAGCTGGCTTTCATAATAATCAATCCCGATTGCGGTAGGACCGTGGCACTTCTGGATTGATTGTAAGGACCCGCTGTGACAAACAAGACTGACCAATTCAGCCACGTAGGCAACCAGTTACTTCTCATGTTTAGATGCAGACTCTACCTCATGCCATCAGAGGGAAGGGAAGAGATGAAAATCATCCAGTATACTTTGGTCAATAGTGGACACGTGAAAATTCTTAAATCAGATGTGGAGACCTAAACGATCTACGTGATATGCCAATAGTGAGCCTAGATGTATGTTGTAGCAACAGTGTGGGAATCTCAATGGACTAGGAACTTATGTCATGCCTCTTCAACCTACACATACATGCTGAAGAATACTTCCTTATGAATAACTCCTGCTTTATGCATGGTAATTCACTTGATTTCACCTTTTCTCTTATGTTCCCCCCGCCCCCAACCCCAGTGCAGCTGATTCAACCAGGGATGGACACCAGTGAAAAGGCAGGCAGTTCATAAGCATAGTAGTGACTTGTGGCCCAAGCCAATCAGATCTTCCTTTGGGAATTTGGAATGGAACATCTAAGACACTGAGTTAGTTAGCCGTGAAGAATTAAACTTAAAAGCTACATAACCTCTGAGGTTGGGTAAACTAGTATAGACCGAACATTAGTGGCAGAAAAGGAAGAGTAACAATGGCTAACAAATGTTGAATGTTTACTCTGTGCTAGACATTATGTTAAATGTTTATCATCCACCATCTACTCTAAACCTCACATCACTATTAAACCTTTTGACAGATGCTGTCTGTATCCCTATATAATTGATGAAAATTCTGAAATTTGGGGAGATTAATTAAACTCCCCATTCATGTGCATATAAAGTAATGCCAGACTATTCAGCTATAGAACTAGAAATCTTGGCAGGAGAGGGGGATGGAGAAAGAGAGAAGCAGAAATAACCTTACTATGTAGCCTTGAGGTAGTGATCTTCTCTTTTTACAGCTTTTGAGTTGCAGTTCCCCTAGACCTAAACATTCGTTGATCTCTGTCCTTAGGTTCCCTTAGCTCCCCACTGTATCTCTAGATTTGTGTACGGTACCCAATACTTTGGGTAGAGTTCATCGAGAGAAAGCAAAGATCATATTTGTCTTCATATTGATGTTTGGTAATTCACTTTGATTTCAAAGATTTGACTTTAGCATTGTGTTTTTCCTGATTAAAAGATAACCAAGTAGTGACTGTGAGCAAATGTGAAATTTCAGTTTTTTTCAACTTTACTTTTCAACTTACAAGAAGTTCCCAAAACCAAATCAGAAAATGTTTATGTATTATTAATAATCTACATGATTTGAATATACATGTGCTGCTTCTTCCCTCTAGTATCATTTTCATGTTGTGATATATTAAATCTGTTCCAAATGAGAAGGTCACTAATGGTTTCAGCCTATTATAATGTTTCAATTTTGGAAATACAACCCCAGTTTGGAGGTAGCAGCGCTGGTCCCTTTCTCCACTTTTTAGCAACTAGTTAAATTATTACTCTAAGGATGAGACATTGGGGGATTTATACCCAATAATCTTTTCTCAAAGCCTGGAAAAGAAGAAAGCCTGGATGATTCAGACAGCCCAAAATTTCTGAAGCCTGCTTTCTTATGTAGGAGCGACATTCAAAGAAGCACAAAAATTCTGTACGATTCTATGGCTTACATCGTTGGTGCATTTCAGTTCCCTAGATTTTATTGTCCTGCACTTTGAGGATGGGAATTTTAACTTCATTGCCAAGCTGGGTTAATTCAATTTTCAACTCTTCAAAGGCAAGATTCTGCAAAGGCTCCAACACCAACTGCATGGCTCAGTCTGGGCCAGGCCTCCATCCTGTCTCGGGGTCCATCCACATTTGTGTGCTCCATGTTCTACAAGCAGACAGCACAATCACTGTCTTTTTTCCAGAGAGTAGACTACTGCTATGTTTGGCAGTAGTTAACTGTTTAAGCAAATGTAGGATACTGGAATAGCAATTTAAGATGTATAATGAGACACAGAAATAGTTCCTTAGCATTTTCCATTACTTTCATAATGCTTCACCATCATTCTCTCTAAAATTGTTTCTCTTTGTTTTATAGGGGGGAGAAAAGAAAAGGTTATTTATTGCAAAAATGTAAAGACTCCTCTATTCTCTTTGATATTGTTCACAAATTCTGTGTCATTATAGACAAATTGTTGAGAAGATTTGCAGATAATCTTGTCCCAATTTTCTTAAACTCATTCTACTGTATTTTTCCCTTAGAGTAATGTCCTCACTGTAATGGAATTTCAAATATATTAACAGATATTGCCATCGATTTTCCTCCACATTGAATGACTATTAAATGTATATGCTGCATTCATATAAATAAAAAATGTAAAAATCATTCAAATATATACATTTATATTTTACATAATTCTACTCATTTCTATAGCATATTTTTGAGTAATAATTGTTCATTTGCATTTCTTTGAGTCGTAGGGTTTTGCTACACTGCAAAGTTCACACTGGGGCAGGAAAAATATTCAACAGAGTATATTGAAAGAGAAGTTGAGAATAATAAACTTGTGAGCTACTTAAAACCCAACAAAATCCAGCTCCTTCATTATACACATACACTGAAATGTCTAATCAGGATTAAACCAAGTTATGCTGGTTAATTTTATGTATAAATGATATATATGTAAATATATTTACACATATAAACATATATACATACACACATGCACACATATCTATTTAAGAAAAGAATCTACTGAAGAAATATTGCATGTTCACATCAAGTGTTTTCAGAAATATTAAAATGTCTGCTTGTGGTAAGTATTACAAAGATTAGACAGAATAAGAGGGCTAGACAATGATGGAGGCATCATGTTGTCATGCAATAGGGACAGCATCTATAACAAGGCGCCATTTGAATATCGAACTGTCAAGCTGATGGACTCTGTTTTCAGTTTGGGGGAAGATCATTCCAGGTGGAGGATGCAACAAAGGCATGCTGGTTCTGTTCGAGACCCAGTGAGGGGGCCAAGAGGCTGGAAGGGCTGGAAACAGTAAAAGGTGGTAAGACTTGTAGTCAGAGAAGGACCAGATCAAGCAGTGTCTCACAGGCAATGGAAACGTTTTGCATTCTACTCCAGGGAGAGAGCTGCGGATAATAGGAGAGCTCTAAACAGAGGGGTAGCATGATTGGATGCATATTTTTAAGGCTTACTCTCTCACGTTTGGGGTTTTTTTAATTACCGTGTGTGTTGTGAGCTCAAGCACGGAGTGCACTGTCCAGTTGGCTGTGGTGTACTATGCTCACTCCATTGTCTCACGCGAGGTCAGCTCCACTCGTGCACTTTACCCTCTTTTTCATTTTATTGAGGTCAAATTGGAAGACATTATATTAGTTTCGGATGTACGACATAACAATTCAATATTGGTGTATACTACAAAATGATCACCCCAATAAATCTAGTTACCATCCAACACCATACAAGTGATCCTCTTAACCCATTCCGCCCACTCCCACTTCCTCTCTGAAAACTACTTATCTCTTCCCTGTATCAAAGTTTTGTTTTGTTTTGCTTGTTTTGTTTGCTTAGTTTTTTAATATTTCACATACAAGTAAAATTACTCGGTATTTGTCTTTGTCTGTCTGACTTATTTCACTCAGCATAAGGCCGATCTGTATGGCCACAAAAGGGAAGGTTTTCTTCTTTTTATGGCAGAGTATTCTTCCATTGTATATTATATCACCCTTCTTTACGCATCTATCCCTCAGTGTACACTTAGGTTGTTTTCATATCTTAGCTACTGTAAATAATGCTTCAATTAACATAAGGGCGCATATATCTTCTTGAATTAATATTTTCATTTTCTTTGGAAAAGTACTCCAAACTGGTGTTGATGAATCAAATGGTATTTCTATTTTTTAGTTTATGAGAAACTTCCATACTCTTTTCCATAGTGACTATGCAAATTTATATTCCCACCACCAATGTATAAGGGTTCCCTTTCTCTACATCCTCTCCAACACCTGTTATTTCTTATCTTTTTATAATAGTCATTCTAACAGGTGTGAGGTGACATCTCATTGTGGTGTTGATTTGATTTTCCTGATGATTATGTGCTATTAAACATCTTTTCATGTGCCTGTTGGCTGTCTGCATACCTTCTTTGGAAAAATGACATGAGATCCTCTCCCATTTTTTTTTTTTAAGATTTTATTTATTTATTTGACAGACAGAGATCACAAGTAGGTAGAGAGGCAGGCAGAGAGAGAGGGGGAAGTAGGCTCCCTGCTGAGCAGAGAGCCCCATATGGGGCTCGATCCCAGGACCCTGAGATCATGACCTGAGCCGAAGGCAGAGGCTTTAACCCACTGAGCCACCCAGTAGCCCCTCCCATTTTTTAATCACTTTTTTTTTGCTATCGAATTGAGTTCTTTATATATTCTCTATCTTACCAACAACTTATTAGATGTATGACTCGCAAATATTTTCTCCCATTAAGTAGGCTGCCTTTTCGTTTTGTTGATGATTTCCTTTCCAGAAATTCTCTAGATTGATGTAGTCCCACCTGTTTGTTTTTGCTTTTCTTGCCCTTCCTTTTAGAGTCAGATCCAAAAGTTCGATGCCAAGACTGATGTCGAGGATCTTGCTGCCATGTTTTCTTCTAGGAGTTTTATGGTTTCAGGTTTCACATTGAAGTCTTTAATCCATTTTGAGTTAATTTTTGTATGGTGTAAGATAGTGGTCCAGTTTCATTCTTTTGCATGTGGCTGTCCATTTTTCTCAACACCATTTACTGAAGGACCTGTTCTTTTCTCCACTATATTCTTGGTTTTTTTGTTACAAATTCATTGGTCATAGACGTGTGGATTTATTTCTGAGATCTTCACTCTGTTCTATTGATCTACCCGTCTGTTTTTATGCCAATACCATGCTGTTTTGGTTACTGTAACTTAGCTGTACAGTTTGAAAGCAGAAGATGTAGTAATTTCAGTTCTTCTTTGTAAGATTACTTTGGCAACTTGGAGTCTTTTGTGGTTCTGTACAAATTTTGTAATTATTTCCTCTAGTTCTGTGAAAAATGCCTTTGGAATTTTGATAGGAGTTGAATATGTGGATTGCTTTGGGTGGCACGGATATTCTAATTATAATTTAATTCTTCCAATCCACGAGCATAGAATGCTCATTTATTTGTTTTTCAATTTTTTTTCATCAATGTGTTACAGTTCTCAGTGTGTCTTTTACCTCTTTGGTTAAACTTATTACTAGATATCTTACTTTTTTTGATGCAATTAACTGCTTTCTTAACTTTCTCTCTGATAATTTGTTCTTAGAGTATAGAAACATAACCAATTTTCATATATTAATTTTGTATACTGTAACTTTTCTGAATTCGTATTTTACTTCTAACAGCTTTTTTGGTAAAGTCTGCAAGGTTTTCTATATTTTCAATACTATGTTGAATAAAAGTTGGAAGAGTGAGAATCTTTGTCTTGTTCCTGATCTTAAAGGGAAAGCTTTCAGGTTTTCACCATGCAGTATAATATTAGAATGGTTTTGTCATATATGGTTTTTCTTATGTTGAGGTACATTCTGTCTATATCCAGTTTTTTGAGAGTTTTTATCATAAATTGATGTTGAATTTGTCAAATGCATTTTCTGCATCTATTGAGAAGATTATATGGTTTATTTTATTAATGTGGTATATCACATTGTTCTGTGATGTTGAACCATCCTTGTATCTCTGGAATAAATTCCACTTGATCACAATGTATGATCTTTTTAACATATTGTTGAATTTTACTTACTAATATTTTGTTGAAGATTTTTGTATCTATGTTTATCAGGGATATTGGCCTATAATTTTCTCTCTCTCTCTCTCTTTCTTTCTTTTTCTTTCTTTTTAATTTTTCTCTGGTATCCTTGTCTGGATTTAGTTTTGGCTGGGCTCGTAAAATGAGTTTGGAAGCATTTCATCCTCTTCAATTTTCTGTAGGAGTTTGGGAAGGCTAGCTACTAAATCCTTGAATGTTAGGTAGAATTTACCAACAAAGCCATTTGCTTCTGTACTTTTGTTGGGAGGTATTTGACTGATTTAATCTCCTTACTCATAACTGGTCTGTTCAGGTTTTCTATTCTTCATGACTCAGCCTTGAAAGATTGTATGTTTCTAAAATTTATCCATTTCTTCTATGTTGTCCAATTTGTTGGCATATAATTGTTTATAATAATCTTTTATGATCTTTAGTATTTCTTTGGTATCATTTGTAACTTCTCTTGAATTTCCACTTGTATTTATTTGATACTTTTCTCTTATTCTTGGTGAGTCTAGCTAAAAGAAACTAAAAGCTAGAGCTAAAGACTTAGCTCTTAGTTTCATTGATCTTTTCTATTGTTTTGTTGTTGGTGGTGGTGTTTATTCTTATTTTAGTCTCTATTGCATTCATTTCCACTCTAATGTTTATTATTTCCTTCCTTCTACTAACTTTGGGCTTTGTTCATCTTTTTCTAGTTCCCTTTGGTGTAAAGTTAGATTGTTTGAGACTTTTTGTGTTTCTTGGGTAAGCCTGGTTGCTATGAGCTTCCCTCATAGAACTGCTTTTGTTGTATCCCATAGATTTTGGATTGTTGCATTTTTATTTCATTTGTATCTAACTTTTTAAAATATTTCCCTTTTGATTTCTTCATTGGCTCATTGGTTATTGAGTAACATGCTGTTTAGTTTCCACATATTTGTGATTTTTCCAGCTACCTTCTTATAATTGATTTCTAACTTCATACTACTGTGAGTGGAGAAGATGCTTCAGATGATTTCAATCTTTGTAAATTTACTGAGACGTGTGTTGTGTCCTAACACGTGATCTATCCTGGATAATTCCATGTGCACTTAAGAAGAATGTGTATTCTGCTGCTTTTGGATGGAATGCTCTATATGTATCTCTTAAGTCTCTCTGGTTCATATGCCATTTAAGGTCAATGTTTCCTTATTGATTTTCTGTCTGATCATTCACTTTACCTATCTTGCCCCCAGCGGCACTTGGATTTGTGACCCTTATTCCAAGCTCTTACAATTTCTGTCTCTTACCACATAATAGGAGATAATTCTTAAAACACAAGCTCAAGCTGCTACCCTTTATGTATCATTTTTTTCTTTCAATGAACCAGTTTTCCTCAGACCTTGCCATGTTAACATTCTGAATTGTAAAATAGTTCTAAAACTTCCAAGTCTTCTGGGACTTGTTACGGCACTCAGAATAGTTCAGGCCAAAAACTAGACATACCAGAAATCATGAGCTTGTTGCCAGCTAGAGACCAGATTGGTTTTAAAGATCTTTTAAATTTCTCTTGAAGAAGAACTGGGACAGGACTCATCCTAGGTCATACTAGGAAATGAGGAGGTCAGCCATAGTATCTCATAAAATATACTCCTTGATTCCAAAACATATGTTATAGAAATAACAGTTGAAAATTCACTTCCAGTACAGACTTGAAGAGGGAAGGAAATATCTAAAAAGCAAACTAAATATGTTTAGAAGTGGAAAGGAAATTGTATCCCTTTCTTCTGGTAATGATATATATAAAAGTCAAATTGGGAGGAGGGAGGGCAGAAAGAAACAGCTACCTTTTTTGTACGACATTCCCTCCATTCGGCTTCCTTCTTGGGTACCAAGCATGTCAGTGGAATTCAGAACTCTCACTACCGTGCATAGGACCTACAAGACACCCCAATTTAACATTTCATGGAAGATCAAAATATCACAGATTAACATTTAGTTTACCCTCATGGGACTCCTAGCACTGGTCCAACAATACTCTAGAATTGACTCATAGAGTCTATAAAATTGTCCAAGCAAATTTAATTTTTATTTGCACTGTTTAATATGCATTACCAGTTAGATTTATTAAGCATGTACTATGTGTCAAGCACTCTGGGCTCTGGATATTAGGTCTTGGGTATAACAGATTAATAAAAACTATTCCTTCCTTAATGAATGCATGTTTTAGTAGAGTAGACAGAACTATAAATAGATAAACGGTGATGTAGTCTATTAAGTGTTATTACTGAGGTGAAAATAAACTGTGAATGCAGAGAGGACACTATCTTGCTGAAGGAAGATCTCACGCAGAATTGATCACCTCACTTTTCACTTGTCATTTTATAACTTAACTCATACTAGCATTCAGAAAAAAAAATAATTTCATATATCACAAATCCTATAAGGTTGTAAAGGTAAGATAGTAGATGAGTTTCAATAACAACTTAAAGACATTGAACTGTATGCTGTAGCAATGGGAATCCACTGAGAGTGTTTAAGCAGAAGAGATACTAATTTTAATTACATTACCTCATTTATAACCCTAGACCAGGCCTCTCTTCTGAGTATCTGATTCATAGGTCCAACAGCCTGTATTATTTACTTCTCTACTTGAAGGTATCACAGATCTTGCAGACATAGCAAAATCAAAATTCTTGATTTCTTTCTAATCTAGTTTTTCTCCAGATCTTCACTATCTCTAACAGTGAATGACATGACCATCTACCCACTGCCTTAGAAGCCATTCACGTGTCTTCCTTTTTCCTCATCCCCCATCACCAAGTCCTTTAGTTTTTCTACTTCCAGGTTGTATTTTGGATCTGTCCATTCCTATTTATTTCCATTACTATCACCCTGGTCCAAGCCACCCTCTTGCTACATTTTTCCTATGACAAAAACCTCCTCCTGGGTTTTTCCACTTCCACTTATGCTTCTTTCCAGGACATTCTCTATAGCAGCCAATAGTCTTTCTCTAATTTATACCATAGCACTTAATTCACATCCTTCATAAAACATACTGCAGCCTGTAATTAGATAGATAATAGTGATGCATGATAGATAGGTAGATAGATCAACAGAATGGTAGACAGATAGGTGGCTGTTATTTGCTTCTTTAATGTCTGCCTCCCCCATTAGACCAATACACTGCAACCTCCATGGAGTCTCTTTTATTCACCAGATCCTCAACATCAAAGTGCTCAGTGAACTTTTGTTGAATGAATGAAATATACCTTTGTCTTTTTTCATCATTTTTCTTTGAACTTATGTAACTAATTTTCATATACTTCCAAGTTAATTTACTTAGATGTCTAAAAATTCCTTCCCCTGACCACTTTCTACTAGGTGCAAAGAAGAATAGAAGAGAGAACATTTCACCTACTCCTTTCCACTGCAAAGCATTAAGAAAACAACATTGCAGGGTGTTTTCAAATGCTATAATGCAATTTTAAAAACTCCCACTGACCACCGAATTTCTTATTTTTCCATACATGACCAATTTCCAGCTGTCTGGAATTGGATATTTAAATAGATATCCGCTTATTCTATCATGAAAATGAAGCAGATAGTTAAGTCTGCTTCTCTATTGTTTATGTCTTGAGCAAAATAAAAAAGTAAATAAATAAAATTATTACACTCAAACATCGCTTAAATATATAAGCATTATAGGTAACTTTTCACTGCAAGTACACGTAAACATTTTTCTTGTGTTATTTCACTCCCACTTCTAACCAAAACATTAAAAAAAAAAAAAAAGACTTTTCTTGCAATCCTTGCAGAATTTCAAGCCTTAGTCAAAGAAGAAAATCCCAAAAATCTTTTCAGAAATCCTATTTGGGCGTTATTCCCAGCCTAATTTTGCAGACCCAAGATGTTTGGGCAGTCCTGGTATGCCAGGGATAAGCAGTTGAGGATTTTTATTTGAATCAAACCCGAACTCCAACCCTAATTAAAATACCACAACATTGTTAACTCCTTGACTATGTTAGACATTGGTTTAGTTGAACTAATTCCATTTCTGGAATACAGCCTCACATTTATGTTCCTGCTGATTGCTTATATTTTCATTTTGGCTCTCCCATTGCTTTTCAAAGGATAGAAGTATTATCTGTTTTTTTGCTGTGAAAACATCTCTGGAGTTACATAAAGAAAGCAAAATTACTAAAGCCAGATAACATAGATAGGGTAACAGAAACTTCTAGAGCCTTCTGTTTTATCCATTTTTCTTCCTCTGATGACTGAGGATGGTGCAAAAGATGTCTTGTGACACTTTTGATTGTCCTGTACATTTTGGAGAAAGGAATACTGACTATAAGTAGATAGATAGATATAGATACAGATATAGATATAGATATATATAAATTGGCAAGTGCATTAGTGATGACATATAAGTTCATAGTCCTCAGTGTCGGAAGCATGAGCTGGCAGCATTAGTGCAAACTCTTTATGTGTTTATACAAGCAAGTATATATGTAATTGATGCTTAGAAGTTGCCATTTTGTAAAAGCATGCCCTAAGTTCTTTGAAATACCACCAAAGAAAATCAGCAAAGGACAGGTTCTCTGTCCCTCATCCCAAGACCACTTTACATGCGTATCCACCTTTTGATCCTGTTCCCTTCAAACCTTCTTTAAGCCCCTAAATTTTAACTTGCATTACCGGTTGCTAGCATGGCTGCTATTCCCTCATTACTATTTCACTGGGAGTTCTGGAGCCTGGTATGAGGTCAAATATAAAGTGACAAGTGAAAACCAAGGGGTTTCAAAGTACAAATTGTATATGATCTTCTTGCCATAACAGAATAGTGTCATTGTCCTCTAAAATTAGAGAATCTATGTTCTTCTACTCCAGAGAATTAGCACTATGAATGCTACTTGACAGCTATAGGAACTCTGGAGAGATTTGGAAATGTTCCCTAGTAGCAGAAGTAGGAAGTTCCTAGATTTCCTATATACTTTCCTCAATTCATAAATGCATCATTTATTAAATTGCACAGTTATTTACTGGCCATGTCTCCTAAGTGCTGTGCAAAGAGCAATGAGAAAAGCTCCCAAATTTCTCTCTAATGGAACTCATACTCTACTTGGGAAGACAGTTAACAAACAAATGAGTAAGTACAATATATATTAGCTCAGAGGATGGCAAATGTTGTAGAGAGAAGTAAGTCAGGAAAGGGGAACAGGACTGTGAGCTGAGAGTGGAAATATTGGGTAGTAAATGGAATTTTAATAGAGTGATCACTCCCCACACTCACCACATAAAAGACATTTCATAAAAATCTTGAGTCATGCAGGCAGGGTATCTAGGGGAAGAACATGCTATATAGAGGGGACAGTGAATCAAAGGACTTGAAAAAGTGCATGCCTTTTGTGTTGGAGGCACAGCAAGCAAGCCGGAGGTCCATGTGGAGAAGGTAGGAAGAAGGTGTAGGAGATGATGTCAGAGGGGTCAGAAGTAGGGGGAAAGGAGTCCAGGGAGGGACTCATTGACAATGCAAGGACTTGGCAGTTATGCTTTAGTCTGAATGAGACCAGGAGCCCTTGGAAGTTTACTACTTTTCTAGGACTGTCTTAGCAAAATACCACAAATTAAGTGACATAAAACAAGAGATATTTTTTTCTTTCTTAGTTATGGAGATCAAAATTCCATGCTACCTCCCAAGATTCTAAAGGAAAGTCCTTCCTTGCCTCTTCCCACCATTGCTGGCTCTAGGCATTCCTTAGCTTGGGACTACATCAACGAAATCTCTGTCTCCGTGTTCATGTCATCTCCTCTGCGTCACTCTGGTGTCTTTTCCTCTTCTGTCTCTGATAAGGACACTGGTCATTGGAGTTAGAGCCCACCCAGATAATTATCTTAAGATCCTTAACTTAATTATATATAAAGACTTTTTCTTTTTTTCCCCAAATAAGGTCACATTCAGAGGTTGCAGAGGTTACCATGTGAACATCACTTTTGTGGGTCCAAATTCAATCTGTCCATAGAGTTCTGAGTAAAGGAGTGGCAGAATTTCATTCTAGTTCCTGTGGTGACAATGGACTATAGGGAATCAGGACAATGGCACAGTAGAATCCGACAAACCACAAGACACAAAGTGAAAATTCAGGTGAGTATGTGGCCTCTATGTGAACAGTAGTAATGGAGACAGTGAGAAGTAGTTGGATTCTAGATATATTTTAAAAGTAGAGATGACAGAATTACAAAAGACTTTATGTGAAATGTAAAATAAAAGGTAGAGTCGGGGCGCCTGGGTGGCTCAGTGGGTTAGGGCCTCTGCCTTCAGCTCGGGTCATGATCCCAGTGTCCTGGGATCAAGCCCCGCATCAGGCTCTCTGCTCAGCGGGAAGCCTGCTTCCTCCTCTCTCTCTGCCTGCCTCTCTGCCTACTTGTGATCTGTCTGTCAAATAAATGAGTGAAATCTTTAAAAAAATTAAAAAATAAAAACAAGGTGTTTAAAAAAAAAAAAAGGTAGAGTCAAGGGTGAATCCAAGATCTTGGGCCTAAATATTTGTGACTTACTTTGGATGGATACGGTAGGAATGCCTCTATTTCTATAAAGCTTTTATATTTGGGAGGTCAAGGTCATTAACTAGCTGTTAGTCCTCATCTAACAGGTTTCAGGATGGATGTCATTCCCTATGGCAGCCTTCTCTGACTTCAGAAGTTTAGATAAACTTGTCTCTATGCTCTGCACCCTAAGCTAATCCCTATTATAAATTTCTGGTCACTTGTTTTAGTTTGTTTTTGTAAACTACCGCAGAAGTTAGTAACTTAACACAACCAAACAGAAAACATGTATTTAGCTCATGGTTTTGCAGACTGACAACTGGCTTATCTTGACAGTGCTTCTGCTGGGCCATGGACTGCTGATCTTTCCTGGACTTCCTCATGCATCTATAATTTTTTAGTAGGTCAGCAGGAGCTGGCTGAATCATAATGGCCTCAGGTGAGATGACTGTGATGGCTGGGATCTTTCATCCTCTACAGGCTGGCCTAAACTTATTTACAAAGCAGTACAAGGGTTCCAAGAGTGTTCGTGCAAAAGTTACAAGGTCTCTTGAAGACTACCACGTTCAGAATTGGCACAATTTCTCCTCCAATTTTAGTCAAAGCAAGCAACAAAACCAGTCCAGCATCAAAGGATGAGGAAATAGATCCCCTCTATCTATTGGAGAAGTTATTATGTATTATTGAGGCTTTTGCAAATCTATAGTGTCATTTAATATAACTGCTTATTTTTGTGTCTCTCTTCCCAGCTAACTACCCTATAAGCAGGGACACAAGTCTCTCCTGTTCACTGCTGTATCCCAAAACAATAGATGCTGAATATGAGTGTGTGTGTGTGTGTGTGTGTGTGTGTGTGTGTGTGTGTGTATTTTTTTAATGAATGAGTTGAAGAATGAGTGAGGAAAAAATATCTGAACTAATGTGGGCATTCGTAAGAAATGGTCAAAATAAGCATTATTTCTAAATTTTTAAAAACACAATACATATTTAGAGTAACTTTTTAAGAGAGCTAGATACTCATTGGCTTTATAGTCACCTAGAACAATGATTTATTTTAGATTGTTTGTAGAATGGTTGTATTTGTATATACAAGTTAACAATACAGTTACCTCTTGAGTTGTAGTGGAGGTTATACAGATTCATTTTTCTTTAAGGGTTAGAGTTCAAGTAAATCTCTTCTTTGCATAAGTCACATTGGTCTCCTTTGAAAAGCCGTGCAGAAACCAAAGTTTTTCAAAAGCACGCTTTTGTTCTTCACTGATACTCATCTTAGAATCTCACGCAAAGGATTCATTAACGGTGATATGCCTTTGTTGTTAAACAATGCTATTGTCTGGGAAACTCCAAGTGTTTTACAGATGGAATACAGAAGCAAGTTGTTACTCTTTTTGCAGTGGAAACATATAAGGGCTTTGGTGATAGAGATAAGAACTGAATTTAAAATCTCAGTGCTCACTAATGACTTCATCCCCAAAGCCTCATTCATTTTTCTCTATTACTCCATGCACCCTGAAGAATTTACACTACTGAAGGAGAAGGTTCTGTCATCCCAAAATGCCTCCTTGGCATGAGGGTTATTTTGAGTGAAAGGCAATCAAACCCAGCAAAAGCTCTTTTCCTTTCCTGTCTACTGCTTAAATTTACATGGGAGAAGGGCCTGTACCAGGACGATAGCCATCACCAGAGACAACTTTTACCCAAGAAATATCTTGTATCTTCATAACAGGGCAAGCTTTGCTTTCCAAACACCTCCTCTGCCTTCCGGTGATGGCCTTTCTTCTCTTTGTAGCCCCAGTCCCCAACTCCTTTCCTTAGCTCAGGATGTTATGTAAGCCTCAATTGCTTGACTGCCTTTGGGATTCACATTTTTATGGGGCCCCCATATGTGGGAAATTAAATTTGGTTAATCTGTTTTGTATCAATTTAATTATTAGACCATCCAAAGAATCTGGAAGAGAAAAAGGGAAGGTTTTTCCTTCCCTACCCTACCTACCTCCCTCGCTCTAACTCCTTTTAGACTCTCTTACATCTTTCAAACCCTCCTTCATGCGAACTTCTCTCAGCACTGAACCTGAATGTCTTCCAGAGCCTCATTGATCTAAATACATCAACATGTTGTTTTTGCAGATTGTCTGTCTGCTGCAGTTAGTCTAATAAGCCTGCTGGACTGTTCAGTTCTGTGTTTGGTCCTTGTGTTTTGTACTCAGTACATCAGAGGTGTGGAAACACAGGAGGAACCTGAGGAACCATTCCACTAGAGCATCTCCTGGAAAAGCTTCAGCTCTCCAAAGAATCTTTCCTTTTTTCTAAGAACAAAAACATCTGGGAAGTGAAAACACAGTAAGGAGCTTTCTAGGGGCCCTACCGATAAATGACAAGTGAGAGTTCAGTTCTTTGGAAAATTGAAGGGAATAAGGATGAAGAAAAAAGAAAGAAAAGGTGGTCTGCATCAAGTGAATATACTGTTGACGATTAGGAACTTACATTTGCTGGGAAGTGAAGATCGAGAGGAGTTAAGGGGTCTGAGTTCAACGAGGGATCCAAGCCTCCGAAAGTCAAATGCTGGGAGAGGCAGGGTTGGGCAGGGAAAGCCTCAGAGGAGTCCTGCCCTGGGCAACACAGATGGGCCTTCAGAGCCCCATTACACTTGGTCATGGCCTAAGAGCTGCCTGAAGAGGGGAATTGTGCCGATGTCAATGGCTGCTGGCTGTCAGCTCCCTTCCCTCCTTGCTGCAGCGCCCCAAGGTTTTCCTTGAGGGAGATCCAAGTGACACACCTCCTTCCTTGGCTGCCAGAGAACTGGAAGTAGTTTTAAAATACTGGGGAAAGGGCTGAATGCTGGACTAACCAGAACTCTTGTCACCTCCACTGGGCAGGTGGCTAGAAGCGCGAAGATGGCAATCGAAAGATAACTTAAAAGAATCCTAATGTATTCGGTCATTCTGTTAATCAGCATAATTTTTTAATCATTTGTGGTTTGTGTGCCCTTTTTGGAGGTTTTACTTGTCATTGTGTTTATGGGAAATTGACAGTTATTAATTGTTTTTAAGCTTGAACCAGTCCTTATTAGAATTCAAATATATTTCCCACTACTGGGTCCAATATCTATGTAATCATTTATCTTACAGTGAATTTTACTGTAAGTGTAATATTTACAAGAAGCAATTTGTCATTCTTGGGTTAAGTATAGAAACTTCGATATTTTCTGGATAAATGTGTCAAAATAACTAAGATTCAAGCAACAGTAGAGAACAGGAAGCTTATAATACAGCATTTTAGATTAGAGTTGGGAGGTTTGCTATCCGGTTTGAGTCCGTTATCGTTACTGTTTTTATAAATATGATTTTCCAATTATTAACCATCATTAGTATTAATGGCACTAATGCTGGTAATCTGTCTCACTAAGGATTTCAAAGTGCTGTATTTTTTTATATGCTAAATGAGTTTCAGGGCTCCAGCAGTGATTCCCACCCTGATTTGCTACATCCCCAAGTCTCCAAACACAATTAATTTTAATTCATAGATGAATATGCCATTCAGCACTTTAGGTTACAGAATGGGGTGGCGGCCCCTCACAAACGATTTTGGAATATTTCAATTCCCTACAGACTTCAATCTCTAATCTAATTGGCAATACATCCCCCTTTCCTCACCGGGGATAGCACTCCTTGTCATTTAAACGTTGCTCTCTGTATGTGTTCTCAGGGCTGGGGAGCCCTGATGAGTGCGTGCAGGTGGCATAGGGAGGTGGGGTTGTGGGGAGACAAAGGTCCCTGGCTGAGGCCCAGAGGTACAAAGGATCTGTCATGCTTGTGCCCCGTGTTTCCTTCCTGAGACCCGCTCCTCCGTTCTTTGTAACACCGCAGTCACATCTCTCCACATTTCCCACTCATCCTTCTATCCTCGACTCTGGGGCACCTGGGTGGCTCAGTGGGTTAAAGCCTCTGCCTTCGGGTCAGGTCATGGTCTCAGGTTCCTGGGATCAAGTCCCACGTTGGGCTCTCTGCTCAGCAGGGAGCATGCTTCCCCCTCTCTCTCTGCCTCCTGCTCTGCCTACTTGTGATCTTTCTTTCTCTGTCAAATAAATAAATATCTGTCAAATAAATAAATAAAATCTTATCCTCACCTCTGAGCATACCCAGTTGATTTTCCCAGCTGGTTGTGTCTCTCATGCCGCCCTGCCTCTGTACCTGTGTTCACTAGACCTGGCACACACCTGCAGCCCCGCCAGCTCCCCTTGCTTGTCCAACAGCACTCTGCCTTCAGGAGTCATATCAAGCGTTGCCTAGTTTGTAAAGGCCTTAATCACTCCAACTGTGCTTTGCCTTCCTTGCGTTCTTTCCTCTGTACTCTTTTCCTTTGCTCAGATGTCCAGTATTAGACTCAATCTGATTCCATGCTCGCTTCCATCACCTCCAATAAAAATGAGAGCAAGGACCATCTCTTTCGAGATAAGCAGCCCTAGGTTCTTGCCAACAAAACACTCAATGGATATTTGCTGAATGACTAAATGAATGAATGCACCCTTGTTCCTTGTTCCCACACATGGGGGTGGAGGGCGGGTGGGGGGGGTGAGCACCTGCACCTTGGTCTCTGAGGGCCTGCTGCGAGATCTCTCACGGCCTGGGTCTGAGTGCGCCCAAGTGCAGCTCTAGCACTACCCTTGTTAGGATCTCATCCCCAAACACTGTCTGGCGTTCACCAAAGGAGCTTTCTCTCCACCTTCATTGAAATCTGGCTTTTCCTTGGCATTGTTGGTCCTCAGCTCATTGCTAGAAGAAAATATCTCTGATAGAATAATTAAAATAACTATGAGTTCATGTACTACTCTAAGTGTAAACTTGTTAATGTGTCAATTTTGCCAGTAATATGTGCATTGAAAAAAAGAATGGGATGCCAGTAAAACATAGAAATAAACTTCTAATGGTGGCATTTCAGGAAATAGGAGAGGACAGATGGGAAGATATTTCTGGACCAGCAGCTTCTGGATGCCCTTCACTTTGTACCACACAAGCCATTTCCTATTCCTGTACAGAAGGTTGGATTGCTTGCTACAACACTCTCTAGCTCTCCTGAGAATAGTACTTCTATTTCTGTCTTTTATAAAAAGGTAGAGGCACCAGTCCTTCTGGTTGTCGGGGACCAGGAAGGAGCCTTCTTCATACAATGGCAAGAAAAAGCCAAGAACAGACAAAGAAGTCATCTTTCTTTTTTTTTTTTTTCGCCCCTACATCCAATAGACCCCATAGTAACACTTCCCAATTCAGAGACAACCGTGTTCAATGGGAATGGATTTAAAATAATTGAACAATAGCTTACACTGATTAAGTATTTATCCACGTGCTATGCTAAACCCTTTCTTTTATTCCTTTCATCAACCATATAAAAAAGGGATTTTTAAAGATTTTATATATTTGACAGAAAAGAGAGAGAGGGAGAGAGAGCGAGCACAAGGAGGGGGGAAGGGCAGAGAGAGAAGCAGACTCCCCATTCAATGGGGATCCCTAATCTGGGCTCAATCCCAGGGCCCCAGAATCATGACCCAATCCAAAGGCAGATGCCTAACTGACTGAGCCAACCAGGTGCCCCAAGAAAAGGCCTTTTTTATCCCCATTTTACACACAGGTTAAGTAACTTGCACATGGACACAGAGGCTGATAATTGTCTGAGTCAGTACTGGTGCCTAGAAAGTTGTGACTTAAATCCTAAACACACTTTATGGAAGGTACCCTCTGGTATGAGGAAGGGGATGCCTAAATAAGCTTCCATGCAAATATACTACCTAACACCACTTACACTGTTATTATAATCCCATGGATGGCAAGACATGTTCGTGGTATTAATTTTATTTCCTTGTATTTCATGAAGGTACAGAAGACATTACCATTTATGAATCTAATTTTTACTTTAAACAACTGGCATAGAGCATCTATGTGCTTTACCATTATTTCCAATATCTCCTCCATAAGCATTTATGAAATATCCCAAATATGTAAAGGACACTTTCAAAATATTTGGGGAGATATTTTAAAGGACATTATATGGCCCCTGACTCCAGAGTTTACCACCTGAAAAGTAATATTAAGATCCCAATAACCATCCAAAGCCGACCTGTGTGCAAGCTGTGTCCAGATTGATATCAGAAACCTGAGAACTCACCCATCCTCTCGAAGAGCAATCAGACCATCGGATGCCAGAGACATAAAATAACTATTGTCTTCACCCTTTTACTTTCAAGCAATTGTTTCCTAAACACTGTTATAGTCACTAAATCTGCACACTTCAGAAATTCCAGATCATCACGAAATCTCATGAAAATGTGTGCTGGCATTTTCCTTTAGATTTCTTTGAAAGTAATACTTCTGTCCATCAAGACAGAGTTCCTGTAAGTATACTATATTTAAATTCATTCTCTTTCCTGACAGGATATGGATTCCCAAGAGCAGCAAAAATCTGACTGGTCTCTTTACTACTCCCTGCAAATATCCCACACATGTGTATGTTGAGAGTTTTAATGCCATTATTTAACCAGTGTCATTTGGTTCACACCAAGTTAATCATGGCTTCCCCAAGGCTATGATCAATTCAGTCAACCGGCTGGTTTGACTGATTTTTCCTTTGAATTGACCTAATTGCCTGCCTGTTTGGGCATCTGCAGACACCTTTACACAAAGAGAAGGCAGGCTTCACGTTAACTTGCTAACTGAGGGTTATTCTTTTCTTTCTGAGATCTGCCACAGACTTACTGAGTGACTGTTGGCAAGAGTTACAATCATATTCCACTCCCTCTTTCTCATTTTCGAAACGAGGATAAGAATATATAAAGTTCTGATGATGCTAAATGGAAAAGCAAGTGATCATTGTCTGTTTAAAGATACACGTATGGTAGAGAAAGAAGGATTTCTTCTGTTCTGAAACGCCAGGGAAAGACAACATGAAGGTGGGGGGGAAACGCAGTTAACAATCTAAGGAGATTAAAAACAACAACAACAACAACAACACCAGGAATTCCATTTTAGTTGTGCATTTCGGTCCTTTCAGAGAATTAATCATTAATAAATATTCAAATACTCTTTCCTTTTTTGCAGTGCAGGATATAGCGCTACCTCTTTAAAAGTTAACAGGGATTAATTCTCTTTCAAAATAAACATTCTACTTAACAAACTGTCTACGTTCTTTCACTGACATACGGGTACACCAATGAAGTCAAAGCTCTGATCGCATTCAAAATCAGAGTTTTATCCAAATGTGTTTACCCGGATCCTAATAAAAGATTTTCTATATACCATCTAAAATCCTGATGACAAAACAGAAAGACTCCTAAAAGGCTCACAAAACCCGGCTCAGCTAGAGCGTCAGCTAATCTGGGTCTATTTTTCCCTATGATTAACCAGTTCTTAATGACAATGTTGCTTATCTTACGACTGTGACATGAAGAGGGAGCTGTAGCTCTTCTGAGACACAGTTCTGCAAGAACCAGCTTATCCACGCTCTCCGATCTCGTGTCTGTTTCTCTTTCTCTCTCCCTCTACTTGCGCTGTCCCTCATTCACTCACTCTTCCATCTTTTTGCCATTGTGCCAGCTCAATTTAAATGTATCTGCTCTGTATCTGTTCAAGTGGAGATAATCCATGCAAATCAGGAGCAGGGGCTTTCCGTGCTTGGTTCACAGAGAGGACTCGGCTTGAGGAGGTCACTCGTTCACAGCCGCTCCTCCCATGATATTTTTCCCCTTATTGCAGAACTGCTGTATGTATACAGTGACTGAAAGGACTCAATTTACTGCAGCTGCCGCCTGGCTTTACTTACAACTTTTTTTTTTTTTTTTTTTTTTTTTTTTTTTTTTTTTTAATAAAGGAACTTACCTCCATCTGTCTTTTCAAGGTAGGAAGTCTGATTCTTCTAAAGACCGTGTGTAATGCCTGCACTGTCTGCTCATTATCCAATGTCACTTGAATGCTTTATGTTGTTGCTGGCATTAGGCACAAATGCTGGGACTCCAGGTGCCTCGCGCTTTTGTTACTTAGCGGGAGAGGTACAATTGTTTAAGTGTCGGGTATTGTAATGTTTATTTTCCCTGCAGCCAGCTTCAGTTTTACAATGTCAGAAAAGATTATAGTGTCCACTCTCTGATCCAGAAATACAATCCTCTCTATCAAGTTTTTCCCTCTTAAAAAAAAAATAATAATAATAATAGTATGTTTTAACTTCTCATGCGTCCTGGCCAAGCATAGTCAAGGGTAAAATTCAGTCGTGTTGATTTTGGGGTTTTGTTTTTTGGGTTTTGTTTTGTTTTGTTTTCTAACCTGGCACCTACCTGCAGCGTTTTCTGTGGGAAAGAACTAACTGTTGAAATGTTTTTAACCACAGCCAGAAAAGGATAGATTTTACTTCATTCGGCCGCAAAGCAAGAAGCTGAAGGCCTTATTGCTAACAGGCCTGTCAAATAGATTTATTCTTCACAATTTACAAATGTTACAAGGCTATGCAGAAGTATTATAATTAGCCAGGATTCAGTTCCTGCGATTGTACACGCGCTTATTTATTGTTTTGAGATTGAAATTAGATTACAAAAAAGTTTAATGTCGCAGGGCTAGCAAAAAAGCTTATGTTTGTACAACATTGTTTGATGTCATTTTTTAAGGCTGATTTCAATAGCCAAATGGTTGCGTTTAGATTAAAGATGCACCTAAGAGGCTAATAGATTTGACGAGATCCGTGCTGATTTATGAAGTCAGTTTCTGGGCTTCCATGACTTCTTATGTGTTTCCTTGAAGTTCCTTGTAATAATATTTTAATCATTCCTTAGTCATTTCAATTTTAAAACATACTAAATGCCATAAAATTATAGACTCAAAAATCTCTTTTTGATTAGTACAAATATAATTATAGCATTCCAATTACAATTTAGTTTTCAATAAATGTAATATGTCTTTCAAAGAACCCCCTATTAATATAATTTTACATTTATTACCTTATTTTCCTAAGAAGGTTTGACATGTAGCTATGACAAGACCATTTCATCGCTTGTGTCGTATGGAATTGAACATAAACAGTAAACAAAGTTGACAGTCCTGAAAAGAAGAAAAAATGATCCTCTGGTATACTGAATAGTTCTGATGACATAAATCTTCGATTTCATCTTCCAGGTAGATACTTGTAGTTAGTGGAGTTCAAGGGAAAAAATTTATTACCCACATAAAATATCTCAGTGCCAAAAATGTGCAGTTCTTTTTCTTTTGGATACAGACTCTTCTACTGAAGGAAAAAAAAAATGCACTCTGATTTTTGAGTACAGTACAAGGCATGAAGCCTTGTCATTGTTAGCATAAAGAAGACATCTACACAAGTATTACTGTGCAGAGGGCAATCTTTCTGTCTCTGGCATTTGTTAGGTTACTGTACATAGAATTTAACAGATGAATATGTTCTGCTTCGTGGCATTTTAGTGATCCTATTGGTATGCAGGCTACTCTGCTAGGATAGCAACAGAAAAAAAAAGGGATATATGTTTTATAGCAGTGGTCATAAAAGCTTTCTGCAGTGAGAGAAGAAGAATATGACTTATTTTCTATGCAGTAATTAGAATTTCTTTAAAACCCATTGAAATACTGAGTGATAAAAAGTAAACTGAGGCTTCTCCAGGAAGGGCTAATTGAATGTATCTATTCAAATCATGTAGTTGCCCATGAATATCTTCTTGCCAGACACTGTCTCTGGAGGATTCCATTCACATCTTCAGGATTACAGGGAAAGAAATGGATTCCTCACTAATGGTGGAGGGTGATTCTTTCATATTTAAAGCAAGTTTGGGAAGAGCACCCGACACAGGAAAGCCTGAACAGATGGAAAGGTGTGTGACATTGCCTGGTTGTGTGAACTTGAGACTAGTGTGAAACCAAAGGCTGCCCCTTCAGAACAAAGGAACGCCATGCAATACTCTGTCAGCAGTCAAGCTGAGCAGAGATATAAAAAGTGGCCAGGGAGATCTGGGGAGAGAGAAAATGCAAACAACGAGGCATTCTCTTTTCAACCAAATTACCAGTGTTTGATAGGTATGACGGCATTCCCCCGTGGAATTTCAACCCATCATTTCCTAGCTATTTCAAAATCACATCTTTTATAGACTTTCACATTTGTTTGCAAAGCTCCTAGGAAACTCTCCAAAGACCTAATAACTTGCATGCCTTAAATTAGGTTTTACTGTGCATCCTAAATAAAAAGGTCACAGCCTTTAACTCCCATGGGTTTCTTGCGCTTGGTCTGTAAACTTGCCACTCCTCTAGTAACTCATTGGAGCAACTGTTCGAGATAAGTTACATTTTATTCCATTTTACTGTGCCTTGCAGCAGAATCTATAGAACTGGTCAAACTTGTAGCTGTATATAATACCATGTTGTTATTCCCACCTGGCTCTCTTCTGCTGGTTTTACTGAGTGCTGTTAAAAAGATAAATTATCATCCTAAAGGGATACTATGGAGGGTGTTAATAAGTTCTCTGTAACTTCGGGAGTGTTCAGTGGTGCCCGGGAAACTTGCGTCCCTGCTCCAGGGGAAATGATGTTCCTCATCAGCAGACATTCAATGCCTTTATCATCTATAGACATGAAAAAATCCTCAAGAAGGACTGCACTGTGCCATACGTATTTTCTCTATCTTGAAACATTGCTGTGTGTGGATTGATCATAATAACAAGTGAACACTCAGCAGATACTAATTGCTTTGTGTGTATTAATTTAATCTGCACGACATTGAGAGGTGGACGGGACCATCATCTTCATTTCGCACATCAAGATACTGAGGTATAGGGAGCTTCGGTGGTACAGCCAAGGCCACACAGTTGTGATAGAACTGGGATTTGAACCCATTTATTCTGTTACTGGCTTCAAAACATCACAACCACGCCTCCTTCACATAACTAAATATAATGAGGATACCCACCCCACACGCCAATAGCAGAAATGTTTCTATTGTCCCATTTATATTCTTGATTCTAATATCTGATTCCAATTTTTTAACTCTCGCCAGAGCTCTTTACGTCTGTCTGTATTACCATTAAAGTAGAGGGTTTTGTTTTTGTTTTTGTTTTAAGTTGTTTCATTTAATGCATGCCAAGAACATTACAGAACATTTTGTCTTTTACTTCAAGGGGTTAAGGACCAAATCAGATCTGTAATTGGCTGACTTGTCTACTGACAGCCTTTGAAGCACTGCCCCCCACCTTTATTTTTTATTTTATTTTATTTTTTCTATCTAAAGAACAAGATTGACGACTCTTTATATGTTTGGAATTTTTCAGTGGTGTAAAATGCTTGGTAATGATGGAAATTAACCTGAGGCTTTATCTAACTACCTTTTCTTGCAACTCCATTGAAGCTCTGGTAACAATTAAAATTTTCTTGCAAACAACTATTCCCATCAGAAAATACATATTCTCCTATCTTGTCATATCACCCTTCAAAATCTCCTAGATAGTGAAAAGAAAGCCCTTGTCTTTCTTTCTATTGGGTGCATCTGAACGAAAATTTCCCAAGTTGAAATATACCAGCGCATTAAAAAAGCAGATAAAGAAAACAAATGGAGTGAAAATACATCTTTAAATGGTCAGACTCTGAAACCCTGAAATAGTTATTTGTCCTTGAGTTAGAAGGTGTTATCTCCTCAAGGAGAAATGAGCAAGGACAGGTCTATACAGAAAAGCATTTGTGCCTTTACTTCTGTCTGTTTATTTGGGATAGCTTGAACTGTCTCCCACTATTTTTCTACCCAGTGTGAGCAGATAAACTATTATACATGTAACTCATAGGAATCTGATTCAAAGACTGTGTTCATTTGACCTCTGAAGATCCGATATGTAATGTAAACAAAAATCTGAGCAGCACCAACACATAATCAAGAGGCAGAAATGTGGGGAACGTGGGTCAGTAGCAATGGAGCAAGCTACACATTTCTCGAGTAACGAATGAAAAACAATTTTGATGCCATTCTGTGATACCAGCATTTTTTTTTAGATCTTATTTGAAGTATCAGGCAGATGGACTGCCCTATATATCCAGAACCCCTATCTGCTAGCAGGCAGAAAGCCCGAGAACCTATCTTTAAACTTATTTTAATGTATCACTTTTGCCCGGATTAGCTAAGTTAGACATCGACCATTGGTACAGGGAAGGTTGGGAATTAATTTAAATTTGAGCTTACCCCTCCATCATCTCTTGCTGAGTGAGTTCCTCAGCCTGTGAGACATTCCTTTTAGATTTGATTTCTCCATTACTTGGTGGATATTTCTACTTTGAAAGAAAAAGAGGGGGCGGGAGGACAGGGCATGATTGTTATGAGCTGTGAGTTGACATAAACAGTCAAGGAAGTTAAAACAGCCCTAAAACCATTTGAAGACTGTGTCCCTGGTTCCTAAATTCTTCAGCTGCATAATTGAATTTCCTATCTAAAAAGATGTCAATTTCTTGAAATTAAAAGTAAAATCAAAAGATTTTTCTCACTGTGGAAAGCTTGTGATATGAGCAAAAAACATTCAGATAAATTAATTCTCAAATGTATGAGCGCTGACTGGACGGTTAGCAACACAGCCAAGCTCAAAAAACAAAATTTCACTGGTTAGTAAGATCTACTGTTGGGGAAGCAAAGCCAACACTTGTACACAGCCTTACACCACGACTGGAAATTCTGTTTGTTTCCAACTGTTGTTATGTATGTTACTTTCCTATCAATCCTCTTCCAGAAATATTAAATTAACGCCATTCCCACAGTCACTGAGACCTTTTCCCTCTCTGTTGACTGAGCCTACAGTTTACATCACAGAAGTCAGCCTCTAACTGTTCTTTTCACCTATTTCCCTGGTTGTTTTATGGGTCATAGTCTGCTGTATCTCCAGTAGCTTGTAAACTACTTAAGGGTAAAAATCATACTTATTCTGTGTCTTTCACAGAACTTGGCCCAGTGTAAAGGCCAGAGATCAGTCTTGATTAATATGTGAATGATTGATGGAATTTTCAAAAAATCTAGTTAGCTTAGGTTATGTGTATACTTTTAAATTGGTTTCAAGGGCAAAGTGAGGAACATCTATTCATTCAAAACATTTCTTAAGACCTAGCTATGTAGCAGACACAGGACCCGTGCTCTGATAGCATATGGCAGTTCACAGTTCAATTTTTAAAAACAGCAATAGGAAAGGAGATTATTCCAAAAGATAAAATCATATATATAAATATATGATATATGTTACATGTATATGCTATATATATGTATATGACCTCTCAATTGGAACTTAAAGGAGCAGGCGACCCGTGGGAGAACTAAGATAGAAGGTAGAGCAGGAGGAGAACAAAAAAGAGAAAGAGAAATAAAGTAGAAGATGGTGGAGGAATGGGGAAGATGTCTTGAGGGATGAGGAGGGAAGGGTTAGAAGATTTGAAAGAATGCAGACCTTGGCCTTTCTTATGAACCACAGTTTACAGATTCTTAATTCCTATCATCAAATCTCCATACACAATCAGTGGAAGAGAAATCGTAATTAATCTCAAAGAGAAATTATTCTATGGCCTGAAGCTTTGTCTCCTTGGGAATGGATATACTAAGCAGGGTCGGGGTCCTAAGTAAGGATGAAAGCAAAGAGGATATGAGGCGGCTTTTAAAACAAACTCTAGAATTGTCAACCCAAGAAGAGATCCCACACAGGGAGCTTACAACCATAAATCAGATTGTATAAGGAATTGGACAAGTCCCGTCTTCCTCAGCCACACATTCACACCTAGGCAGGGTGGAGATGGAGCCTGTCAGAGTGGGCAGCTTCCAAGGTGTGACTGTCAGCCTGCAGGCTCCCGGAAAAAGGCTGGGATGCGTGAAGTGAGACATAGGGTTCGGGAGGCAGCACTGGGAGAAGTGAAACAGGAGAAGCAGTTTGGGGGTCACCAACCTGGGGCAAAAGCAGGGTTCCCCATCTATCCCCTTCTGAGTCCCAGAACCGAGAGCAGGAAAAATCTCCCAGTTCCTCAGAAGATGAGCTGCGCCCCTCCTCGCTGGGGCACTCTGGCCTTATGCGACCGGCACTTGGTGGTCTCAGCACTCTGTCATCTCATGTTTCCACTCCTAGCTGTGGAGGTGGTAAAGGCCTTCGTGAGATCCTTCTGCTGAGCGGATGAAAAGCCATTGCATCCGGGCTACCTGGAATCTGTGGACTTCAGTGAGGGACAGAGCAGCCGGCAGGAGACTTGTAGACTCTTATTTCTAATTAATGATAGAAATAGAGGACCATGTTTTAATCAACGGCCTTCTTGGAAAACAACAATCAAAGGCATTTAAAATCACGTGACCTGAACTTATAGAGGTAGCATCCTGAAACAGAAAGAGCAACAGAAACAGACAGACCCGGGCTGGAATCCCAGCGTTTGGCCATAGCATTTCATTTCTCAGAGTTACAGCTTCCTCATCTGTAAACTAGAAATAAAAACATGCACTTCTCAGTTTTCTAGAAAAACTAAATATCTGCCATAGGCCCCCAAACAATGCTGAGCTTCTGAAAGATGCTCCACAATACGACCCCATATTCATTTTGCTTTCTATTCGAATTCAGATTCGCATGACCCTGGACCTCTCTCACAGACATAAGTATTTTGATGCTTAATGGCTTCATTTTAATGTCTAGCTAAGAAAAGAAAAAAGATTCAAGGGACCACAAAGCACTGATCCCAACTGTTACTAAATTAGTATCTGAAGGTGGTGATACTTAAAATTCTTAAGTCTTCTCGGACAGCAATGAGGTCAGTCATAGCCACGAAGAGCAAATGTTTCAAGAAAGATGCTTCTCATGCTTGGGGTTATATTTATAATTTTGATTGAAATTACTATTTTCACCTACCTCTGCTTCTCAGGTCCTGAGTGAATATATCCTGAAGGCCTGATGCGTAATGCCCAGCGTTGTGTTAATTTTCACAGCTTTTTGAAACAGCCTGCCTGTGAGTGCTCCCAGGCACTCGGGTAATGGGCTTGAGCTATAAAGTTGTGGAATTCCTTCTGAGGAGGGTCTGTGCAGACCTGAGTTTCCAGTACCCACGCTCAAAAGCCAGACTGAGAAATTTTGGAAGGATTGACCAGGAAGTAGTCAAATCTAAAATCCTTCCTAAGAGCACTCTTATTTTTAGCGTCTGTTGTGTGGGAGAGAGCTCGGGACCCACATCAGAAAGCGAGAAGCATCAGGACATGTGAAAATCAGGAGGGCATTTCACAGCTTTGTAGGATTTTTCTGATTTCTTTGGAAACTATGTAAATGAATTCCTTAAACACAGGCTGTCATTGATTTTTCCCGATGTTCATTGATCTCCTCATCATTGCTTCATGTATGTGTTATCCCAAAACATCTAGTATCGATATTCCTCTCCCTCAACTCTGTCCCCGATCCATTATAAGTATATCATTAAAACCTGTTTAATTTCCTATGAAAGATTATATTAAGTGCACTTTTAGTGTAATTATGTCAATAGTGGAAGATAAACATGTATTAGGCAGTGCAAAATGCTGATTATCTGTCAGGGTAAATCTGTTTATTTGAGACACGGCAATCTGACAACCCCCTGGTGTTAATCGGGAAAGTACATTCTCGTTCCAGGTACAGTGTGGTGGGGTCTGACAGCAGAATGCTGTCAATGGCTTCCTGCTGTGACATGATCTTTATCATATATAAACCCATAGACATGGGGTCCTAAGTAATAAAATACAGACGTGCGATCATGTGTTTTAGGCATATGTGATGTACTTACATTTGGGCATTTTTGTACGGGTAGAAAACAAAGTTGACAAGTTCGAGAAAGGCAAGAGTGGGTTACAGGATTAGCCTGCATTTTCATTTGTGCCCAGGGCAGGGTTTGCCTCCATAATGGCAGCTCAGAATCGTTTGTATTAATCCCCAGAGAAAGGAAAGAGCCAGTGCAAAGAAGGGGACTCAGGGAAGGTCGGTCTGGTAGAGGGCGTCGCTCTGATTCTCAATGCCAACGTGCTTCTTTGATTCTTTTAAGCATTTTTTTTTTTTTTTGAGGTAGTACAGTGTAAATACATCCTAGAGACACTACTGCCTGCCGGCCGCAATTGGGCACCCAGTTTTCCTTCAAGGAGATAAAACAGTATAGGAAGGCAACACGTCACACTAGCCGTGGCTCAATTCCACTAGGTTTTTGTGCAGCAGAAAACGAATGAGATGAAAATGGATTGAATATTCAGGCACAGTGTGCCAACCTCTCTGAAAAATAATTTTGTCTGACTTTATTACATTGTGATCATTTCCTGAATGCCGTAAAATGCTGAGTAGAATAATAAAAATTGATACGTGTATTGACATTCTAGTTTTCTAAATAGAAGCTGAGCAAATATAAACAGCGTTTGGTCTTTGCAACTCTTCTGACCAATCATTCGTATGCTGACTAATTCACTTACTCTCATTCGGCCTTAATATAAATGTCTTCTGAAATAATTTCTCCCCAGTAGATTATGCACATCTTCAGTTTGATTCAGAATTTACATGTGTAGTTTGCATATTTTTGCATCAGAGTGTCTGCTTTAAATTAGATAAAGGTCACTGTCATTCATAATCAAGAAGAAGGTGGATTAAAGGTCACAATTCAATAAAAAAAATCTGATTAGATGTAGAGGTTTGTTCATGTGATTCAATATCATTGGATAAATGGAAATCATGAGTCAACAAATTAACCTCAGGATAATGGGTGACTTGCTTCACTGTGATCAAAAATATTCACAGATTTTTTTTCTTTTTTTCCCAATGTCTAACTTGTTTGTCTCTGTGTAGCAGTGACAGTTACTTCTGTTACTACTCTTACCATTAGTTGTCTTTTATAATGTCACTTGGTTTTAGGAGTGGCATAAATGACAGTTTTATCTCCAAAATATAGTAGAAATGAATTAATAATAGATGTGTATTAGGAAGTTCCTGAGGACCTATGGTTACTTCTACCATTTTTTTCCCCAAGATATTTCCCAGTTCCTCCACTCTTTTGAAACGATGGAGCTGTCACAGCACATTTCTTCCCTTACATAACTACTTTATACCTCTCACAGACACTTAAGAGCCCCTATAAACCCTTCCCAAATCTTGACATCTACTCGGTGTTTCTGTCTGTGATTAGAAGGGATATGTATAAAATAAGTGTAGCCAGTGGCAGACAATGAGGCTTTGTCAATTGGTTGAACTTTTTTAAGGTAGTTTGACAATGACTTGAATAAATGGAAAGCAGTTGAAAACAAATAAATGCTAAGTTGCAAGATACAGTCGTTGTTTGGTCCATACATCAATGATTCATGTAACAGAACTTATTATCAAAAAGGAAAGAGTCTGACTTGCTCATCTTAAAATATTTCTTTTCCTTTTTTGCATGTGCTCTTGACTTAAGGGGAAATCTTATCCCTGCCCCACCACCACTGAATTATTTGTCTACTCTATTTGCTATATTGGCACCTTAACAGATCATCCAAAAAATAAAAGAAAATTTTAAAAAGAAAGAAAAGGAGAAAAGAGAAGAAAGATAGACAAGAAGACACCACCTTTTTAAAGCACATTGTTTATTTTTCCAAAGAAAATCAAACATTTTTATAGGAAATATAAAGGTTAAATGGCTTAAGCAGATTATAATTAGTTAATTTTGTTAAACATATATTGGATCAATTTTACATTATTTTAATTACCTTTTGGAATAAATGGTTTGGTGAACAAATTCACTTGATGTTCAGGATCAAACAAAATTACCTTTCCTCTGGGTAGGCTTAAGTTTCACAAAATGATTTGGAAATGACCTCCTTTGCTTTCATCTAAAAATATCTTTGGATTTAGAAAATGATTAAAGTTGGATATATTGTGTTTTAAGTCAATCATATTTTATCATTTTCATGGCTTGTTCTTTCTTTAAAGAGGAGTGTAATCAAACTTCACTACACAGATGTTCCCCCTTTAAGGAGACTCTTGTAATTCATTCAGTATCATGGTATTTATAAGGCTGATTCAAATCTCATTTCTGCCAGAAGACATATAATGTATTCTGGTAAGTTTATGAAGTTGTGTTTTGTTTGTTTGTTTGTTTTCTGATAAGATACAAGAATGAAAGCTGAACAGTCACTAAGTATCATGTCCAAATTGGAAATGTTCTGATTTATGTCTCTGTGGTGTCTGTATGTGTTTACACCTACACTCATACCTAGAAATAGTCAATCCCTAAATTGTAAATACTGGGGCCCAGATTGTTGAGCGTAAGAAAACCACATAACTATCTCTCACCCACCCCAATTAACGGCATCTAGGAAACAAATTAGGAGAATGCAAATACTATTTGCCCCCCCTCCTTTTTTTTTTTGGTCTGTGTGGAGTTAGCAAGTTAAGCTAGTGCCCAAAGACAGCTCTCTCTCCTTTTGCTTACAGAAGGACTTCTCAGCGGGGGGTGATTTACTTCCCAGGGGATATTTGGTACTAGACACTTTTTGTTTGGGTTGGTGGGGAGAGGTGGATGTTTGTCTTACTAACATGTAGCTGGCAGAAGTCATGCATGCTTCTAAGTACATGGGAGAGCCTTCCAAACACAGGATTATCCTGCCCAAAATGTCAACAGCCCTGAGGTTGAAAAACCTCCCTTGTAAGAAAGACAGAGAAGGTTCTTCATTATGTATCTCAACTCTGTAGCATCTCTTTTCCCATAGCCCAATGCTCCGTCATCCTGACCTGCATCTGGCTAATTTCTCTTCATCCTTCAGAAACCTCAGGGCAGTCATCACTGCATTCTGAAAAGCTCTGCTGGTTTGTCATCTGATCATAAGTACACACCATTATGTGATCACACTACTATATCCCTAAATTTGATTGGTTTGCTTTTCTGTATCCCATCCTAAAGCAAAAATTTCCTGAAAATTGTACTTTTTATTGCTGATATCTAACATGGTTTGTGGGATATAAATGTCCTATTAAGACTTGGTGTTGAATGAAATCTGACTTATCTCTAAGAACAATACAGTCCAGGGTGTTTGGGTTTAGCTTAAATAGCACTTAAGATACTACCTCAGGGGGTGCCTGGGTGGCTCAATGGGTTAAGCCTGGGCCTTCAGCACAGGTCATGATCCCAGGGTCCTGGAATAGAGCCCTGCATCGGGCTCTCTGCTCAGCAGGAAGCCTGCTCCCCCCTCCACCTTTCTGACTGACTCTCTGCCTACTTGTGATCCCAGGACTCTGGGATCATGACCTGAGCCAAAGGCAGAGGCTTTAACCCACTGAGCCACGCAGGTGCCCCGAAGAAAGAAATTCCCAATGGTTTTTTTTCTTTGTTTTTTTTGTTTGTTTTTTACTGTAGTCATGATATCCAACAGCATTCATTCTCTGATGCTGTCTGCCTGCTTTCTTCTACTTCCATCCATGTGTTGCAAGGAACATTCATCTTATCCCCTATCAATTTTAAGATGTTTGCAAGTTTGTTTGAAAGAATTTTTAAGAGCAAGTTTCAGACTTACACTTCTCTAGTAAACCCAATGGCATTGTGTTCCACATCGCCATGTCTTGATATGACTCACCAAATGCAAAACCAGAATTTTTTTTATTTTGTTTTTTTTAATGAGGGACATCCTAGTTAAGAAAGGCTGTGAAATATGTAAGTTTCCTGTTAAATTAGGAGAATTTCATCTATTTCTTCTCCTCTGATCCCAGGAGGCGAAAGTGTCTGAGAATAGCATTTGTAGAAGGCTGATCATAGAGGTGGAGCTCAACAGATGTGTTTGAATGGAACTGGAATAATGAACGTTTCTAGGGAATGATTCTGTAGAGGCTAAGATAATCATGAGTCCAATGATCATGAGTTTTTATTGCATTCATTAATTTTATTTCTTGGAATAAGACAATAATTAAAGAGGAAAATAAGACCCATGTACCATTTTCTACTTTTTTCTTGGAATTATTCTTTGAATCTTTATATTAACACATATAGCTAAACTTCTTCATAGGGTGCAGTTTTGATTAGATGTTAACAATATTTTTGTTTTTAATTAATTTTAAAATAATTGAGACATAAGTCTTATTTGAAAACTTAAGGAAATAGGGGCGCCTGGGTGGCTCAGTGGGTTAAAGCCTCTGCCTTCGGCTCAGGTCGTGATCCCAGGGTCCTGAGATCGAGCCCCGCATTGGGCTCTCTGCTTAGCAGGGAGCCTCCTTCCTCCTTTCTCTCTCTGCCTGCCTCTCTGCCTACCTGTGATCTCTGTCTGTCAAATAAATAATTAAAATCTTTAAAAAAAAAAAAAACTTAAGGAAATAGAATGCTTTTGAGTATAAATTTGGATGAACTACTACCCTTTTATCAATGTATTTTAAAAAACAAATGCCAATTTTTAAAAAAACTTAAAATAAGTTTATTAAAGTAATATGAATTATATTACATATGTCCATGATACACATTACATAATTTTATGTGCATAAATTATATACATAATTTAATATATTTTATTTATATAAACTAATATGTATAATAAATCAAATAGTGAGATCCTTGACCCCTACCTGGGATAAGAAAGGGCTAAAACACAGAGCTTTATCTTTGGCCCTTGCTTTTGTTACACTGAATGTGAACAAAGAAAATATGTTTACCCAGATTACACATTAGACCAACCTGAAAAGGATAATCAGTACCTTATGTGACAATAAGCAATAAGTATAACTTAGTACGAGATAAATGATAATTTTGAACATCAGTTAAAAACATTAAATGCACAATTTAAAATGAAGCTCTCTAGGAAGGAACCTTAGTTAAGGAGAAAAGGATATATGGGTTTTAGTTAATCATAAGCTTAATATGCACCAATGGCGAGATCCAGCTGCTAAAAAAGAAAAAAAAAAATACCAACACCTTAGGCTAAATTAATAGACATTGTAAGAAGGACATTGGAAAGAATAATCCTATTAAAATCTCTAATTATTAGATCACATCTAACATACTGCAATTAAGCCTCCGTATTTAAAGGAAAAAATTGGAAAACACAACGTGTCAAAAAAATGTGTCCAAGTTGGAAAGGAGTTTAAAAACTGTCATGTGAGAAATAGCAAAAGAACCAAGATGTTTGGCCTAGAAAAGAGAAGACTAAGGGAAATGTAAGAAATAATTGATATAGATATCTTTCAACAAATATTTATTGACACCCTGATACAAACACTGTGCTTAAGTGTGATGTAAACAGAGAAAATAAAAAGAAACTGGTCTTTTATCCCCTAGTTAATGGACTTTAAAGTCAAGAAGAGGTGACAAGACTTTAAATAATCACACAAATGAACATTAGATAACAAATAGTGCTAGGAAAGGAAAAGAAAAGCTACAATGAAAAAATAAATAAACTGATCTAATTGGAATGGAGCACAACATCAAGGAAGGCTCTCTGAAGAAGTGACATTTAAATCAAACAAATAAAGGTGGGGGAGGAGGGAGGGCAGGCTTCCTTGCAAGCAATGATAATGGCCATACAAAGTCTCATCATCAGAACCCCTAAGGAGGAAAAGAGCTTAGCAGAATTGAGGACTGGAAAGAGGGGAGGATGATTAGAGCATATTAATGAATAAGGAAAAATAGTGTGAGTTGAAAGAGGGGCCAGATTGTTCTAGGCCTTTGGAGACACATTACGTCTTCTAAGTGCCAGGAGTAGCTGTGGAGGCATTTAAGTGCACAGTAAGGTAAGGAGACTTGCCTTTCACAAAAATCACTCCGGCTTTGTGTGGATGATGTATCGGAAAGGGGCTGCAGGTGGTGAAGGGTGTACTTCAGAGGCTGTATCAGTAGAAGAGACAAGAGAGAACGCTCATTTGACCTACACTGGAAAAAGGAGATTGAATAACAAAGATTCAAACACATTTTGGAGGTCATATCAAGTGATTCTGTCGATGGATTGAATGTGGGTGCAGAGAACAAAATACGGGATTGAGCAAGACCCCCATTTTCTGATACATGTAAGGAGATGAATTACTGAGCAGTGGAGAAACTTTAAAGCAGAAGTTGAAATGCCTTGGCTTGGCCACAATAAGTTTGAAAAGCAGGATCAGTTGTTTAAACAACAACAGGGGCTTCTGGGTGGCTTAGTCCGATAAGCCTCTGACTCTTGATTTTGGATTAGGTCATGATCTCAGCAAGGTCATGAGCCCCCCATGGGGCTCAGCGCTCAGTGGGGAGTCTGCTTGAGATTCTCTCTCCATTTCCCTCTGCAGCACCCCCCTTTGCTGACCCTCTCTCTTTCAAATAAAAAAATAAATAAATATCTATAAAGTTTTCACATTATTTGGGTGAATATCTGGTGAATTGTCAGGCAGAACAGAGAGCAGTATTATTTTGTCTTCTTCACAAAAACAGACCTACAACCACAATGTCAAATTTACCAGAAGGTCAGATTCAACTCAGTCCACGAAAGAATGATTTTTAAGAACAAAACTATCCAAAAAAAAAAAAAAAAAAAAAAATGAAGACTGACTTGGCAGGGGCTAAATTTCCCCTCACAGTAGGTCTATTGGCAGAGACCATGGTCTGTAGGAAAAGACTTGGGTCTCCTCTAGCACTATTGTGTTCAATTTCAGGAATCATATTTTAAAAACTTGAGAAGAGGGGCACCTAGGTGGCTCAGTTGGTTACACCTCCAACTCTTGGTTTTAGCTCAGATCTTGATCTCAGGGTCACGAGATCGAGTCCCATGTAGGGTTCCTAGTTCGGTGCACAGTGTGCTTGAGATTCTCTCCTTCTCCCTCCCCTTCAACCTCTCCCCCCCTTCCCCGCTCGGATGTCTCCTCGGCCACTCTGAAATAAATAAATATATAAATATATAAATAAATAAATAATAAATAAAATATTTAAAAATAAATAAGTAACTAGAATAAAACCTTGAGAAGAAAACAAAGAAGATTCTCACTTAGGTCACTGCAGGTGTTTAGTAAACCATTTAATTGCTGATTGCTACCGGGCATGTACCTGGCACCTTTCTACCAGAAGGGTTATTGATTGCATCGAGCTACTATTGGTTATTTAGGGAAGTGTGTGCACTTTCCCTCTTGAGTAAGCTAAGGTCAGCACCATGCCAGAAATGGACTGCAAAGGTCAGAATCAGAGACGTCTCTTCTGTTATGACCCCAAGTTCTCCTCATGCAAATGTCACTAATTTATTATGGCTTGCTTTCTTGCTGTACTTAAACTTAGCCTCAAGCATCCTTTTCCACCTAGCACTCCCAGACAATCAATACCTTCTGATTGACACTGTCATTTGAGATGATCTCCAACCCGGCCATCAGGAGTACTAAACCCCATGACTCACAGCTCTTAAGGGCATCTACCCTCACAGACTCCCCCAGGGAATGAGAAGCTATGATGATTTCTTCTAGGACTGGAGCATCTCACTGAGAATTAATGCCACTTGCCAGCCTGAGCAGTCTTTTCTTTTTTTCTATTGGTACTGCTTCATTTTTCCCCCCTGAAAAAGCTTTGCAAATTTAAGACTATGTTGCAGTGTGGTCTCTATAAACACATGTGGGTGGAAAAAAATCACTATATCTTTAGGTTTGTCATAATAACTTGGTATGTGATCCTACATTAAGTGGAGAGTGAGGGAAAGAATTGGCCACATAGCCAGCAACCCATCGTAGACACTGTACCTAATCAGAGCCAGAGATTTGAGGCAAAACATCCCAGTCCTCGGGGCAGGGGTGGGCGGGGAGAGGATAAAAAGGCTTATTTTTCTTTTTCATAGACTTTAGACTTCAGTAAGAATTGTGTGCTTTGTGATTGTGGTTCAGAGATAGTACCTATCACATTAGAGTTCAATTTTAATATATCTAGAGCTCTTTAATAAGACAGTCTGTTAAGACTAGGGCACTGACTGATTAATAAGTTGGTTCAAGTAGACTTTCATTCGGTTCTCAGGAATAAGTGCTCTGTCTAGTTGATAAATTTCCACACTAAACACAAGCGTTGTTATTTGTCATACACTAACTGTTTTAATGGGCCATTCTTCATGATCTTTAAGAACTATCAATTGATCTCTAGAACTCAGATGTCACCCTACAATCCAGCTATGTTCAAAGAATCTAAGTTTAAGTGAACTACAATATAAAAGAAGTTAAAAAAACACATTAATTTGTTCTAAGGACAGAATGTATTAAGCCCATTAATGAAGATGTGGACAACAATCAGTGACTCAGGCTGTTATTTTCCTCCACAGCAGAAATATAGTCATCAATCCAGACAGTTATATCTTCAGATCCTCAGGTTCTAATAAAGGTAAGTCTAAGAATTCTATTTAGACTTTCGGACCATTACATCTTGAACCATCAGAAATAATCAGATATGTCTAAATCATCTGGGAGATAAATTCAGTGATTTCATACTTGTAAAACTTAAACTCCAGAGGCAGCTTAATTTTCACATTTATCATTTGTGATCATTCTTCCAGTTCCTCCTTGCCTAAAAAACTATATCAAACTCAGATTTCCCTTCAGCAGACTGGCAGGACAAGGCCACTTAATTTAAATAAAACCCAAAATGCTGAGAAATGAAAAGAGTTGTTTTTTAAAAGAGGTTCAGGGCAAACACTTATGTCCAGGAGTACAAAGGGATATGCCTATTTCTTCATCTGATAGTCTCTGGTGGTGACATTAGCACATTGATGTTTTATGCATTTCATACATAATACTCCTTGTGATTATAAAATTCAGACTGTAGAGCTGAATTAAGTTTGCTGAGAATGGAATGGGGTGGGAGGAAGAACATGGGCTATTGAGAAAAATCGTCTTGTTGCTTTATCTTCTAGGAGATCTGTAGAAGCCTTTCTTTTGGAAAGTGCTCAAAGACAGATCAATGTGATAATAAAGGTTCACTATCTGAGCAGGTCTGCCCTAGAAATAGTGCTTTAGAAATTTGAGGTGGGAAAGAAAGGCAGCCTGTGCCAGAAACTGATTAAATTTCAGTCATCTATCCAAAGAAGTCCCTAGTTGCTTGTAAAATGCTCCATATAATTACAGTAACTACGGGTTTTAAAGGAATTTACACATTAGCCTTTATCATGGGACTTTCTTTGTGGGTGCATTTCTACTTTAAAATCAATATCTCTAAAATAAACTTTAATAAGATTTATTAATTTTATCTATGTGGACCTTTTAAAAGTCAATATCAAATATCTTTCTCCAGATTCTTCTTGGCATTTGAAGAAGCTTAGATATAATCAAATGTCATGCCCTCTGTATGTTAAACGATCATTGTTCTATGACTTTGCTCTTGTATACAACGCAGCCCGATTTTAAACTTTGAAAGAGTTGCGAATCAATACAAAGACCGTTTAAAATGTGTGGGTCATCCTGATACACGATCTCAGTACTGTGGACAAGGCTCATTAGTTGTTTCTTGAGCTATTATCTTGCTCAGTGTTAGATTTGAATAACCCAGGGAAGGAGTTTGACGGCCTCCAGTTGACCCTGCACTACGGTGGCTAAAATCACTTTTTCAAAACATCTACATGCTCTACGAAAAACAAAAAGGCTTTTATAAAGTTGTGTCCCAGAGAACAAGCTTACTATATTTCATTGGAAGTAAAGAGCATTTATAGGATATCACAGCCTTCAAACCTTTTCTTTTTCAAGAGAGACTTGGCACCAACATTTCTTCTCAATAAACCTCAAAGGGGAAGACTCCCTGCCGACCACAGACTCAATGGCTTCATGTTAGGTGGCTATAATCTTAATCCAAAGAAGAATGAATTTGTATTTTTCATGGAAAGGAAGACTTCTGAGGAAGTCAAATGTTAAGATCTTCACGGATGCCAGAAAAATTCTATCACTAAAGCATAAAGGCAACATCAAATTTTGTTGCCCCCTGAAAATGAACCTGATTTAGTCTTAAATTTTAGATGTTTGTAAACACGAAACTTAGGCCAACTTCCCTTCCTTAAAAAAAAAAAAAAAATTTAAAAAAAGGAAGAAAGAAAGAAAAAGTAAAAATTAAGCTTTAGTACCAGATTAGAAGCTTAACTATGTTTCCTTTTTTCTGTCTTTACCCTCATAATGTCTAGTTTCTTGAATTGTAGCTTCTACGTAATAAATTTGTATACTACCTTGGAAAACTTACTAAAAGGTGAATTTATAATATTTAAACAGTACATATTGGTTAGGCACACCATAAAAATATAATTTAGTAATTAACCAAGGTAAACATCATATCGTTCCACTTGGATAACATGGAGAGAACAATATTTCAGTATTTGAACATAGCTAACTACCAGGGATAAAGATCACTTCAATTTCAGTATCTGTAACTACCCAGCTCAACAATAAGCTATCTCTAGGCACCGTCCCCATCTTCACATACACAGAAAAAAAAAAATGCTATTTGACACTGCGTTGACTCAAAACATCAAAGGGTACAGATGTACTTAATTATCATTTTATAGCCTGCCCTTTACCTGGACTATTTGAATAAGGTTTTTATTTCCTTCCTTATTTGCTAGTAAATGACATTTTATGTGATCTATAGAGGATCTATCAATCTGTATTAGGATTGGGTCTAGTTGCTTATAACGTAAAACTGAATTAATAGCGGCTGAAACTAGCTAATATATAT